>NW_027118072.1:0-430174 GCF_038497915.1 Lipomyces doorenjongii
ATTCGGTTGGCCGAAAATGTCAACCATAGGTATGAATTCCATAGTTATTGGGGTTAGGGTTATGCACCATTGTCGGGACTAACGTATAATCACCAGGGTCTGTCACAGTCTCCAAGCCAACCGGTTTCCTGAGAGGAGCCCTAGACCTAACAAATTGCCAGTCTCATTGTCTACATTCTCGCGCGAATCCGCTTTCGAACTTAGTATCCTTATCTTCCTATATATTTAGTGATAATGCAATGATTGAGTCGTCGACAGCGAAGTGGATGCCAATACTGCATGGATATAAGAAAGGGGAGGAGCGGCTTAAACAAGAGCAAGGACCATCGGAAGCAAGCGGAGGAGCAGCTACAGCTGATCAAAAGCGGAAAACAACTTTGAAGAATTCATCGAGTGCTGTCACACCTTCCTGTTGGAGCCGTTGGAGATTCAAGACAGAGAGCTTACCACGAAAGGCAATCAAACCCGAAGTGGTCAATTTTGTGGAACTGTATCGATTCATGTGATCTAAGATTCACACCCACATCACATCACATATGATAACCACCAACTACTACTTTAACGAAGTTATCAGAAGAAAATATCATTCCCATAGCTACTAAAAGTTGTCTCTGCGGAGATTTCAAGCATGAATTGTCCGGGGAGCCTGCCTTGACTGTAAGCTGATACCACTGCGCAACGGAAATTATCGATGTTTACAAGAATCCGGGCCATTTGCCATTGTCAAGAGTGCCACAAGGTAACAGGCTCCGTTTCTACATGCTTGATGATTCCAGAGGTACCTTGTATGTCTACCAAGCATGACAGAGTCAAGAACGTTATTGAGTTTGTCGCTACAACCATTTCCGACAAATTGCGGAAGTGAATTCTTTAGACACGGGGACTACCAGTTGAGAGTAGTCGTAAAACATGACCGGACGGTGCGCGACATATTACATACTTACCGCAATTGGCCATTTCAGACATGTTCTATAATCTGCACCCGTTTTGTTACGGAATGCCGTGAGCAAATATTTCTTGTATTGAAGGTGCCATTTGTCCCCTTTCTGCTATTCAAGTCACTCCGAAATAGTAGCCTGAGCTAACAAGTCGGCACTATGGAGGCCATCAGTCTGATACTAGCGTAGCATCTCGACTGTCCAAGTGGGAATTCTGCATTTCACAGCTTCGTTTCTGCTCGTATTGCCTCTGTAGCGTCTGATCCTGCGGTTAAAGATCAGTGGTAAAGATCAGCGCGAACAGAACGTTGTTCGTCTCGGGCTGGCCATGGTCCTCCGCGGGTGGCTATATCTACGACAACACTGTAGGCCAGACGTCAGTCACCATAGGAGCGTATAATCTGTTGATATCCAGATCTGTCGGATGCGATCTAGAGTATTGTATGCTTCGAAGAGATCGATTCCCCTCGCGAAGCTCGATTCTGATCAACGCGCGAGACAATTTAAGGTGGTGTAAAATATGGCCAGTGCATCTTCGTTTTCGACATTGTGGTAAGGCATGGCTCTTAGACTCACTTCGAGCTTCTACGTCCAGTGGAGGTAAGAGTACTAGCCTGATGCACTGCATAAGTACTTGGCATCCCTATAATGTTCGACAGACGCTGGATAACGCTCACATTTAGTAGTAGAAAGAATGAAAGATGCCAATCCCCTTTCAATCGTTCCCTGGTTGCAGCGTTAACATTGCACTAATTCCTGGATCTGTTGCTGCGTTCTTCTTTCCTTAGTTCTCAACCATCGTCTTTCTGACAAACAACACCATGCAGCATTCCAACAACGCGCCGTCTACTACATTTGGCCACATCATCGCTCCGCCGACCAATCTGGCACAAAGTAGCCTCTTTCCTATACTGTTTAGTAGTTGAATGTACATCAAATTGACATATTGATAATTCATAGGCTACGATACTGAAGTAGTAACATTTCCGCACTTAACAAAAGGACTTTAATGCATCTAAGACTTGTGGCACAGCTGTAGTTCGCATATATCGACTGCCATTAACGAGCAGTATACGAGTGCGTCGCATGGCAGACCCCGCCAAAAAAATTTCATCATCGCAGAGTAAACGCTGAAAAATCTACCAGAAGACATAATTAATGTTTTATTTAGTATACTCCAGTTCTGGTTGTAAGAAAATACGGAGTTGCCCGCAGTCCAACTCAAAAATAACTCACCCGCAAAAAAGCATGCTTGCTGAGTACGTCTTGAACGCCAGGCCCTGAGAAGTTGACCACGCGCCCATTATCGCGCCCATTATCGCGCCCAGAGAAGAATCACACTGGCGTCGCCACACAGAATAAGAACATCCTATGTTCAGATTTGAACAATGAGTTCCAGCGGCCAGCAAAACGCGCCAGATTTCTCCTCGACGGCGAGATCGGTCGAGGGATATGTCTGGACAGCCAGTCGGCCGGGCTTTTCTGGTACCGGTGGAGGCAGGCACCGCGCCAACGATAGTGATCTCCCGCTCTACAAAGACAAGCCGCTCAATCAATCATTCTCACAGCGAAATAAGCGAGCACGGCCTATATGGATTACAACTGGAATAGTGTTTGGCGTTGCTGTGTACATGCTCTATAGAATTCTGTCTTCATCTAACGACGGCGGGAAATCGTCGTGGTTTTTTGGAAACACAGCACGAAGAGGGAAGATATGGAAAGACCGGCAGAATCAGATCAAGGAGGCATTTTTGGAATCCTGGAATGGATATGAAAAATATGCCTTTGGCAAGGACATATATCGGCCCGTTATTAAGACAAGTCGCAACATGGCACCAGAAGGAATGGGCTGGATCATTGTCGACTGCCTTGACACAATGATGATCATGAACCTCGAGGAGCCATTGCAACACGCAAGAGAATGGGTCGCCAATAATCTCACCTATGACCAGGACTACGAAGTCAACACATTTGAGACTACGATCAGGATGCTAGGCGGTCTTCTATCGGCGCATTATTTGTCCGGGTACGACGACATGTACCTCGAAAAGGCCGTCGATCTTGCCAATCGGTTGCTTCCCGCGTTTGATTCCGCCACTGGAATTCCATATGCAAGCGTCAACCTCCAGACAGGTAAAGGCGTTCCAAGTCATGACGATGGCGGCGCTAGCAGCACGGCAGAAGCTACTAGTCTGCAACTCGAATTCAAGTATGTGTCGAAGCTTACCGGTGAAGCTTTGTACTGGGAGAAGGCCGAGAAAGTCATTGAGGTCATTGATAGCTGGAAGGCTGCCGACGGTCTCGCTCCGATCTTTATCATGCCTGAGACTGGTGGATTTAGAGGCAGTCAGATTCGCCTTGGTTCTAGAGGTGATTCCTATTATGGTATGTTCTGTTCTTAATGTAATAGAATTTGCTCAGAGACCTAATTAAGAGCAGAATATCTTTTGAAACAATATCTCCAAACTAACAGCAGGGAGGGCGTTTACCGCCAGATGTATGACGAGTCTATGGCAGGCGTTAAGAAGCGCTTGATACAAAAATCCATGCCAAGTGGCCTCACTTACGTTGCTGAACTGGACCACGGTATAGAAGGCGCTCTATCCCCAAAGATGGATCACTTGGTCTGCTTCTTGCCCGGAAACTTGGCTCTAGGCTCCACAGGTGGATACCCGCTCCATATCGCGCAGCGAACCAGCTGGACTATCACTCAAGCTTCGGACATGAAATTGGCCAAAGATCTCGCAAGAACCTGTTATGAAATGTATAGAGTCACGAAGACAGGCATTGCGCCGGAAATTGTCTATTTCAATACGGATCCTAAGGGCAGTGAGGATATCTCGATCAAATGGCAAGATTCACACAATTTACAACGACCCGAAACTGTAGAGTCTTTGTTTATCATGTGGAGAATCACGAACGATCCGATATACCGTGAATGGGGTTGGGAGATTTTTGAGGCGTTCAGGAAATATGCCCATTTAGTTGATGGAACTGGATACACATGTCTAGAGAGCGTCAACGAAGTCCCTCCCAGACCCCGAGATAATATGGAATCATTCTGGATGGTAAGTTTAGTATGCTTCGAATGTTAAAAATACTAATATGGACAGGCGGAAACGCTAAAATATTTGTACCTTTTATTTGAGGACGATGACAGTATTCTCCCATTGGAAAAAGTAGTATTCAACACCGAAGCCCATCCGATGCCCAAATTTAACATGGAGCCTCTTTTCAAGACTGGGTGGACACGTAGCAGTAGTCAGCCTGCACATATTACAGGAGCACAATGAACAATGGGTATTCCGTGAACCATATCTATGAAGTTTTACCTTCAAAACACGAGTTTCGTTGGATTTTGGGTGTATATGTGGGTTTTTCCTGTATGACAATATTGTGCTTGACTTGATGGCATGGATATGTACATTATGAAGTGAATGAACTGAGAAGTTTTTGCCTCGTAAACCCGTGCTTACCTTGGCCCCTCTAAATCAATCTCTGATGACAAAGTTCAAGCCGCACGATATCGTTAAGGAGAGAAATGGGTGTTCAAGCTCCTCCTAATGTCAACGGTTATGAGAATTAATAATTTCATATTACCGCAATGTCAAGCAAAGCAGCCACCCCACCGCGGCTCTTTGCCACCAATACAGCCGTTGTTAGACTGTATCGGAAGCTTCTTAAAGAGGCATGCTACTTCTTCGACGACCACGCCCGCAACTTTCTGAGGGGCAGGATACGGCATAAATTTAGTAAATACAGGAATGAAACCGATCCCGCATATATCGAACACGTATATAGAAGGGGTAAAGCTGACTTGCGAAGGCTTCGTCGTGCGAACGCAGGAGAGATGGGTAACATTATGCTAGTACTGAGGATGGCGTGGGGGAAAAGTGGTGAGATTATGGATGCAAAAATAAATGTACTTGTTTTCATATAATTCCTCGACTCAAGGACTAATACAAGTCATAGAATATTATAAGGCAATGGCAGACCGACCAATTTCCGATCGATCCGATGCATCTGTCCGCGTCACTATCACCGATCGCATTCAACGAAGAACAGCTGGATATGATTTTTAGTGCGTATCCCGAATTCTACCCACCTATAGGTTCACGAGATCTTATCCATGAAGACTCAGTTTATCACGAGATACTCTCTGCGGATAAAGACATATCTCGTACTCTTTTCAAAGAAGGAGCTGAAAAAGCATTACGAGACTCATTTGCCGATTCACGCTATATCGAGTTCGGCCATTCCAAAGCTGTTCTACACAAGGCGGTCACATACCCGCCGTATTCCGATCTTCCTATCAGACGTATACGGTATTCTGGTCCCTTTCGCGCATTAATCTTGTTCAACGGGCAGCAACCAACGCCACAATTTCCCACTCCAAGGCTACAATACGCTGCTGACCAACCAGAATTGTCAGTGCGGAGGATTAACAACATCGAGAAGCGGCATTTTCGAAGACTCCTAAAGAAAGTGAAGAGGAGTATGCCGGTTGATGAGTATATTATTAAATCTGCGCTCCAGAAAATTACACCGCTGGATAGGCTGTCGACAAGTTCGAAAGGAGAATATAAAGGTATGCGATTCGCGTATCCAGATCTACAAAAATTTCAAAAGCACTTTGCATATCGGAAGAAGGACAAACTACGCTCGCAATATTCAGATAAAGGGCATAAATATCGGAGGCTGGCATCATGTCGGCCGCGGTATATCCGAAGACGATATGAATCATTGGTTAAAAATTCTCCAGTTCTGCTGACAGATAATAAAGGGAATTGGAAAGCAGTTACTTTTAGATTGCCAAAGAGGGAGCCGCCTTTGGTAGAAGAGTGGATGCTTTAACTATTAAGTACATTATGCATATTATGTATTCATGGCCTTGTACATAACATTAACCTGGAAACTATAAATAGCTCAATTATTGAGTGCAGAAACTTGCGTGATGTGACGACGAAAGTCAGAAAATATTTCGTGGCACAGAGGAGCAAAATTTTCAATGTGTTTACCTCCATATATGAAGATGCAGCAAATTGTGACACTCGCTGCCCTAACCCGCAGCAGTATTTTGGTTTGGCTAAGTTTGGAGCGAGTGGCAACAAGCCGTGAATGAATGTGCTCGCGGCAGGCTGCCAAATTAATCAATATAAAAAGCAGGAGAAGATATGCATTTTATTCGACGGCTTCTTTAATACAGAAACATTTGGCTCACGTGGAATGGGCCAAAGGGCTTGTCGAACAGTGGCAAGGGCAAGGGCTACCGTTGGTCTGCCGTGGGATTGCCCCATTCCTCCGTCGCGGATGCAGCATCGAAAAGCTGCGGCGCCAGCTTTCTGACTGAATTATTGGTCTTACAGTTATATCACGACCAGGAGCAATAGAGCACAGTACTCGCACTAACATGAACATCTTCGCGATCTGCTTCCCGTGCTGTGCATGCACCCGCCGACGCCACAATAACCCCGCATCTGATCCGCATCCCTCATACATCTTTGACTTCAATTTTTACGCCGAACAGATGCGCGACGATGTACCGCAGCCACGGCGAGTCTCCAGCTTCGATAGTATCAGTCTAGTTGGCGAAGATGTTGACGATGACGCGGATGAGTTGACGGAATTGTTAAGCTCCCGGAGAGGACGTCGGCTGAGAGGTAGGAAGAGCTGGTTCGATGGCTGGTTCCCGTGGGTTTCGTCCCGAGGAGAGTATGTTATTCTTCTCTGTTTGCGATGGAGCGATATAATGGTACTAAAAGAATGGTAGATCACGAAATCAGAGATCGTACAATACGACATCATCAACAACACTTTCGAAAACAAGAACACGTACGCCATCGCTAATTTCGACCGCGAGTTTCCTTACCCCGTCCCGACGGAACTCTCTCGGTAATTTCAATTACGACGAGGCAGACGACATGTACGGAGACCGTTCAAGGTCGGAGCAGTACGAAGACTTTGGCTTGGCGGATGCGCAGATTGTGCCGGATAATTTCGTTGTGTCTGTGCCGCTGCGGCCTACAAAATCAGCGAATACCGTGCGGACCAACGACAACGATAGCGAGGTTAGCAGTTTTTATGGCAGCCTTGGAGAAGGAAGTATTCGCAGCAGTATTCATTCGGAACAATCCTAGTAGACAACGGTATTTATAGAGGGATTATGGCGTACAGGGCGTATCTAGGAAGGTGTAATATACACAATTTAATTGTTTAAATAATGCATTTATTACAAATGTTCCGCGTGTACCTTACAGTCAACCCGAGCAGATCTATATCTAATACATGTGTACCAAACTGTGCATTCCGACCTATTATACAATCTTTCGCGGCACTCTGCCCCTCACATGAAGTCGTCAAATTCTTCGTACCTCGAGTAGTTCGTGGTATCAACCGCATCATCAATTTTCGCGGACGCGTTCGCAAGTCCAGGTTTCGCTTTCTTCTTCTTTGATGACTTGTCCGCAGCTCGTTCCTCTTTGATCTTCTCGTTACTGACAGCAGTCAACGCACTGGCACACTTGCGCACTTGCTCGCTATTTAGCGGCTGAACCAATGTCTTCATGAAAGAAGGCAAGAATGTAGTAGCATAGGCCGGATTTCGCGACAAACCAGTAAGTAAGGCACCAAGCCGCGTATTCAGCTCATCAAACTGCTCCTTTGTATTTGGCTTCATAACTGCCAGGTCCTCAAGATCAGGCTCCCCTGACGGAGCTCCACTCTCAGCCGGCGCCATGACTGCCGGGACCTTCGCATCCTCCAACTCAACCGCATCTCCAAACAAATCGGCCGCATTATCAAGATCAGCCTGTAATTGGATTGCCTGCAACCGCGCGCGTCGCTCGGCAGGGGTCTCATTTTTCTCAGCTTCCAACTCCTTCAACTTCTGCTCCACTTTCTTCTTCGCCTCCTCCTCACGCTCCGCGATCTTCTGCTTCAACGACTTTTTCGGTGGTATAGACGGTGCGGGTTTTGCTGGCTTCTCATTGTCGGATTCTGAAGCGTCCCATGAATCCAATACTGGCTCGTCAGAATCCTCTTCGTCGTCCCATTTTGATTTCGGAACCAATTTTGCCGGGGTCGAGTTCGGGGACTCATCTTCTTCATCATCTACATGTCATTAGTATCGCTGTGCAGGTTATCGAAAGTACACTGAGCGAGAGACACAAGCACTCGCATGTGTGGCGAACAGAAAGTAAGTTGAACTTACCCCAGTTTCCAGCCATCTCGAAATCTTTGTTGTTAAACTCGCAAGCAACGATGACTCAAATAATTTATAATACGCAATTATTATTCCAGTGATTGGATCGCAAGTTTGGCTGGGTAGCGCTGAGCCGGTCGCCAAGGCTCACAAATTTTTTTATATGCGAGAGCTGGCATCGGCAAGGCAATTCGCCAACGACACTAAACCCTCTCTAGTTGGGCCAGTCCAGATCTGGGTTCATGACGCTCCCAGCTTAGTAGTGTAACCCACAAAAACGTGTCAAAGCCCCTAACCCAGACCCTACATTGAATTGATTTTGAGGAACGACGATTAATGTTGTGGGCATCAGCGTACTGATCGCAGCACACGAAGAAATTGGCGTCCATATGGGATGAGTTTCGAAATGCCTTACTCTTAAAATATATCAATTATTATCAAACCGAGCTACAAATTTGCATTAGCGGCGACCATGTGCACAGAATCGGCGCATTGATATGAAAGTTTGCTTAAGTATTAGCTGTCTATTATGGAGCAAACGTGAAACAGAAGAGTGAAGCATGTGAACGGTATTGACAAATATTTATTCTCAATGTGGTCATTCAATGTGGTTTTTATGCCACGAAGGATAATGACCGGTATCCTCGGGCATTGCAATAGCAAATCTGAAACAGTGTTTGCCCACCCAACCGTCTAGGAACGATAGTATTATGCAATTGCGTTCAAGAAATAGAATTGTAAAGTAGCAGACTGGTGTTTGACCAAGAAGCCACTGCACAAGATCAATATGGTAAGGGAGAAATTAGGCACACACTGAACATTGGTACGAGCAACGAGCTTACATCCATTAGTAGACAAAAGAATCCGCAAGATAAGATATGTGAGAAGCACCAGAGTCGAGTCGTTGGGTAACATCAAATTTCATTCGCCGAACACAGTGAGGAATTACGGCAACACACATCCCTCCCGTATACCTCTCGTATTGCCAGCCAGTAAAAGACGAGGCAGGGCCCCATCTACATGCCTAGCAATAGAATGGAAGTTCAATGTCACCTTTCAGAATCGTACTAGCGCGCAACACTAGCAGGATATAATTTATCACTTGATGCTTGTATCTATTACGAAATTCGTTGGCAGATAATGCTGAGCCCCACTATCAGGTGTCAGGAAGGTAAATATTAGATCCTTGAGAATTGCACAGTGCAATATCCTTGACGGTCCTTTATGCAAAATTCCAACTTTTACATGACATTTCACCACTAACTTAAGTCAAGGGATTTGTAAATTATAATGGCTACGAAGCCCTTAGTGTCTATACTGGTGCTGATAGTACCCGTAGTAAGCGCTATAATAAGATGATTAGCCTGAATTTAATCCCCAATATATTTACTTGAAATGGATTGGATCCTTCCATCCTACAGCCGTAACAAAAATTTTCGCCGCAAGCGCTCGAAACTTCAAGTGTCCATCTCGTACCACTGAGATTGTATTCCATCCACCATTATGCCGGCCAGAATCGAGGATCACTCGCGGACGATTCTGGACACTGTTGTCGTCGTCGACGGGGCGCCTATTGTGACGGAGAAGAAGGTTGATGCGCTGACGAAGGTCTTGAAGAAACTATTCTCTGAGGCAGGGCGAGTTCGTGAAGACGGATTCTATATGCCCATGGGTCCCGATGGCAAATCAAAGGGTTACTTATTTATCGGATTTGAAACTGTGGAACAGGCAGATAATGCTGTTCGGGGACTGAACAACAAGCGATTGGATAACAAGCATACGTTGCTTGTCAACAAGTTTACTGATATCGAGAAGTACGGCGATGACGATGAGGAGGACGAGGAGTATATTGAGCCCCAAGAGGAGCCATACCTTGAACAAGTATGTTATTTGATTTGCGGGCCTAGTTAGATCACTCCTCTGACCGTGATTTCAGGAGCATCTTCGAAGCTGGCTCAAGGAGCCTAACTCAGTAGACCAATTTATTCTGTACAAGGGTGAGAGCGTCGGTGTATTCTGGAACCGCAAGTCCGAGGTTCCAGAAGTAAATGTCAATCGCAGCAACTGGACAGAAACGTATGTCGCGTGGTCACCGCTTGGTACGTACCTTTGCTCTGTGCATCATCAGGGCGTTCAGTTGTGGGGCGGCGATGAGTTTGGTCGCAAGGCTCGATTCATACATCCTGGCGTTCAGTTACTCGACTTCTCGCCCTGCGAAAATTATCTTGTCACTTGGTCTCCCGAGCCGATTCAGCTTATTCCCGAGAACTCGCCAATGCGTGCCAGCTTCCCCTTTACAAGTGCGGATGAGGGCAAGCAGATTGTCGTCTGGAGTGTGCAGACTGGTATGCCTGTTCGTACATTTTCTTCTGCGGTTGGGCCTGATAGTGAGAATGGCCCTGGGCCCCAGGGTCCCAAGAAGGTCAGCTGGCCTGCTTTCAAGTGGACATCGGATGACAAGTATCTTGCACGTGTTGTTCCTGGCCAGCAGATCTTCGTGTACGAGACTCCCGGTATGGGTCTCTTGGATAAGAAGTCGATCCGGATTGATGGTGTTGTCGACTTTGAATTCTCGCCTGCCGTCATCAAGGGTACCGGCAAGAAGGATGAGCCCGAGCATGTCATCTCGTATTGGACTCCTGAAATGAACAATCAATCCGCCCGCGTCACGCTCATGACCATACCTTCTAAAGAAGTCATCCGAACCCGAAATCTTTTCAACGTCGCTGAGTGCAGATTACATTGGCAGAACAAGGGCGCCTTCCTGTGCGTCAAGGTTGTCCGATTCACTAAGACCAAGAAGTCTACATTCACGAATCTTGAGTTTTTCCGTCTCAACGAGAAGAACATTCCTATTGAAGTTGTTGAGCTTAAAGAAACTGTGATCAACTTTGCATGGGAACCCGCTGGGGACCGACTGGTTATTATTTCTACATCCGACGTGCCTACCGCTCCTGGTGCTCCTCCTGGAGCGCGACCACCACCCGGGAAGGTTCCAGGAATGCCAGGTCCCGGTGGACCTGTCAAGACCTCAGTTTCATTCTATGGTTTGGAACGGTCGAAGGGCGTTAACGGTCAATTCAGACAGATCATGACTGTCGAGCGCAAGTCATCCAACTCGATTTTCTGGTCATCAAAGGGCCGCTTTGTCGTTGTTGCTGCTGTGGGCGGTACTTCCAACAACACTGGTGAGCTCGATTTTTGGGACTTCGATTTCGAAGGGGAGAAGAAGGAAATTCCCGGTGCGGAGGAAGTTCCTGCAAACTTGACGCTCATGGCGTCCGGCCAACACTACCAGCTCACTGATATCGAGTGGGATCCTACCGGCCGATACGTCGCGACCTCGTCCTCGATGTGGGGACGCGCTATGGAGACTGGCTATCGAATATGGGACTTGAAGGGACAGCTTCTGAGGGAAGAACATGTCGAGCGATTCAAACAGTTCTTGTGGCGTCCACGACCACCTACGCTTCTGACCAAAGATCAACAGCGCGAAGTCCGGAAGAACCTCAGAGAATACAGCAAAGTCTTCGACCAGGAAGATATTGCGGAAGAGTCCCAGGCTAGCAAGGAACTTATTGCTCAACGGCTACGATTGCTCGAAGAATGGCGAGCGTGGAGGAAGGCCGTCGAGGCGGAGCTTGCAGAGGAGAGAGGCGGCGTTGTCCCACTTGCGTTCAAGAGCGAGGACGACGGCACTGAAATTATCGAGGAGATTGTTGACGAGGTTATTTCAGAGAAAGAGGAGGAGATCGAGGATTAGATGTAACAAGCTGGTCGTTTCGTACTAACAAGCCTCCTTTTGCTTTGTATTGTGGGATTATTTCTTTTTTATCATGAAGCATAATGAAAGATTCGTAACTAATTCGTTTCAAGCATCCACGGAAACGATTTAGCGTCTAAGTAAACAGTATTGCACACAGTTATAGTACCTCATCCGAGATCCAGCTACATATATATACGATATGATCCCAAAAAGTAAAACTAGAGCTCGCACGACTGCTACAACGCATAATGCTCAATATGTAATCCCGCTACCAAACACTTAAACCAATAATGTACGTCTATGAGAAATGTGACAATATGTGACCTGCACACAAATAACAAATCTACTACAATGTATATCGTCTTCGTAGCTCCATGCTCAATCGATACTGGCTTAGTTGGAAGGAGAGCCTTCCGCAAGCGACTTCTCGCGGCCGCCAAGGTGCCAGTAATTCAGATATCGGAAACCTTGTGTTAGCTGAGCGCACTCGTTAACGAAATGACAGCCGAAGAGAAGATAATTTTTCGGGGTAATGGCCATTCTAGCCGCGTTATTAGCCAACAATATTATATACCTAACCCCGCCAAACCAAGAGAAACGTACGAATATCTCATGAAAACTAGCGAGTAAAGAATCAACGAGCCCGTCATGGGTCCGGAAATGAGGATAGGGTCCTTCTTGGTATCCATCACAGCCGCAATGGGAATGCCGAAGTTAGACACAGGTCCTGCGTAGCGATTGTTAGTCAATAATCCTATCCACTATAAAGAAATCGAATTGATATCATAGCTTACCCCAAAAATGAGTCGAGCAAACATCTGGATAATAATTGGATTAGTAACCATCAAGGCAATCACCCACGGGAATTAGGTCAAAACGTACATCTAAATGGAGGATACGTTAGTACTAATTCATTTCGATTGCATTCTCTGTTTCTCAAATAATCGGAGCACACGCGATTCGACGGCGCGCCACAGCATATTATTCCCAATCACACTGACATACAAAATACACTCACCGAATTAAGTCTTTGCTGAAGAAGAACTTTTGAAGTCTCTGAAAAACACTTCCTGGTGCGGACATCGTCGCTGTGGTTGAATACTATCGGGAAGACTAGCTTTCTGGGATATGTTGGGGCTTACGGGGCGGAGAGAGCGGAATTTCTTTTGACTGCACGGAGTGTTCGAGGGCTGTGCGTTGGGTGAAGGCAGAGTGCGAACACACGCAACAGGTAGGTGAGCGCTTCCGAGGCAACCCTAAAATCCTTATACAGTCGGAAGACGCACAGTCTTCGGCAGGCTAAATGATCGGCATCGACTATTCTGACAGTACATGATGAACTTCTATCTCCGTAAAAATATAATATCGTAACCGTCATTTGGTCACTGAAGGTTCTTGCAAGTTCCAGGTTGTTCCACTGAAAGCCGACGGTGCCTTCGACTGCACCAGATAGCGACGATAAGTGATAGAAGTATAATGGTAGCAATACAGGACGGCCTAGCAGGTCCCAGATAGTATATGACACAGACTGTTCCCGAAACTGTCATTAGCATCGACAAGTAGAAGACAATTGACCTGTGGGCAGAGTCGCAATACAGACTATGATCCATCCGATCTCCTTGTCTGGTTGGTCGCTGATGACAGCATATACTATTCACGGTTGTACGATATATCCAAGGAAGCGGTATTATATTTATTCTTTCTGTCGATTCTGTTTGCTGCCACATTTAGTCAACTCAATTTCGGTCAACACTGTTCGACGATTATTTATTCGGTTGCCTAAAGAATGTCTAAATAATAGCGAGCATTTAGCATTTTCTAAAAGCTAAGGTCTACTTGTGTTATGGGTCCCATCAGAATTGACAAACTGTCGCTGGTACTTTGGAGCACTAGCTATTATCTTCTTTGCCACCAGAAAAGGGTGATGACTGTTCAGGCAAGCCATTAATATTTACAACCAAACACCTATGAATCGCCTTATACGAATGGCAACTGATGGTTCGATGCTATGGGTACCCACAGGAGTATGCTTTGGCTAATCCATATATGGGAAGCATTGAGTAAGTCATTGTCAGCCTATCGCCGTTGTTGTAGTCAGCAGTTCCTTCAAGATGGCATAACGAGCCGAAGTCATGTAGTATTGCTGATTTAAATGCCGATTCAAAATATATCTTCTTGGCTCCGCTGACATGCGTTACAAACCGCAGAATTGCCCTAACCCAACAACTTTTCAGGGGCTAATCAGGATTAGGTTGATGATCTGAAAGTCCATACTTTAGTGCAGTTGATTTCGCTAAAATTTACAAAATAAAAATATTGAGGTCTATATAATTATGCAAGTTATTGCATCATTTTGAAAGTTTTGGTGCGCTGTAGATAAGTCTAGTACTGCCCGCATGGTACTATTGGATTGAAGAGTTCGACCGCCGCACCAGAAGCCCCAAAAATTTTCGGCAATCGTAACTCTCACATTTGAGATCGTCCACTCTACATCACTACGCAATGGCGACGGTCCTTCCACCGCCGTCTAAGCGTGCACGTCGTGAAGCGCAGCAGCCAAAAGAAGCGAATATTATTCCAGAAGATTTACCCTTCGTCCAGGTTCAGTTCAGGGCTGCTGATACAGGACAAGTGTTGGCAGGTGGCATACATCTTATCCCTGGAAGCAGTAACGTGAAGCAGCTGGAACTACTTCTAAATGGCCTATTAGGAAGCGTAAGTTCTCAAGTGCTAGATATGGAGATTCCCTTACTGAGAGTATTTGCAGAGCGATGACCCAACTCCATACACTTTTTCTCTAGTGGACGGGGTAAATCCCATCGCAATAACCTCTGATCTATACGGCGACATCCTCCGTCCCCAGCACCGCAGCACAGAAGATGTCTTAACGCTTGAATACGTCCCTCAGGCTGTCTTCCGGGTGAAGTCAGTGTCGCGTTGTACCGCGACAATGTCTGGACATGGTGGCACTATCCTATCTATGGCCTTCTCTCCCAAGAACGGAGCGAGACTAGTTACGGGAAGTGGAGACGGCACGGCACGCCTGTGGGATACGGATATGGGTACACCTGTGGCGGTTATGAAAGGCCACGAGAAATGGGTCTTATGTGTAGCGTGGAGTCCCGATGCAAAGGTGTTGGCAACTGGCAGCATGGATTGTTCGGTGCGACTTTGGGATATCAAGACGGGAATGCAAATTGGAAATGCGATGAAGGGGCATAGCAAGTGGATCACATCTCTTACATTTGAGCCACTGCATTTGTTGGGTGCCCGAAAGGGTATGCGACTTGCTAGCACATCCAAAGATGGGACTGTGCGAATCTGGGATGTTGCTACTCGAGCGAGCAGTCAGACATTGAGTGGACATACTGCTTGTGTCACATGCGCCAGATGGAGCGGTATGGGTGTGATATACTCTTGTTCGCAAGACAAAACTATTAAAGTCTGGGATGCCAGAGGAACTACTATTACGCTAATCAAGACATTACATGCGCATGCTCACTGGGTAAATTTCGTCGCGCTTAGTACCGATTTCGTGCTCAAGACTGGCGGATTTGACCCATTTGCGAAGGACAAACTTGTAACTGATGACGACGAATTGCTTCGGAAAAATTCAAGAGCTCGATTTCTCAAAGCCAGTACGCAGAATGGCGTCACCACTGAACGGGTTGTAACAGCCAGCGACGATCAGACGATGTACCTCTGGAACCCGTTCCCGAAGGGTACAGTTGAGGAGTCCAGCATGAATGCTAAGCCTGTCGCCAGAATGGTTGGCCATCAGAAAGCTATCAATCACGTCGCTTTCTCGGCTGACGGCCGAATACTTGCCTCCTGCTCGTTTGATAATAGTATCAAGCTCTGGGATGGTCAAACGGGAGCATTTCTCACAACCCTTAGAGGCCATGTCGCCGCAGTGTACATGTGTTCGTGGTCTGCAGATTCGCGTCTACTAGCGACTGGTTCAAAGGATTGTACCGTTAAGGTTTGGGATGTGCGGAATGGAAAGTTATACATGGATCTGCCGGGTCATAAGGACGAAGTATACGCGATTGAGTGGAGTTCGGACGGAAAAGTGGTTGCTAGTGGTGGCAGAGACAAAACGGTGAAACTTTGGAAGCACTGAGGTGTATATTATACAGTGGTGGCTAGAATAAAATATCAACGCACAACAAACAGCCAATGTATCAAGTCATGCCTAAACCCAAACAAATTTACATTAAAAATGCCAAAAATGCTCACGTTCGTTTATACAAATCATTAGCATTAAACTCCCTACATGACAAGGCAATCTGTAAGACCCAATCCATATACAGCTTTTTCTACGTCTCTCTTGACAAGGATCCAATCTGCACGTCGCTGAACGTACTCGAGCACATCTTCTGCTGTCACTATTCCAGCGAACTTCTGCACAACGTCACTCATCACGATACCAATTTCACGCGCGCTCTTGGCGTCAATAAGATACAGCTGAGCAATCTCTCTTAGCGCAGCGAAATACGGAAGTAACGGTCGTTGCCTTAAAGAGGTTTCAACAAACCGGTAATAGTAGTTCAAATCAGAAATTAACAGTACGGCACCACCGTCGACGGCAATAGTCTGCCGCTTGATATGCTTTCCAATGGAACTGTACAGTCGTAGACCAACTTCTTGCAAAAACACATCCAATGTCGTCTTATCTGTGTTTCCATTCAGCAACTTTGTATGCGACGAAACAGTGTTGACAACTTTAATGGCCGCCTTAGTCGGTCCTAGTCTTGTGTCGAAGAACTGCGAGTCATGTGCCACCAAGTTTCCGGCCGCAGCGTCATTATTGACGTTAAATTCGTTTGGCCTCTGATATGTGGCGAGGAAATAGTTCACCTGCTCCATCAGAACATCGATGCCTCGGTTAAGGCCTAGGGCCACATGCTCATCGAGCATTTGTTCGAATCGTCGCTTTTCTTTAACAGCGGGACTCAAGAAATCTGTTCTGTCAAGGAATTTCCGAGAAATCAACTCTTTCTCATAAAACACGTCGACCATCTGTTGGATGAGATCACCAACATTGACAAGCTCCAAAAAGGTAACTAGTGGTTCGACTTGCTGCGGACGCTCTCCATCTCCTCCATCATCAGTGGTAGTAGGCGGCCTGTACTCCGTAAGATGGCTCAATGCCCGCTCAAAGCCGTTCTGAATATGATGAAATCCGAGGAATTCTAGCAAGGCTGTAAATATAAGCTGGCATTGTTCCTTGGCTTCTTCTCCAGTTTGGCCATCAAACAAAGCAAAGAGAGCTGTTCTTTCAATACTTTCTCGCGCAGCCTGTATTAAATCAAGTGCAACTTCGAGCGAAAACAGATTTCGAATGGATGCTAGTCTTGAGTTAAGAATAGCCGCATTGGCGGCTAACTCTGTCGACGGAAGCGGCTCCTTGCTAGTAGCACTTGTCTGTGTCGATAGTTTTTCGGACGTATCATCTTTCATAGACGACGACGCCCGTGACGACGATGATGAAGCATGGATAACTGGACTACCAATGGCTACAACAGGAAGAAATAACACCTTCTTGAACGAAGTCAGGAAGTCAAACTTCTCGGCACCGCTACTGTCTTGGAGAATGGCCATTTCACGGTACTTGTTCCGCAAAATAGTCTCTTGCTCTTGCTCTTGCTGCGCGGCTTTACGATCAAATCGGGCAACCTCTCCGTCGCATTTCGCCCGAAATCGATCAAGCTCCTCCTGGAGATATAAATCGACGTGTTGCTCGTATATCCGATCGATAATCGCATGAACAGACAAATGAAACGGTCGCAGAGCTTCTCGTAAAGCTTTGTCATCGGTATCAGGATCTTCTAGCAGGAGACTATACGCAAACTGCAGTAGAGCCTCGTACGCTCCGGAGACAACCTGTAAATACAAGTCTATATCGATCTCATGTGAACGATCTACAAGAACCAAACAGTAGTCACCTAGAATATCTTCAATGACTCGTTCAACAATATGGAACGTCGCCTTTTCAACAACATCATTCTTTGTGCTGAATATTTTTCCTATGATAGATGCCTCCTTCAGTATGCCATTGGACAAATGTCGCAGAAAAGTTTTGACTGGTTCTAGATCAACTTTGATCTGCCCCGATTTCTCGTCCACTTGGAAGCACGTCGAAGTGCCGGGCGTTACGGTGCTAAGAAGTAGCTTGCTTCTTTGTATAAACGCTTGCACAGCAGTATTTCCACCATTCAACATAGTCAAGACCATGGCATAACGACGTGCGCGTCCTTCGTAATCTTGAGCATCTAGCCCGGTTTCGAGTTCCCTGATCGCAGCATTTTCAAAAATCTCCGTAATGCCATAAAGCCGTTGTCGTTGCTCATCCGCATCGTCGTCCGTTAATGCATTGGAGAATTGGATGAGTGTTCGTAGTACCAAAGCCTGGAGTTCCGGCGTGCGGTATATTTTGAAAACCTGCGGTTCAAATTGGGACACTCGCGCCGGTCGTGTAAGATCAAAATATAGCGGCGCAAGTAATTTGTATACTCGTGCAAATTCATGACGCGCATAGCCAGGGATCGAGTGCACGGTCTGGAGGACATTCAATGGCGTGATGTTTTCTGTTATGAATCCCACCTTCAGCAACGGCAGTCTCTGATAAACCAATAACCCGACTTACTAGACGCCAGATCCTGCATAATAATCGACCTCGCTTTCGTCCATTTCTTTTCGTCGCTCTGAAACGACGCAGCTCCTACATCGTCCCAGACTTTCAACTTCCGCAACCGACCAATCCATCCAGCATCATCGTAAACGATTTGCCTGAATGCGCGACTCACTTGTGCACAAGCAACATACTGACTCAACGGCAGGTAGGACAAAATAACCTGATATAACACCGGCGGTAGCAGTAACCGCTCCTTGTCCGGAGAAACCGCGAAGATTGGAGGCAATGAGGAAGACGTCAGCCGGCGTGGGCCTTGTGGCCGGTGCGGAACCCGTAATTCACCGGACGACACTGTCGGCGGTGTCGGTGATTTGGCGGGCATTGCCGCCTAGTCTTTAAAGTCTTTCTCTTGTGCACACCTTGTGTAGCAGATATGGAGTATGAGTTCTGGACGTCAGCTGGTGATAGACGATGAATGGGGGATACCATTGGCGTGAGGGACAAAAGGTTTAAGGTTTCGACTGTCTAATGACGCGTCGATGACTCCGTGCGAAACGACTTCGCCTCTGTTCACTCGTCCAATATCTATTTTACTGGAATTCTAGATAATAATGACCAACAACGTTGGTAACTCGTTGAAAATTACGAAACCATGCGAATGCCGTAGGTCACTTAATATCTCGTTTAAAATCCTCAGTTGTGCACGGACTCTTACAATTAAGTCATTCACCTCTGAGCCACCGATTCTATTCATAAAAACTTTACTAGCTATACTACTTCCCAAACCATTCCATGAAATGTGTGTAACAAAAATGACATTAAACCAAAGGAATTGTATGTATATGTAACCACCTGACCCGTAAAATAAAGAGATAGAGTACAACACCACCCGAATCAATTAACGTTCATGATAATATAAAGCCAGCAAGTAATTAACAAAAATGGAGACTTTTCACAAAGATCCGAACCGGTTTACTTCTTCACCGCCTGAACGGTCTGAGGACCCATCTCCTTCTCGAAAGCGTCGTACGAGATCTTGATTGAGGCGATCGAGTTAAGACCAACACCTAGTATAACGACAAGGATAGAGGAAGCAATGATCGCCATAAACATACCAGGAGTGAAGAACTGGTATCTTGTGAAGATGGAACCGTCAGTGCGAGCAGCCTCTGCGATAACAGTGGCGTGCAAGTAGTCCGAGGAGTTGGTTGGGCTAGCAGCATCACTGGCAGCATAAGGAATAGCATTACGCTTAGCGATGAACGGACTCGAGATAGGAGTAGAAGTGTAGATGACAGCGAAGTCATCAGATGGGAGAAGAGACATGATGGAGTAAAGGAAAGCGTCGTTGTCAGCCAAAGCAGAGGCACGAGTGTAATCCACTGGGAGGACTGGGAAATCAACCCGGACTAGCTTTGGCTTCTCGCTGGAAGGGATGGTGAACGCATCGGAGGCAGCATCAATCACAACGGTTTCGGCGCCCCAGGTGTCGACAATGTGCTTCTCGAGAGTCTCCATGTTGAAAGCACCGTGAGCATTACGGACAGCGTACGCAGTCTCAGCCTGCTGGTAGAGCTTTCGGAGGTGGGGGGTAGTGC
The DNA here is from genome assembly GCF_038497915.1 of Lipomyces doorenjongii. NCBI lineage: Eukaryota > Fungi > Ascomycota > Lipomycetes > Lipomycetales > Lipomycetaceae > Lipomyces > Lipomyces doorenjongii. The sequence continues at coordinate 20,141 of NW_027118072.1, forward strand.
TCTCAGCCGTCGCAGCGGAAAAATCCGAGGCGTGGAGGCCAGGTTGGGACACAACAATGTAGGTGCCAGCCTGGAACTCGGAAACGAATTTGCGAGCAAGGTCATGAAAGTGCTCTGAAGAAGTGATCGAGGCGGACGAAAGGTGATCGTGAACGGCCGAGACCCTATAGTTGTCAGCAGTTTACTCGAAGCTATATCGTGTCGACTCCAAATTATCGGCAACTCCTGTCATCTCAGCAGTGAAGATCTTCCATGTGTTCCATTGTATATGTCAACTGATTGTAGACACACTGAAGAATCCGTGGAAAGGAGTGACCGTCAAAACAGATACCCAAAGAGGCTGATACTGGTACTCATTCATTTATTCGGAATACGTCACCGATGGCAAACTATCACAATCGCGCTTTGGACAATCTCTTAAACCCCACAAAAATATTGTAACTGACTGTGCTTAGTCGCCTGCTATTGCTACCACCAATTGATAAAACTGGCTCTGATACAATTGCATCGGCCTAGACCTTCAAGTGATGCCTGACTCCTTATTCTTCGCTGCCGGCTATGTGTGAATACTAGAATGACATACTCTTCCAGCATTGCTGAGACTGTCATCGACGTTATGGGCGCCGCTGTTGTCGTGCTTTCAACCCCTGGCGGTCCTGCCATACTCCGCTGACGATATTGGTCTCAAACGACTATTTCCAACTGAATCCGATAGTAGTTACAAACAACAACTATCAGATAATCAACTGCGTAAATTGAGATGACCCAGAGCTCGCGATTCGATTGGACGAAATGGCAAACAATAAAAGACCTACTTCTTTGACGAAAGCAACATCAATGGCGAAGTGTCCTCGAACGCATAGACAGCCGATAACGAGGCAGCAAGTGCCAGAACAGCACCTTTGAGAGCTGACGAGAACAACATTGCGTCTTGTTACCAGATGGACGCAGGTGCAGAGTATAGTCGATCTGGAGAAAACGGGATGCCACAGGCCAGAGAAGTGTGACCGGCAATCGTCACGCAGGATGACGGCTCTGGGCCATTTAGAAATATACCGCTAGACTTCATACGGCTAATTGCATGCTGTATCTGGCTAGCGTGACATTTAGATTTGTCGCAGAGTGGTAAAAGCGATTGTAATACGGTATATCTGCATAATAGCACGGGACTTGCGTAATTTGCCGCCTCATGTCACTTCAGATAACATTGAATCAAATTGAGTGACGCGCGAAGTCCTCGTGCAACTTAAAATCTGCTGAACTTGGCTGCACATCCGCACAGGCGTTCTGCGCATAATTCCGGACTTCGATTTCGCTGGGAGTTAATAATACACGACGACAGCACATATTTTAGCGACAACAATGGCAGATTCGAACGACTCAGACTACTCCTCGCGGAGCGCGAGTCCTTTTAAACGGTCGCGGAGCAGGTCAGTACGAGCGAGTACGCCCGTAAAGCGCAGTAGGAGCAAAGCCAGTTCAAGTTTGAGATCTCTGTCAGAATCCAGGTCAAGGTCGAACACACCAGCTATCGTGCCTGCTATAAAGGAGGATGACGACGATCCGTATATAGATGAAGAGGGAGATATATCGTCAAATGGATCAGCAGAGTCGGGTGAAGGTATGCTTCTGATGAGAAAATTGTATGCAATTGGTACTAACACTGTTCACAGAGTCGAGCGATATTGACAAGTCAGCAAACCGCGCGGACGACGAGGATATGGAAGACGGCGAAATTGACGAGACAGCTGAGAAATCGCCCAAGGTTGAGGAAGAGCTGGAGCCACAGGCTCCAATTGACCAAGTCCAGGACGAGGACGAGTATCACGACGACGATGACGATCAGAAGGAGGAAGGCGAAATAGACGAGGACGAGGACATGGAAGACTATCAAGATCCAGAGCACAGGCAAGACGCTGCCGAAGCTGAAGAACAGGAGGGTGATAAAGCTGAGGATACGGTTGTCGTTCCCAAAGCCAGACGCGGCACGCCCTCGTCGTCAGTATCTACGCCTCCACCTGGCACTCGGGCCAGTTCAATAGCGAGAAATCGACGTCGGCTTGCTGCTACGGCGATTTCTGCTACATCGACTCCACGGCCGCGTAGCTCGCACTCAGTTACAAAGTCCTCAAGCAAGTCGAAGGTCCCTGTCCCAATCCCGGGCAGCGAACACACAACTGAAGTATTGAACGAAGATGGCGATGAGTACATCGTGGCAGAGATCGACCCGCAGGGCGAAGCTAAGCTATCCGCTGATGGAGCTCTACTAGATGACCGCGAGTTCCGCATGCGAACCTTTACGTTACCGAACCGTGGATCCAAGATATTTATGATGGCCACCGAGTGCGCGAAGGAGCTCCAATATCGTGATTCCTACCTCCTTTTCAATAAGAACAGATCGTTATACAAACTTATCGCCACACAAGGTGATAAAGAAGCGCTGATTGAAATGGGTCTGCTTCCTTACGCCTATAGGTCTCGTCAGATTGCGCTCGTTTCGGCGCGCAGTATGTTTCGAGCATTTGGTAGTTTAGCTGTCGTCGATGGCCGTCGCGTGAGAGACGATTATTGGGAACAAAAGGCTCGTGACGAGGGCTTTACTGAGAACGATTTTGCGGTTGAGAAGAAACCTCTTATTCAACATTTGACTCCCAACGCACACACTGCTACGTCCACTCCAGGATTTCAGGGTTCCGGTCAGCTAGATTCGACGCCATCCGTGCTCGAAAGTATGGTGTTTCAAGGAATTGCGCGTGGCGATTCAAACGGACAAATCGTTTTCGGCTCACGAGGGTCGTCGAAGGTCGTTGATATCCCCTTGGATCGCGTCGTGCGGATATTCACGGCGTCATCAAATAGCAAGACGGATCCACAGGATGAGCCTATGAAGTTCTTCGCAACGCCGTCCAAAGGCATACGCGAGGACACGACAAGGCGTGCGCCGCTGCATTCGATGGTTGAGGCTGCGTCTGCAGCTCTAGAATTTAATGCGTTTGTGGGACAAAAAAGGCGCGCGCGCGAGCAGATGTGGAAGGCGTACTGGTCGCGCGAGATGCTTCCAAAACAATTAGAGAACAAGGATGAGGACGGACAAGGGAAGAATGACGATAGATCTGAAGAAGATAGCGACGCCAATAAAGCGGACGACAAGTTTCGCCAAACCGTCAAGGATTCTGTCAGTGTCAAACCTATCAAGCAGGATGTAGAAGGTAATTAGATGTAGTATATTGTAATTTGGGTCTAATGTAGGCTGTGTGCGGTTTGTGTTTGTGTTTGTATATTATATGTACGATAAATTGGTATAGGATTAGTTCACTGTTCCAATAGTAGGGCTGAGACGTGCTACTTCCCACAACTGCCATTGGGGATCCGTTTGGGTCCTTTAGTATTATAATATACATTGCTCCATGCGTAAAGTCGGATAATATGAAATATCCTCGCGACGTTCAGCTAACTTCCTGTTTGCGGGTGAGCAATACATCTTGTGTTCGGATCTGAGCCGCGGCGGCCGGCAGCCGACTAACCGATAGGCAAATCACAATTAATATTGCCGCTGTTGAGAATTGCCATTCATCGGATATAGCACTGTAACTATTAGTACGTGTCCATTTGAGGGACATGTGTCGCGTGCTTTTGACTTGCATACTCAGAGATCGCCGACGAAGAGGGCGATGGCGCTGACAACAGAGGCGATGAGACCCACGCAGTAATAAATAAATGCCACATCAACGGCCTCACCAAATTTATCTAGCACTGTCAGTAGACCGACCACGCCAATTCATGAAAATGACATCACCAGCTGACTACGGATTCTTTCGCGTGCCGCGCAATATTGAGGAATTGCTGAAAGGACGTGCTTATCTCCACAAACCCACTCCAGTCGATGTCGCGACCGCTGTGACGTTGCCCGACGTTCCCATCGTCCAGGCAGCGAGAGAATTCGCAAGGTCGAAGCTCCCGCCCGAGACGTTCAATCATTCTCATCGCGTATTTTACTACGGTACGTCGCAGCATTTGCATTGTCAGTCCTGGCTAACAACTTCAGGAGCCGTGATCATCGCGCAACAGTTCCCCGAGCACGCAAACAATGCTACGATCCTGGAAACCTACGCACTAACCTGTCTTTTTCATGACATTGCCACCGCAGACGAGTTTCTTTACGCAACGAGGATGAGCTTCGACTTCTACGGTGCGTTTCTGGCACGGGAATTTTTGCTCAACAGATCCGCGCCGCAAGACGAGGCGGATGCCGTCGCGGAGGCTATATTACGGCATCAGGATGTCGAGGTTAATGGAACCATCACATTTATCGGGCTCATTATTCAGTTGACGACCTTACTTGGTAGGCCATCCTATCTTCATTCTCATTGGCAATTGTTCAAGACATATGTACTAACAAACACAGACAACGCGGGGTCTTTCCTGACACTAATATCCCCGGAAACAATTGACTCGGTCGTAAAATTGTATCCCCGTCTAGACTGGTCGTCATGCTTCTCTAAATTTGTCGCGACCGAGATTTCAGTGAAACCGTGGTGCCATTCTACCGCTGTGACAGATTTTGTTAAAGTCGTGAAGGAGAATAAGTACTTCATCGACCGTTATGAAAGTAACTGATTGATGACAATGATACTTGGCATGACTGTAAACGTGAATCGTAGTTCTTGACGATCTTTACTTGTTATGTTTTGATGCTATTGATGAAAATATAGTCGCATAAGTTGTGTCTCGTACTCTTACCCGACATATTATCGTCGGGTCCTAAGGAACAGAATCTCTTTGATATGATCCGAAGGATTGCTAAGACTGGCTCAGTGCGAATAATTTAATGGAGAATGCAGATGCACGTTGTTGAAAAACACTGCAATTAATGCCATTTCGATATTTCCAATGTTGCCATGATCACTAACACCATTCCAAACTATTATACAATACAAAGGCCGGCATATTTTCTATAATACAAGTACACTCAATCCGCCTGTCTCCGGCCCTTACTGGACGAGATGACCGGGAAGTAAGAAGTTGGGGATAGAGTCCCGAATGAAGTAGATGTGACCGCAGTTCGCGCACCGCATTGATCCCTGAATGATTTGCGTCTGCTGAGTGTTAGTATAGACAGCCGTAGATGTATATAAATTATGCATGCCTCCAATAAAAGGGTGTGCAAGTCTCTTAAGAGCTGTTCGTTCTCTGCCGCATGCGGATTCTCGATTTCGGGCTTTGCATCGGGCAGCTGGGTGTTGCCCAACTATGGATAATATCAGCCATCTACAGCGCCAACGCTGTTTCGTTTCACATACTTCTCTGGCAGTCGTAAGTAGGGCCGCCCACTCTATCCGGGGGAGGACGTTACAGATGAACTCTGGGCTGAAATCCACGTCCTCATGAACGAGCTCGAGAGGGAGATCCAGTATCTGCTGGTCGAAATGGAGGGGGAAGCAGTCAGGCGAGGATCCACAGGCCTTCACTGTGCACTGGACGAAGTTTGCGGTGAGGAGTTTCATTTCGCAGATCGCGAACAGTCGTGAATAGAGGAGGCTCTAAATGGCGAAATAATTTTGCCTGATCGCGGGTGCCAGTTTTGCGCGGAGAATATCGACCCTAACCCAAGAGAGATTAATGTTTGTCCCGGCAGTTGTACCGACGCTTGAAACGGACAAGGCTATACCGAATATAGTTTAGCGCATGCTTTGAGTTCTCCTGGTCAGACATTTGAAAAACCAAAAAGTTGAGCTGCCCAGAATATGGCATAATGACCAATCCATTGTATATATTATATATTCATCTCTCGCACAACTTGTGACTGCTAATCTTTGTCCTGCCTGTTGAGCCTGGAGGCCGAAACCGGGGGAAGAACGCAATAACCCGCAGATCTATTCCTCATGATCGGTGTTTATTGGTGATGGGCAGGATTTGCAATGCGATAATTCCCTCATAATAGGCCCAGGGTCGCCGATAAATGTCTACGGAGACCTAAAGTAGCTATTTATTTTGCGTTGCATCGTCCAACGATGTTTTATGGATTATCCGATGACAGCGACTTAAAATCTCAGGGATTCTTGAAAACAGTACATGGTCATTCGTTCATGTCAGAATTCTCCAAACCGTCTAACGCAATGTGTTAGATATGATCGAGGAAGTCAGCAGCATCTTCCGCGTCCTCAAGGTCGTGTCACATTTGGCAGTTAAAGCTAGTCCAAGTCTTCAAAGTATGTACTTACGAAATCTAAGGGGGTTTGTGTCTAGTGTCTGCCGTACGGAAATTGGCGGATTAGAGTGACACCGCCGCAGTGTAGAGACGTTAGGAGTGCGGCACGTGCATCTCGCCACAATCACCCTCACTGGACGAGTAGCAATTGCTACTGTAACCATTCGAGACTGTAGACCGTGCAACATTCTCGTACACATAAATATATCACCATTCCCCTGTCGACTTTACAAGCTATATCTTCACTTCACACTCTCACGATTACTCTCACTGTCTCCATACTACAACTCCAACATGGACGGCGCCACTCTCGCGAATCCGCGGCCGGTCCGCAACTTCGCGTCAATACCGCCGTCAGACCAAGTCCCGCAGGGCTCGCATTCGTCTTCGCTCTATGATGACGACAACGACGACTGCGGAGGCACGCCTCACAAGTCACAGTCGATCGTGACGCTGACGTCGTCTGCGCTTGCAGGAATTTTCGGCTCCAATCTAATTGATCCCAGTCGTGCCCCTACACCGGATATGCTTAGCCCGTCGATCTCCCCATCCTCCTCAAATTTGTACGGTGACGGCGTCACGAGACTACGTCGCAACGAGGCCGTAGGGCGGCCAATGATAAGTGACTCGTCCAGAAGCCAAGGTTCGAATCTCAAGCCGGGCGACCGATGGTACAGTCCTGCCGGCGAAACAATTTCCGACCGACCGTTGTCATCGACATCTGGACGATTAAGCGTGTTCGTCAAAATCAGTCTACTGTTCTCCTTCGGCGTTGCGTACGGTCACCTTGTTACACAGCTCCAGGACAATCATTACGTCACCCCGACTACCCTGAACATCGATCCGACAGGAAGCTTCGCACTTACCTGGGGCGTGCTGGGCGTTCTCCTCGGTGCTTTGCTGCCCTTTGTCGATTCGATATCGCCAGCGATTCTGGGTCCAAAAAAGTCTTCTAGTTCTGGATCGAGCATGTTTGCCTGGAACCCAATCGTTCGTGCAGTCGGAGTCTTTATTGGTGTGTCGTACGGAATTGTAAGTTTTATACTGCATGACTATTTTTGGATTATACTGATTCGTTCAGCGGCGGCTGCCATGGGCCTCAACGCTGCAAGGAGCTGTTGTACTTGCCTTCTTGAATCCCATTTTGTGGTTTGCACTTGACACTTCTGCTAATGGCTTTATTCTTTCCTCCCTCACAGCTATCTTGGGTACCGGTGTGTTTGCCTGGGCGTATCCCAGCCATTTTCCGTACGTTTTTTTTGTTAATGGCTAGTGTATTTACAATACTGATCTCATCTGCACAGGGATACGATTGGCTGGACAGAGGACTACATCTCCGTCGCTACATGGATCGCGTCCATTTTCTTCTGCAGCTCAGTATGCTTTGGCACCATCGGTCGCAAACTTCTAGGCAAGAAATTATCCGAGACTTCCAGTTAATCTTATTCATTTACTCGTCACACTGTTTTAACGTACTCTGCAATAGTAGAAGCACTATTTTGGTTCAAATCATACTACACCTGGTGCAACAGTCGCTCACGTTGATTGATCGATATACATACATGGCATGCTCGTTTTGTTTGATTAACGAGTACGTTTTGGGAAACTTGTATTTACACGACGCACAGTACATATTTTGCATACTTTATTTCTTGTAGCAATAATGGATACTATTTTTGGATACGTTATGGATATGGATGCTCGGGTCATTCATTTATTTTTTTAAATTTTGCTAGTTTGGTTTGTTTACGATGTACTCTTTGTATTCCATGGCCACCAAACCCGGATTTTGAACATTACGAACAAAATGCCGAGATCTGGTGGTCCCACGTTGCATGCCATCTGGCACGATGTACATGATCCTCCCGCTTGGTAATAAGATACAATAATATAATTTAGCATCAAGCAGACGACAGACGTAGCACTAAACCCCTGTATTCGTGGTGGGCCGCCAATGATGTCCTCAGTGGTAAGTTTACAGGATATCACGAGACAATAATCATTTGATAACCCTACCGCCGTAGGCCACCGAAAATGCGACCGACAGTATGATTAATAAAGTTTAGCAGTCAGCGCTGGTCTACGTCTTGCTCCAGCCGTCATGATTGCTGTATATCACCCATAACGATGCAGAACCGATGCACAGAAAAGTAGCGTGACTAATTACCTGCCTGGACGCGTGGAGGCTGTGGTCGTTAAGTAAGTTATTATGCGACTGTAAGGAATAAGCTTGACTGTAGCAACCCAGCTACGGTGAAAATGTTGTCTCGGCATGGCATAATCGGCGCAGAAAGTATATAAACATTGACACTTGCAGAACCGGATGCAGAGCAGACAGTAGACAGCTCTCCACCACACACCACCACTATCTAGAGTTCGAAATAAAAGCAAATTCCAATGCGCTCTCGTGATGAGGAAGTCTCTCCAGGCGCAAGAAGCAATCGGTGTCGTCGTCACAACCCTCGACCCAAAAAGTACCAAGTCTAAGTTCAGTGTCACACACGCTATAGTTAAGACATCGATCTTGAATTAGGTTGTTGCTCAGTTATATACATTGCGACTGAACGTCTCGACCCTAACCCTCCATCAACCCCTGAATTTCACGCACCAGATCGATTTGGAGGATCTCTAACCTTAACGCGCTCGAATCGCTGCTGTAGACGATTGACTGCTTTTCCTCCAGGACTCCGAAAGATATCAATACCAGGTCGTAACTATTGATAGCTAGGGTGACACGAATATAATTTTCTCTACCCGCATTCGTATTCGCAATTCGTAGAATAAACATTTATTCGCAACGAATAAAATGTCAACGACGAATACGAATAGCAAATAATATTCGTAGTTTTGCTAGCACACTAGTGAATGGAAATAAATGATATGAATGAAAATGTCATATATCACAAAAAATATCTTAATTCAAAAAAACTTTTCTCAATAACACACCAAATAGTAATTATCCAATAACCCACAATGTATGCAATAAATATGACGGCAGGAAGACAATGAATTTATTCACAAGACAGTAAAGCAAAGCAAAGTAAGCAACGTTTATAACCATCAGAAGATGGACGAAATCTATCACCCTTACGGCAAGTATGGCAACTTCTGCTTTCAAGTAAAATCGTTCAATACACCGTATCCGTAAATGCCTAGATCGTCTAATTGGCGGGTTAACATCAGCAACCGCTGGTTCTGTTCCAGAGCAGCGAGTTCGGCGTCTGAGATTCCGGAGACTGTGTTAGTACAGTCCGCCGAGCTCATGAATAACTCAGCGGCCGTTGCGTGCATGCTTGCTGTTGTGTTCGTCGTGCTCATCAAAGTCTGAGGTACTTCAAATGACATTGAGCGCGATGCGAACAGCGTCGCGCTCAATGTGCCGGGTGTAACAGATACGACAGTGGACGGCACGGTCCCAAAGTTTTCGATGAAATCTGGAGGCTGTTTATCTGGAGACTGATCCCGACCATCCCAGGAACGCTCGACAGGATCCATACGTTTGTCGGGCTCGTCTTCGTCTGTCGAAATGTCGTCGTCTTCGCGGATATTATTCGTGTGCCGCCGCACACGTTTATACAATCGGTCGGAATCCTCATGATCATCTACGTCCATCCACGACCCCGCAGTCGACAAAACGGGTGTAATCGGCGTTTGTGGCTTCGAACCGTCCCCCTGCTCCTGCGTCCATGATTCGGCACTGCCAGATATATTACTACCGCTACCGGTCGCGATAGGATTCGTCGCTCCATTTCCGCCCGCACCACCTAAACTCAGCTTTCTCGCCCGCAACGGTGTCTGACATTGTACAAACGACACGGATTTCGACCGCCGCATGAGGCCGCTGCCTGACTCTGGAGACGAATCCGACATCAATTTGACAGGACTCACGGCGCCGCTGGCGGGAGCGCTGGGGGTGGCGAAGGTCATCATGTAGGCAGGCGCAGAGGGAATCTCGCCTGGCACTGTTGCAGAATAGCTATGTGACCGCCGTAACCTGACAGCGGGCGGCCCCTGCCGTCGCCGGCGCGCGGCAAGCTTCGACTCTGACAAACTAGGCGCGGCGAGAGGAGAGAACACCTGAGGCTGTTGCTGTAATTCCGCCATCGGACCTGGCGTGGAAAATGTTCTCTGTAAAGGAATGGGACTGATCAGGTACTGTCCATGCGGATGATGCGATGCAATCGGAGACGGCGTCATGGGGACGAACGGCGATCCGATAGGGGGAGCCTGCTGTGCCGCAGGAAAACCTGGCGTTCCCGGTGAGACATACACGGGCGAATGAACCTGGCCGTGATGAGGACTGTAGAAATAGCCACCTGTTGCGCCCGGCGCGACGACACCGTACGGAGAATGCGCGTAGGCGGCCGCGGCTACCGCAGCGGCTTCATTGCGTGCTTTGGCGGCTGCCTCGGCGACTACGAGGGAACGCTCAAGCGAGGCGTACGACGCTTCCGACGGCGATGCGTACTTGGTCGGCGACGTGTGGTCTCGCGTTATGCGTTGAACAGGCGTAACTGGAAGCGCGGGTGTTGTCCGAGTTGGTGTCTTTGCAGGCGTTGCCGGTGGAGCAATTTGCTGGTCGGCTTGGGCCTTGATTGGTGAAGCTGATGACGGCCGACTGAGCGGTGGAGTGGTAGGTCGCTCAGGTGCGACGATAGGCTCATCATCTTCGACTGTTGGTGGTCGCTGTGGAGTCTGGTGTCTGGGCGACCCTGCGGCGGCCAAGATCATCTCGACCCTGGTCGACTCCAACTGCTTTTCATCTTTTGCGCGTTTCCGCCGCTCTTGAAACCACAACTATCACAAGTTAGCAAGACAGCGCAGTAAATCAATGACGACAGCATCGAAATAGTTCAGCGGCAGTAGCGTTCTTGGCGCGGATCAAATCAACGAGTTGATCCGGTACTGCGATAACCTAGAGCCCAACGAATCCCTGGAAACTTATAGCTAAACACATAATTCAAAACTGATTTTGATATCATAATCGTAGCCATTGGTATCACAGAAATAGGGGTTTGTAATGCAATTGACTCTTTGGGGGAGCACAATCACACCTTGAAGAAGACGAGAGAGCTTAAATACCTGGACGATGCGAGAAGTGATGCCGATGCTGCGTGCGATCTCGTGCCTGACAGCGGGATTCGGACGTGGATTGTCGGCAAATGTAGATTCGAGGACGGAGATCTGCCTCTGGTCAAGACCAAACGCGACAGTGGATTCTGTTGAATGTGGCTGGCGCGGGACTCTGTTGGGCGGCGGAAAGATGAAAGTACTTGGCTGCGAGGCATTGCCGACCAGCTGGTGCGCATTGACTCGGTTTGTCGAGGACGAGGCCGAGGACGCAGACGAAGGCGTCACCGGGAGCTGGAAGGGTAGCATGCTAGTGGAGTCGATGTGCTCGTGCCGAGATATCTCGGGGGCTGGACACTCAGAAGACGGAGGATGCGTTCGTCTGCGTCTGCGTCTGCGCGCAGCACGACAGGAGATCGCACCGCGGAGTGTTATTGAAGTGAGCGGAGATGGAGTGGTTGTATTGTATCAGAATGGTGATTATTATATAGTGCATGAGAAGCAAGCGCGGCGGACTGGTTAGTTCGTCGCAAGTTCTGTTGGTGGCCGGGGACCACGGGGATCGAAGAAAGGGATGACCACTGACTGACTGGAACAGTCACCTCAGCCGAACCCGATGCCGGCACTCTAATCAATACAATATTACTGCATGTTGTTATTACTGCTACGTTAAATATATGTTCCGTTTTCCTACACAAGAGTTACGCGCGAGAGAGCAGAGGATTTGCAGAAACTCGTCGAGACTTACGCCCGTCTCTCGCACATCAACGCCCCACTCAGCTCAATATTCAGCAATGGTATCAGTACCTAATACTTTCATGAATTACAGTCTACGTTGATCAGACACCATCTGCTTTCGTCGCCAGGTTGCAGATCGCAGAAAGAGCAGAATTAAGACATATTAACAGGTGATCCAAATCTGCCCGTGGAGTTCGTTCGATCACGATTTTCTGCATATTATATTAGACGCGAAATCGGACATGCTCCAACAGCATGACGCTTTGCCTATGCATGCATTGTTGCAGTGTCCTTGTTGCGTCGGTGCTGCTGGACAGGGATGGTGAGAGGAGGAGAAGAATAGTAAGACGAAGACGAAAACTAGCCGAAGCCAGGGGTTGCTCGGTGCTTTTCAGGGCCGCACAGATTGTCTTATGCCTATCGCAGTTCATGTCAGCATGCGACATCATACATGACCACACAGAAACTGCGACATGACACGACACGCGACACGAGACGACTGACCACAGACGTCACAATCAGTTCTATTTACACCGTGTCTACTATATAACTGTAATATATGCAAGAAATTATTGCTCGCTGAAGCAGTCATCTGTTCGTCCACTGGTCGCAATAACGCATTGCTGCAGGATGATGTCATCCCGAGCCATCGGCTGCGCTGACATATATAGTCGGCATATATTCCTCGCGAGGTAAATACCATCATGTGACCAAAGTATCGTATATATGTATAATGAACGTCACAACCTACAAATAATTCATATATAACTGTAACTATATTATATATACAATGCACCTATCTCCACGCAACAACCTACGCCGTCCGCACACCATCCCTGTCAATGATTTTGATCTGCACTATTAGCACATTCCCTCGGACAATCGCAATGATGGACATATACGCAACATACCTGAATGCCCTTGAAGTCTATCGGCAGCCGGGTTCGCAGCTCTGTAACGCACATCTCCATGATTTTCATACCCTCTTCAAGACTGAGATCCGTTTTGTACCATCTATCCAGCAGCGACAACGTATAATACGCCGCGTATCCATGGGCAGCGTATGGCACCTGTGCGCGCGACGCAAGGTAGTCCACCCAGTACAAGTACGGCGTCTCTGTCGCCGTGTCGTACCCCCCGATCAAAATGTTCACTTGATACGGTTTCTACCATGCAGGTTAAGCAACATCGCATCGCAGAATACAGAACCAGAGGACATACCCGACTTCGCAAGCTCTTTGCAAGCTCTGATCGTACGAACGAAGTGATCGCCGGCGGCGACAACTCCGTCTCATTGCGTATCCCATGTAGCTGGATATTAGCCTGTACATACTCCGCAAATTGCACTATTCAATCAGCAAATTTCCAGAGGAACAATTTATAAAATAATCGAAATGAATAAATATACACACCCGTATCGCCAGCCTCGCCCGTATACGCAACCAAGGTATGCGGAGCCACAATCCGCGTCTTGTCATCGTCGGCCTTGAGAATCGACACGCCCCGTACTGCGGCCATCGAAGTCGCCACAATCACTGCATCCTTTGTCGTCAGTCCGAGAATCACATCCATTCTGTATTATTGTATGCGTATCTAATTGATGACGGAAATGCGATGCGGAGGCCAATGTTGTGATGCTAAATGCTGATGAAAGATGACGAGCGGCGTAATACGGGCGTTGCTGATCTATGACCAAACATAGCGGTACTTATGCAGGTAACGTCTTCCCAACGGCACAATTTTTTTTGTCATTATTTAAGGCAAGGTAATATTTCTCAGCATCTGCGATCGGCATAGTATTTTAGTGCCGAGAGTGACGAAAAGAAATGTCAGATCCATTTTTCTCCCGCAAACGAAAACGCGGACCAGCAAGGAACGGTGAGGGTGGCCAGCCTTCCCGCGCCCCGGCACCTTCCAAAGATATTGAGGACGAGGAAATCACTGATCCCGAGACTTCAGACGAAGAGATGCAGGACGCCGACACTGAGGGCAGTCACACGGCAGTCGAAAGTGAGGAGGAGAGCGGTGACGAGAACGACGAAGAGTTCGCGAATGAAACTGCTACCGACAAACGACGAAGACTGGCGCAACAGTATATCGAGAACTTGCAACAGGAATTTAGTATGACACATTCCTTTCTACCGCTGTTTCATGGAATAATGCTGACTGAATAGACACTGCCGGATTTGATGCTCGGGATGTGGACAGAGACATCCTAGCTGTCCGTTTAAAAGAAGATGTGGCCGAAGACCAAGGCCGCCTTTACAGATTCTTAACACCGTCATTCACCTTCCTCCGCCCTGCCCGCAATTTCCTGTCCTATAAAGGCATGCTCACCCCCACAGCTATCGCGGGCGCCGATAACACGCTGTACACCGTTTCGAAAGACCGCACGCTCTCAAAATGGGACGCAACGACTGGGAAGCGACTAAAATTCAAGCGCGGCGATCACGACAAAGAAATTCTCTGCATAGCTGTCAGTTCTGATGGTAAATTCATCGCAACAGGCGGCAAAGATCGCAAAATCAACGTCTATAGCCCTGAGCTCGATCTTTTGAAAACATTCACGCAGCACAGAGATTTGGTACTGTGTCTGTCGTTCCGCCGTGGGACACACCAAATGTATTCCGGGAGCGCAGACAGGACCATCAAGAGTTGGTCCCTCGATGCGCTATCGTACGTGGAAACTTTATTCGGTCACCAAGACGCCATAAATGACATCTCCGCCCTGGCCCAAGAGCGCTGTATCACAGCCGGCTCACGCGACCGCACCGTGAGACTCTGGAAAATCGTCGAAGAATCGCAACTAATTTTCCGCGGGGGCGGACCCGGATCCGGACAAAAAGTGAAGTTTGTGGAAGGAAGCATTGACGCGGTCGCGATGGTCGATCATCATATTTTCGTAACTGGGAGCGATAACGGGACACTGTCGCTCTGGACTTTACAGCGTAAGAAGCCAGTGTATACCGTCCATCTCGCGCATGGGCTCGACGCGCAGTTAACCCGAGAAAAATATACCGCCGAAAAAGTACAGTTTCCGGCACCACCGAAGCAGCAGCCGCGGTGGATTACCTGTCTCGTGGCTCTAGAATACGCTGATATTGTCGTCTCAGGATCCTGGAACGGCGTTAAGGTCTGGCGTGTGGTAGTCCAGGACACTGAACGCCTCGACGTCGACGGCGTCGCTACCGGCGGCAAGAGAAAGCAATATTCGCTTGACTTTGTCGCGGAATTCAAACTCCCTGGCGTCGTAAACGGCGTCACGATCCTCGAAAATGGTAAAGATGAGATCCGAATATGCGCTGCTGTCGGCCGCGAGCTGCGCGGTGGAAGATGGATGCAACGGGACGCAAAAAACGGCGTGCATGTTTTGACCGTTAAAAAGAAAAGCACGTAGGTTTGTATATTTTTGTAAATTAGATTCGTGCATTTACGGCTTAGGATATCTAAAAGTATGCGATTCTGCGACTCATTGACTAATAAATTACATATATAATTACACAATTACATAGGAAAATGCGCATGTATCATTAAAAAATCAATAGACACCTAAGTAACGTAGTCATACAATAGATATACAATCAAGACATATAGTACAATGCAGCTTTTCAATTCAAGAATCCTTTACATCCAGACGACCCACACAAGCACGGGATGCGCTCGTCCGAATTGACTTCTCTCTCGAACTTATAATCGTACGTCAATTCTTCGTCTATACGTTGTTAGTCAAAGGTTCTGAAATACAGTCAAACACATCAGAGAGACATACTTGCAATGATATCTCTCAAGGCATAAATAACAATCCGTTTCTGTCCCTCGACTTTAATAATCTTAGCCGTACAACTAGGAGTGCAGCAGTGATTAATAAATCGTGCAATTCCACCCCGTTTCGTAGCATCAACAACTGTGCTCTCGTCAATCCTAAACAAATAGCTACTACCAATCCCATTCTTCAAGTAGCGCCGCTCGCGCATGTCCGCTACCGGCTGCCGAACCACTTCGCCAACATACTCGATGATCATGTCGTTCGCGGCAATGTTTTCCATAGCGTAGAGACCCCAGTTGTGAATAGCCGAACGCGCGAAACGGACGGGTTTCTTCCGTTTCTTGAGCTGGTTGAACCGAAGAACGTCGTTATCAGTCGACAGCATTTGCTTTTGGAGGTTGATATCTGCTGCGAGACGGCGGTTGTTGATCCGATTTAATCGGGACGAGATATTGTCTTTCTCGGGACCAGCGTCTAGCGACACAGACGCCAGCGCCAAAGTAGCGCTTGTCGATGCGTCGCCATCGATTGCAGCGTCGTGGTCAGCAGGAGTGCCAGCCCGGCCACTAGTATCCGCAGCGTCGCCGTTGAGAACACCATTGGCAGTATCTCCGTCGCTATGCTTTTTCTTCCGAAGCCGTTTGCGGTGCTCAAGGTATTCTGTCTTCTCGGTCTCCGGAATCCGGTGGTAACCTTCGGTTCTCGCTGATCCGGACACATTCATGCGGTCGTATTCGTCTTCTGGTCGTATTAGTTTCCGACTAACCCCGCGGCGCACTCCATCAAAGAAATTCGCCTTGGCTTCTTTCTGCTGCCAGCTCCAGAAAATCGCATTGCCAAGAGCTAAATCGGGCTTCACATCCTGCAGGGCTATCTGCAGGAACTTGAAGTCCTCTGTGTCGGACACTAGGCTCTGCACACCGTCCAGATCAAGCACTCTATCTATCTCAACATAATCGACCAAAAGCTCAGGAGTGGGTTTCCAGTACGAATCATCAACAAGACCGAAATCCTTGTCCTCAGACGGAGTTAAAAGCTGTTGAACCGTGACTTCCTCGTCTTTTGTCTGCACGAGCTCTATCTTGACTTCAGCCGAAACTGTAGTAGCGGGAGTTGCCTCGTCCTCTTCGGACGTTGTAAATTCAATCCGAACAAGCTTTTTCTTGCGTTTCTTGTCTCCCTGCTTCTCCTCGGCAGTACGGCCTTTCCGCTTCTTTGTTGGTTTCGTCTCGGCCGCCCGAATCAGCTCCTCGTCAACATCTTCCATAACAACATCCCGATCTTTGACTAGCTCAGCCTCGTCTCCTGAGACAGCGAAATCCTTCAATCTATCGCTATCTTCACGATCCTCAAGCTGGCGACGAAATTCGAAATTCTTGTCCAACTGCCGGAAGTTGGTCGCGAAATCCAAGTCTTCGTTGTCAATTGCGGCGTTGCGGTGCGTACCCGGCACCTCACTTTCAGAATCTGAATAATCAATTTTGACGCGTGGTTCGCGTTTGCGGTGTTGGAAAACCTGCTTGCCGATCAAATCGTCATCGACCTTATCGTCATCTTCAGCGTCCGCCCCGTCTTCCTCGTCCGAGACATAGTCGTTCAACTGATGATTCATTGGTCGCGACATGCCCGTTCGCTTGGCACTTGGAGATATCGATTTTTTGGACGACAAATTGTTCCTCAACTGAGATTGAGCAGATGTTGAATCGGCATTGCGTTTCTTGAACCTAGGTAGTAATGGTAACTTGCCCGAGATCTGCTTAACTCCGGATGATACATCCCCGGTAGACTCGTCAACAGCGGGAACATCAATTTTGCGCGACGCGTCTGCTTCCTTCTTGACGTTTGTCAGTGAAGATATAGCGATTGGCTCAGTCTTTACCATTTCTGGCGACGGAGCGCTGGCAGTTAACTTCGCAGGATCCAACTTGTCGTAGATAATCGGTACCGTAATTCTCTCCTTGATGTCCTTCCGCAGTACTTCCTGTAGCTCTTTCAAAATTAAGCTAGTTGCATCCTTAACCGGATCTGAACGTCTCATAGACTTTGTCTTGACTTTCGCGGCTTTATCCGTCATCACCCTTGAATCTGATATCTCGCGATCTCGCCCTCGCACACGACGATCATCTTGGTCATCAACAGGAAATTGAATCTGCATATTCATCCGCCACCGGCGATCCATCATGCGTCCATCCATGTGTCTAAAACACGCTTTTGCCTCTGTCGCACTATCAAACACGACATAAAACCCAGAAAGTTCGCGCTGCTTCGGGTGATACCGATGTGGTGTCTCGTATTTGAGAGGTAGCGTACTTCTGACCACATAGACTTGAATCCAGTCGTAGTCGCGTAGGTAGTCCTTAATGTCGGCTGTGTAAACTCTGTCGACGGGGACGTACAAATCCGAGATGAAAACATAGGGCTTGTTTCCAATGCGCGTGAATAAGTCGTCTTTTGTAGGCGGTAGGGGGGGTGGTGCACGCCGGCGGTAGCCGTGGGATCGTGACCTCGAAGGCGAGGGTGAGCGCGAGTCGTCAGAACCGTAGCATCTGTCACGTGAACGGGAGCGCGAGGACATTGGTGTGGATGACCGTGACCGGGATCGCGTTAACGATCGAGAATATCTGCGAGAATGTCGATAGTATGGGGGCGAGTGAGATCTACGTGATGGTGGTGATGGTGGTGGCGGCGATTCTGGAGGAAGCGGCGGAGGAGGTGGTGGAGTCGGCGGAGGCGGCGGAAGTGTCTGCGCAGGAGGTGGTAGCCTCTGTTGTTGGTTCTGAGCCTCGCGAGCAAGCTCCTCGATTCGTCGTGTACAGAGACTACCGTCGTCATCGAACTCCACGGTAACACTGTCGAAGCCAACCTTGATCTTGCCCGCATGTGCGTCCTTGACCGCTCGTTTGGCAGCTGCGTGGCCAGCCAAAAAATCCACGGACTTCTTATCTGATTTTGATCCTGAACCTCTGAATCGAATAAGGCACATTCCCAAGAACGCTCCGGTAATTGGGTCCTTCTGCATGGTAAATTTCTCGAACTCGCCAAATTCTTTAAACTGCACGGCGACAATAGATTCCTTGGTCAATCTCGAAAAGCCAGACACGAGTATCTGACTCGGCGGTCTAGGGCCTACTGAATTCGAGTCGAACACATACTTTAGAACTGCGAGAGTTGGCATGCGCAGTCGTCGTCTTTGTCGTGGGACCGCGCCAGACGGGTACTGCGGCACTAGATTGCGCGGATCGACTGCGCGTCTAGTAATACCGGAAGAGGATGATGCCTTTTTGCGATATATCGGCTCTTTGCCTCGGGACTTGGCCTTGTCAAGGTCGGGATCGTATTCGATCTGGTACGACTTTCCGTGCAGATCTAAGACCGACAATAGCCGTGGTTTCTGCACCGCAGTCTCTACGTGTTTCGCATTTGATTCAGGGCCACGATTGCCATCATCGTGGTGCTCGGCCGGTGGCGATGAATGCGAGCTACCGGAGGACGGCGCAGATGAAACGTTCGATGAACTTGACGAGGACGAGGACGGCTGCATGGCCTTTGGATGCGGCGACCTGCTGGAGGATTCTCTGTCTAGTGGTGGTCGCGAGTCGAGATGCGGCGCGCGACCGTTCACAGGAGCATTGTACCTATCATTGCGCGGACCTGTTGGTATGACGACTCTGTCGGGAAAGAACGTCGCCAGATCAGCCTTGCTAGACGATTTTCTCGCCGGCGGGTCACGATGAGAGCTGGAGGGATGCGACGGTCGCAGGTGCACGCCTGTACGCGGGGTCGGCGGCATGGCCCTCCGAATGCGCAAATGAGCGACTCTCTTGTGTTCTCAGTAAAGTACTGGGCGGGCCGTGTGTAATCCAATATAGTCGCAGTGCGTATTGAAGAGGCGTATTCTAGTTGCCGATTGCGTGTGAATGGGTTATGTGAAATTGTATAATTCGACAAACGCGCTTGTAATTTGTAAATAAGGAGTTTGAGAAAAGTCCCGGGCGATAGACCAGCTTTCACGCGTATTACACGTCATGGCGCCGTGCACATCTTGTCCCGTTCGTCACTGCGGCGGTGAGGTTACCCGGCTTCTTTGCAAAATTTCCTCAGACGCACAAAAACGTCCGAACAAGGCCATCAGAAATACTATATATTGTGCAATTCAATAGATATGGAGGACCCAGGCTCGTATTACAATCAGGGATTCCTTGCCATTGTCGGCAGTCCGTCAGAGCACGTCACCGGACTTGCCGCGTTCATCGACGTCTTGAATGGCTTTGTTGCTGAGTCAGAACACCAACTTGGTCCGCTCACGAACGACGTCGCGCCTTTGGTAGTTGTCGAGGAAGCTGGTGAGGTAGATGATGAGGACGAACCTGTCGTCGAGCCAGAGAAACTCGAGGAAGCGATTGTTTTAGTTCTCGGTAGCGCCAGTGCTCTCGTCAAGGCTTCAGAGAGGGGTATGCCTAATATTAATAGCACTTATGTACTATATAGAAGAATTTAGGCTTATCGGTATAGAATTCGAACCAGCGTACAATCTCCTGCTTCACGTCCTCACATTTTCACCGGCTGGACTACCGGATCATCTAGCCAAGATCCTAGATCTTCTGTCGACTGCGGCATTGACCCACCCTCTCCCGACTCTTTCCGTCCTGACCAACCTCTTCAACCTTCTCCCGGTCAACTCTTCACTTCGACATTCAGTTTTTCTTACAGTTCTTAATGTCGCCGTTGTGACAGGCAACACATCTCTTCTCCTCCCACAGCTCAAGCAGCTCCCAATATGGTTCGAAGAATGGGAGACATCGCCCGCCGATCAAGTCGCCCTGCTCCTGAAGATCGGGTTCGAACTGGAGTCAGCTGACGCTGCAGCAGCACTTAAATATCTGCAAGAGGCGCATAGTGTCGCTGTCGCAGCCTCCGTCCAGATCGATGCGAGCTTGACATCAAAAATGATCGTCCTGGCGTTGAAGGACCCGTCGTTCCTAGACTACGACTCGATCCTGCCTTTCGCGAGCACAGTTTCGTCAGATCTTGTCGAGTTACTGAAAATTTTTGTCGCTGGCACACTAGCGGACTACAAAGCTTTTTCTGCTGCCCATTCTGATGTCTTTTCCGACAATGATCTCGACACTGGGGCCCTCGCCACGAAGATTCGCCTTCTCACTCTCTCGACACTTGCTGGATCTTCTCCGAGACTTACAGTGTCATACAGCAGCATCGCGTCAGCCCTTGAGATCCCGGAAGAAGAGGTCGAGTTCTGGATCATCGACGTCATACGAGCTGGACTTCTCCAAGGCAAGATGTCGCAACTCGAGCGGAAACTTTTCATCCACCAAGTCGCCACACGAACATTTGGTGAAAGCGACTGGAACGTTATTGCGCGGCAGCTGGATGTATGGAAAGCAAGCTTACGAGATGTGTTGACTGTCGTCCGCAACGCGCGAGTGACTGTGGAGAATAAGGTGGCTGCGACGAATGCAGAACATGAGAAGGTTAATGGCGTTGAAAATGCGCTCGAGGTCGCGTGAGTTTGGCGTAGATAAGAAAAGTTTGTACGTTTGTTTTTATGCAACTAATGTATTTGTAATATGACCTAGAGCATTCAATGTAGATGTATTGCAGTGATATCTTCTAACTACAACAGTTTAGCATATCATTGTTATCATGACTGCTTCAGGAGTGAGAATGTGATTCACTATCTACGACCCGGGTTCAGGCCGCACACATATTCTGGCAGTCCGAGAGGTGGCCTGAGAAATGTTTCAAATAAAATTGTCGGCTTTCCAATTGCTCCATAATCGCGGCTCTAATGCAGTATAAATTGATTAAGCAAAGTAGAACTTACAATGCACTTGTTACAGTCGTATGTATCGGCGGCGCATTGAACTCTGACAATTATAATTGCTTAGTCTGCTGCAAGAGGCCCCTGTCGTGTAAACCTTGTCCGGATTATTACACAACTACCGGAACAATAGAGAATTATGGAGCAATTGTGCATAAATATGCACAACTCACGTGAGCTAGCTGTGCAGCACGAACAGCAACCACCCATGCCTTGTCCAAATTCACACTGGCAGCCTGCCAGCCACTGCCAATATTCTCGATGGCTACTCTCCGTCGCAGCACCCCTGTTCTACGTGTCCGCACTCCGCGCACTCTCCGCCTACGGTCCAACCCGCTGCTCCTGCCGTATTCTCCTCAACCTCGCGTATTTCCTGTCCGGACCGTACGATCCTACACCGCAGGCCGTTCCGCTCCCAAGGACCCGTCCAAGCAACCTCCAAACATACTTGGGCTGCTGGGAATTATCCTCGCTGGCTCCGGAATATTCTATCTACTATCCAAGGGTATGCAAAAAGGTACGAGCACAACGGCAATACTTGAATGCACCACTCTTTCTAGAGGGAACGGCTAACTTGTTCAATTTTCAGAACGCGAAGCAAGACGCGACATGAAGCTTGGAGAACCAGAAATCCCAGCCGAGATTCGAGAAAAGCAAGCGGCGGCCACTACTATTATGCCACTGCCGACTTTCGGCAAGGACGAAGTTAAGGTTATTTTTGTGCTCGGCGGACCTGGGTATGACCATTATGAATTGAGTGGTATTGCGGTCTTACTTTGGCTAACGTGTGCAGCGTCGGCAAGGGAACTCAATGCGCTAATCTTGTGCGTGACTACGACTTTGTTCATCTGTCCGCCGGCGACCTACTTCGCGCCGAGCAAGCGCGCGAGGGGTCTGAATTTGGCGAGTTGATTTCGACGTACATCCGCGAAGGTAGAATCGTGCCCCAAGAAATCACCATCGCCCTGCTCCGCAATGCCATGCAAGACGATGTCAAGAAGGGCCACACAAAATTCCTGATTGATGGGTTCCCTCGTAAAATGGACCAAGCGATCAAATTCGAGGAAGATGTCGCTGTGTCGGAGTTCACTCTTTATTTCGATTGCTCCGAGGAAATCATGTTGCAGCGCCTGCTCAAGCGTGGCGAGACTAGTGGTCGCGCGGACGATAATATTGAGAGTATCAAGAAGCGGTTCAAGACGTTTGTCGACACGTCCATGCCTGTGATCGATTACTACCGAAAGCAGGACAAGGTCATTACTGTTCCATGTGAGAAGACCATGGAAGAGGTCTATAATTTGTTGAAGGAGAAGATTAGTGACCGCATGTCAATATAGAGGGTTTGAAATGTGTATTAGATGATGGTGCTGTTTTGTTTGGCATTGGATATATTACCTTTACAGTGGTAGATTGGTAAATCTTGACTGATTCATATTTTTCTGGTGTTGTATATTGTTTAATCTATCTCCAGTATTAAGATTGTGTGTTTCGCAAATTCCGGAAAAGTAAGTGCAATAGGGTATACTTGCACATTGTCAATCAGGCCCCATTCCCTGAATTGAGTTTTCATCGCCGACTCCCGTGCGTTCTGTATAAAGGAAACGTCGCCAAGTGATCGCAACTACATTGATCATCATTTTTCTTTCTTTTTCCGTCATCTCTTCTAACTAATCAAACTGGAGCTACCTAACGACATGAGTCTCGTGGTGCGGTTTCTGACGCTCCTGATAGCCGTAATGGTCGCTTTCTACTTCTTTGGCGGTCCAGGTGTCGAGGCGGCAGGAACTGTCACAAACCCTGAGGTCACGATTAAAGTGCGTCTCCATCATTTCAATAGCGCATGCCATATACTGATCTTCACGTTGCGGCATATTTGTGGGAACAATGGGCTAATTACTTTATTGTAAGGTCTTCTTCGAGATTGAGCAGGGTGGAAAACCCCTAGGCAAGGTTGTCCTAGGATTGTACGGCGGCGTCGTCCCCAAGACAGCCGAGAATTTCCGGTATTTCCCAAATTAGTGTCTAACACGACTAAATTCGTTGTAGTGACGTTTTTGGAATGCTGACAAGTTAGTGCCCTTGCGACCGGCGAAAAGGGGTTCGGATACCAGGCCTCCAAATTCCACCGTGTTATTGACAAATTCATGATCCAGGGCGGTGACTTCACCCGTGGCGATGGTGCGTATCATCATAACGTTGTTTTCATTCCATTTTGATCATCTATTAATTCGTATTTAGGCACGGGAGGCAAGTCAAGTAGGTTCCCCACAGTAACGATAACGTATCAATACTTGATAGAACTAACCGAAGTAGTCTACGGTGCGCGTTTCCCGGACGAGAACTTCTCAGTTAAACATACCCGTCCAGGACTGCTGTCTATGGCAAACGCAGGCCGCGACACGAACGGCTCCCAGTTCTTCATCACGACCGTCCCCACTCCGTATGTTCTATAGCTCTTGAGTACGACGCTGACTATCAACGACATTCTGACATTTCATAGATGGCTCGACGGCCGCCACGTCGTCTTCGGCGAAGTCATCGAAGGTATGGATATCGTCGCGAAGATCGAGAAATGTAAAAAAGGAAGACAAGACCGTCCTGTCGAAGATATCGTCATCGTTAAGTCTGGGGAGATCGTCGAGCCTCCTACGGCCGAACCTGCATCTGAACCGGAGGCTACTAAGGAGGACCAAGAGGTCAAGAAGGATGAACTGTGACTACGATGGCAGCTTGCGTACGTACTTTGGAATGTTAGATGGTGATCGAATATATGTAACCATACGAAATAATCGAGTTACAATTAAACGTCATAAGTTATAATTAAAGAATCATTAGCACTTCTCAATTACGAATATCTCTGCCTTTATAGAAATGGTTGCGGCATGGAACCCAACATCCAGTAAACAAAATTCTGAATAATTCGGCAAATTCATAAAGCCTTGCTGAAAATATCAGTGACCTGCACTTCAATTCACCAACCCAGCTTCAAGTAATTTAGAGCGCGACCGCGGTACGGAACTTCTCACCAGCGTAGACTGCCTTGTCACCCAACTCCTCCTCGATTCTGAGGAGCTGATTGAGTTTCGCGAGACGCTCAGAACGGGCCGGAGCTCCGGTCTTGATCTCACCAGCCTGGAGACCGACGACGATGTCGGCGATGGTGGTGTCCTCCGTCTCTCCGGATCGGTGAGAAACCATGACGCCCCAGCCGGCAGCGAAAGAGTCGAGAGCAGCCTGGATGGATTCAGTAAGAGAGCCAATCTGGTTGACCTTCAACAGGAGAGCATTGGCCGCCTTCTTTTCAATCGCCGTCTTAATACGCAGAGGGTTGGTGACAGTCAAGTCATCACCAACGATCTGGATCTCAGTCGTCTTGTAGAAGTGGACCCACGCATCCCAGTCATCTTCCGCGAAGGGGTCCTCGATCGAGACAATGGGGTACTCCTTCATGAGGGACTGATACAGAGAAGCAAGCTCCTCGCCAGACAGCCACTTGGATGGGTCGGAGTCGGGGTTCTTGAAGTCAAGGTCGTACTTGCCGTCCTTGAAGAACTCGGACGAGGCGACATCAAGAGCGATCTTGACCTTGCCGGTGTAGCCAGCCGCAGCGATGGAGTCAGTGATGAGGTCGAGCGCCTCCTTCGGAGTCTGGATATCGGGGGCAACACCACCCTCGTCACCAACGTTGCCGGCAGACTGGCCGTACTTCTTGACTGCGAGCTTCTTCAGGATCTGGTAGACTTCCGAGCCCATCTGGAGGGCCTCGGCAAAGGTGGCCGCACCGACGGGAGCGATCATGAACTCCTGGAAAGCGAGACGGCCGCCGGCATGAGAGCCACCGTTTAGAACGTTGAGGACTGGCAAGTGTAAGCATGGGGATTACAGACATCCGAAAGTCGCGGCCGCAGCAACGTGAACAAGATGAATGACTTACAAGGAACGGGAAGGACGACAGGGTTCTTGGAGCCAGCCAAGGACGCAATGTGGGTGTAAAGAGGCACACCCTGTTATCCGAAGCCCGTTAGTGAATTTCTGGAGAAGCTATGCAGCACGAAAATGCCCCGGCTCGGATGCGTATGCCGGGCCGTGCCCCGGGATGTACCAGTAAGGTAGACCAGACTACAGCAGCCGCAAGCCGACGCGTGTCGCGTGAAAAATATGTCGACATGAACTTACCTTCTCGCCAGCAGCAGCCTTCGCGGCAGCGAGCGAAACACCGAGAATGGCGTTCGCACCCAACTTGGCTGTACAAAGTGTGAGCTTCAGGTACAATACCCATAGTGCTGACGGTCGGGAAAGAAACACCAACCGCGGCCCAAAGGAAACAGTAGAGAATACGTACACTTGTTCGGAGTGCCGTCAAGCTCGAGAAGGAACTTGTCAACGGCAGCCTGATCCTTGATGTCGATGTTCGCGGCGACGAAGGCCGGAGCAATAATAGTGTTCACATTGCTAACAGCCTTGAGGACACCTGAAATGTGTGAGTAACACTCTTGCGATGAAGTGATTCAGCAGGCACTCTCTTCAAAGATCCCTGCAAGCGTGATAATCTTGCATTGAGCGTAACTCTCGAGGAAGAGGCTTTAATCATAGTAATAAAGAAAAAGAACCTTTTCCACCCCAGGCTTTCTCCTTGTCGCGGAGCTCAAGGGCCTCGTGGATACCTGTGGAAGCACCCGAGGGAACAATGGCACGGTAAAGACCGGTCTCAGTGGTGACATCGACCTCAACGGTTGGGTTTCCTGCATAAACCTACGTTAGAACTGATCCCGAACGATGACGAAATCCGCCGCGAAGCATATCCCATTTAGAAATATGTATATATTTGAATGAAATGCGGTAAATCGCGATGCTAGACAGCTGATGAAGCGCGGTGCAGAAGAACTTCAGGCAAGGGCGCAGAAACAGCAATTGGATAGACCTCGTTGGTCGGGGCTAGCTGCCGGATCGCCAGGCACCAACAAAACCGTTGACTAGAACAATACATACCGCGAGAGTCGTAGACGTAGCGGGCGAAGACCTTGGAAACAGTCATTGTACTAGACGAAGACGAGAATCGAGCGACAGAGCGTAAATGCGAGTTTGAAGAATTTATTTTCTCTAGAGACGAGGGCGGAACGGAAGACGAAGGAAGAGGGATCGACTTAAAAAATATAGAGCAAAACGTTGGCTGATGACGGCAGATGTGGGCACGGGGCGTCGGCTGCCCTGCTGCGTGCGTGGTGGTTGGACAGCCGAATGAAAACAGTGACAGCGAAGACGCATTCCGTTGGGTTTATAAGTAATTACGAGCACGTAGTACGTACATGTCAGCATGGCCCTTGCTGTCACCCATGCACGGCGCCGGTCAGCATAACGCTACTCCGCCTCTCGAGTAGGCGTAACCAATTGACTCGCGATTCTTCTCATGCACTCAACGACCATCCATCAACGAACACAATGGCCGAGCCCATAGAATCCGATCCGCTGTTATCCTCTGAGACCGCTCCTGCTAATGCAATCGACGAAGAACGCGAACGCGCGCTCGAGGATTTGAAGCGGAAGCTTCTCGAACATAGAGAATGGGACGCGAAGCTTAAAGAGCTGCGATTGGGCATCCGGGGACTGCAGAAGGACTATGAGAAGACGGAGGATGTATGCTAATTATTTACACTATCATTGACCAGAATATTGGCTGATTCGATGACTAGGACATCAAAGCATTACAAAGTGTCGGTCAGATCATCGGTGAAGTACTCAAGCAGCTTGACGACGAGCGATGTACGCGCGTCTCAATCACATGTGATCAATATATACTAATTGCCATTTTAGTCATTGTCAAGGCGTCATCTGGTCCGCGATATGTAGTTGGCTGCAGAAGCAAGCTCGACAAGGTGAAGCTCAAGCAAGGTGTTCGGGTGGCACTCGACATGACCACTCTGACTATAATGCGGTTGTTGCCACGTGAGGTTGATCCACTTGTGTATAATATGACGACATACCAACCAGGAGATTTGTCATTTGCCGGGATCGGTGGTTTGAACGAGCAGATTCGTGAGCTTCGAGAGGTAAGATATTATGTTGTTTGACTGATTAGTAGTAAGGATATGCTGACAAGCATAGGTCATCGAACTCCCACTAAAGAATCCGGAACTGTTCTTGCGTGTCGGTATCAAACCACCAAAAGGCGTTCTTCTGTATGGACCTCCAGGAACCGGTAAGACACTTCTTGCCCGCGCTGTAGCCGCTACACTAGGTGCCAACTTCATCTTCTCTCCCGCCTCTGCCATCGTGGATAAATACATTGGTGAATCCGCTCGTCTGATCCGCGAGATGTTCGGATACGCTAAGGAGCACGAACCTTGTATCATCTTTATGGACGAGATTGATGCCATTGGCGGCCGTCGATTCAGCGAAGGTACAAGTGCCGATCGAGAGATCCAGCGGACACTGATGGAACTGCTGAACCAGATGGATGGTTTCGATTACCTTGGCCAGACAAAAGTTATTATGGCTACGAATCGACCAGATACGCTCGACCCAGCGCTACTTCGTGCCGGACGATTAGACAGAAAGATCGAGATTCCTCTGCCTAACGAGGTCGGTCGCCTCGAGATTTTCAAGATTCATGCGGCCAATGTACAGAAGCAGGGCGAGATGGACTATGAAGCCGTGGTGAAGATGAGCGATGGTTTTAATGGCGCTGATATCCGAAACGTCGTGACCGAATCCGGTTTTTTTGCTATTCGAGACGATCGGGATTACATCGTGCAAGACGATCTTATGAAAGCTGTCCGAAAAGTCGCGGAAGCCAAGAAATTGGAGGGAAAACTGGAGTACGAGAAGCTGTAGAGTAGCTGCGCATATCATAATCATCGTTTTGAAATGGGTTATGTACAGCGGTATATAGTGTGTATCAATCGTATAGTACATATCTGTCTCCTACATCCAATGCATAGCTATGATACATATTACTTGTGGGCGAATGGACCATGCAGTAATAGTTCTTTCCATTCACGAATGCAATACAACATTCTTCCGTCTTTTGGACTAGCGACGTCAAGTAGCGAAATGTGTTTTATGGTAATTCCTACGCGCTCGCAGGTCTCCCGCAAGCTCTTCTTTTCTCCCATAATCACCCCGATATCAGCATCCAGTAGAGGATGTAAATCTCCCGTGCTATCGCCCACATATACAATCTTTTTGCCAGAATTCCTCGCCAGCAATTGTTTGATCAACTTGGCTTTGTCAGCACCTGTACGCAGAACGTAGTCGCTGCAGGACATCATCCCGGTCCCCTTTCCTTCCTTGTCAAATTCAATTTCATTGCAATAGACCGGCACGTCGTCGCAAGAGCCGTATTTCTGTTCCAACGCTGCGCGAATGAATACTTGACTCCAGTTTACGCTCATGATACCGAGCATGACGCCCAAAGTCCGACACCGTCTGATTAAGTCGATGAATCCGGGGCGTATTTCAACCTTGGCAGCCTGCTCTTGTAGATGCTTTGCCGTAATGGATTTGAATAATCCGGCTTTCTCTATCCTTGTCACGGATGCTTGTTCAATAGTAGCCGACGCCGTCAGAAACTCCAATTCCTCCTCTAAACTAGTGCGCGGTCCAAAGGAAGACTGGTATGCCAGATAATCGGTCATATAAGCATTAGTAAAGTGGGACCATGGAGGAACACTTCTAGGAGACGTTGAGGAGGTGCAATGAGCTTGGTACGCTGCTTGCGCAACAAGGTGGACCGTGTCAGCACGCGTTATTGTTTCGTCCCAGTCCATTACAAGTATGTACCGCGACGCCATAATGGACTTCAATGTAGTCTGTAAGCTAGAGGTAGACGAATTGTGGGGACCTTACTAGCTGATGAATTGCTGGACTTTATGAATTGACTTCGTAGACGCGTATGGTTCGTAGACGCGTATGTGGCTGTATATGCATAAACCATAACGGCATGAATTGGAAGCAGGGTAGTTCGAGGTCGAAATCATTAATTGGGCCAATTGCTTTGTTAACGCAATTTGAAGACAGTAAAATTGTAAATAAAGTTTCGTATGCAAATGCTATTCCTGATAATACTATATGCATTTCTGAACAGGTCAGGATCGTTCGAGTAACGAACGGGAAGACACTTAGATTCAGTGACCCTAAACACAAGCCGCGCCATATTGAAATCATGTCTCGCAAACCGATAAGTTGACATCGCGATATCCAACTCTTTGCTAACGCATACTCACGCACGATGGCGGATGCTCGCTTATTCTTTAGGAAGTACTCTGAGATATATACAGTGTTTCTGCCACTTTTTGGCGTATTCCTCGTGATCTACACTGTCCTGATTACGTTTTCCTCCAGACACCCATACCTCCAGCCCGGTCTCCCCATTGACGACTCAGACACACTGCTTTACCTCCACCACTCTCTTGTCTCGATTCCATCAGTGACGACGAATGAGCATGCTGCTGCGCAGTTCTTGCAGTCATACTTGACGAGCAAGGGCTGGGCTGTAGAAATCCAGCCTGTATCCAGCCACCCAGTTCGTGAAAACGTCTACGCGTACCGTGGGTTGAAGCGCAACACCCGCGTCCTGTTCTCATCACACATTGATACCGTCCCACCGTTCATTCAGTACTCCGTGCACGACGGATACATCTGGGGTCGTGGCTCGGTCGATGCTAAAGCCAGCGTAGCCGCGCAAATCACGGCTGCAGAAGATTTGCTCTCATCCAGCGTCGTTGCAAGTGAAGGCGATATCTCGCTTTTGTTCGTCGTAGGCGAGGAGACGGACGGAATTGGCATGATTACAGCGAACGAACTCGGTCTGAGTTGGGAAACTGTTATCTTTGGGGAGCCGACCGAGCTGAAGTTGGCTGTTGGCCACAAAGGGTTGATTCTCGGTGACTTGTACGCTACCGGAAAAGCCAGTCATTCCGGCTACCCCGACCTTGGAATTAACGCGAACTATTACTTAGTGGAGGCGTTGTATAAGTTGCAGAACTTGGATTACCCATATTCCGACTTACTTGGCAACACGACATTTAATGCCGGTACCATAGAGGGCGGAGTTGCGGCCAACGTGGTACCCGCGTCCGCCACTGCCGGTGTCGCCGTCCGTGTTGCTGCGGACCTTGACGGCGTATTGTCCCAGATGCAGAAGGCCGCGTTGGAGGTTCCGCACTTGGATATCAACATTACTCTTTCCTACCCTCCTGTTTTGTGCGACTACGATGTTCCTGGTTTTGATACGGTCGCGGTTGCATACGGCACTGATATTCCGCACTTGGAGGGGTCGCATAAGCGGTATTTGTATGGACCGGGAAGTATTTTGTTTGCGCATGCGGATAACGAGCGCATCAGCGAGAAGGAGCTGAGGGATAGTGTTGAGGGCTACAAGAAACTAGCTGCAGCAGCACTTGGTAACAAGCATGATATGGCTAGCGACAGAAAGGAGCTCGTTAGACAGGAGTAATTTCAATTTATTTAATATTTTCTTTCATGTGTATAATTTTGGCTCGATGGATAGTTTGTGTCTCGTTCTATATGGTGGGCAATATAGAGTTCTTGGATTAATGAAATGATGAGGAAACTAATGTATCGGGATTCTCCATATGCAGTTGAAACAATCTGATTACTAGTATGATATTGCTCTGCACAGAGAGTACTGAGTAGAACAAGCATTCTATTGTAATAAGCATATTACGGGGGTGCTCACAATTATTGACTTGACGAATCTATCCCATCAAGCCAATCAACGCCAGAAATAGCAGGAAAGGTCAAATTCGATGATGCATAAGTCGACATTGGCATCGGTTTACATCATTCGCGAGCTACTGATAGCAACGAAGCCGCGGCAGATTTGCCGGCACCAATATCGCACCTCTCTGGCTCACCGCTGTAGTGGACTTTTTCTCGTACAACAAAACAAGAATTAAATCAGCAGACCGCGACTACCAGAACGACAATAACAGAACTATCAAAACAGCAACGAATATAGTTTCAAGACACGAATTTTTTTCTGTTAGCACATGAGGGTGGGAAATTGCGTGCCATGTGGTCTGACGTTGGTTCACCTATGTGAACAACGGAACTCCAGGAGATCGTGATTGAAGATACGATAGATTGACGGCCTCCTATTGGACTCCATCTACTGGAACTGTCTTTGTGGGTATGATAAGACCTTCAAATTACAAGGAATCCACGAGATACAGTAAGCCCCTGAGACCAACATGGCGACAGTCGCGCGTTAATTGCGACGGATGTAATCTTACCTCTTAGGATCCTGGCAGATGTGGCGAAACGGTTTTCGCGACTTCGAGACAGTATCTGAATGCCACGTGTGACGCTAGATGCGATTGCGAGAGAGACAGGGAAATGCCGATGACGCCGCATGACAAGGCCGGTTTGCACGTTTATCTGCAGACGCTTGCAGAATGTGCAACAGTGAACAGTGTCGGCGGCTGGCAATAAGCCATGTCAGTGGTAATCGCGTTACTGTAATACTCTCATCGATTTTGTCACTATGCCTACCACTGAGATCGCGCCCTCATTGCATCGCTAATAGAGCACCTCCAGCAGTCTGAATACAACGTCATTAGATTATCACTATTATAGCGCGGGAGAGGATCACGGCCAGTGCTGTCTGCAGCACGAGGCCTCATTGCAGAGAGAGCCCTATTATGTCGAGCCCCAGTTTTGTGCACTAACGGGCGGATACTGGTCTTGAACACAAGTCAGCAGGTCTCTAAGTCGTCCTTCCTTCGATCCAAGCGCGTTCAAACGAACTTTGGATGGACTGGAACTCTTTATCTGATGCCAGACATTAGTGTGCAGTTCCTTCATTGCACTATACACGATTGGGGTAAACTTTTAAGGACTTGTCACAGACAGCAGACTAAGAGAGAGCAGGGATTGTTAAGTACGGCGACGATGCAGGGCTCTTGCCGCATATACGCATACGAGGCTCGCTTCGAATGCTGTAGCAGATTGGAGCTGTCCAAACCGTCAAGGAGCATATGACTACATTGTGAAAGGGCAAATGGAATAATAACGAACTACGGAACTGTAATGGAATTTTGAATGTAACGACAACGTCTAATGCCATACATAGTCTCAAGATATAGCTATCTACCCTTGTGCTTGAGGCTGGCAATAGAATATTGTAAGCGGATGAAATATTTCAGTCATACTATTCGTCTAGTTCGCAAGCATGCCCTGTAAGATCTCTCCAAAAAAAGATCTAGATCAGTCATCAGATTCTAACCAGAATATTTGGAACCATCATTGTGGATAGTTAGCATTACTCTCCCTAGTTAGCGTTACCATGACGTCTAATTCTCATGGAGTCAGGCCCTGCTTTACGATCGTGGCCAGTAGGCAGGTATACTTTTCAACACGAAATGAATTCGGAAATGGCCATGAGTTTCTGACGATTCGGACACAGTCGGAGTCATAGAAAAACACTAAACAAGGAACTCCACACGTCTGCGTTACGAATCTGGCATAGTGCAACAATTTAAAGCCTCATTTGACCGTGCGGCTGGCTAGTAGGCGTAAGGCTGGTAGCGGAGACAGACAACGTTTGCACGGCGAAGTCAAGACACACTTTATCGTAATGAGGAGCTAGAGTCAATCACATCTGTGGGGTACTACACCAGCAAATAGGCAATTGGGTATCTTGACGCTTGGTTCGACAAATAGTACTTCAAGTCTTCGACAGATATCGCCCCTTAGAATGCAATCCGTCACAGTCAAACATATTGCGCGCGACAGAGACCTGTAGAGGACGGCTAGATTATTCTGACATGTTCCGTATTCTGGTTCCATGATGCTGACAGTCACGCCGCAACTAAGGTTAGCAGCTTGTAGCCGAGAGCAAGCCACCGGGTTCGCCGTTATCTCCAAGGCGGTGGAACGTCGACGACTTGGCCGCGCATCTCGCGAACCGCGTGGTCCGAACAGCAGTGGATGCATGCAACTGAATCAGCAGCCTCTTTCTGGAAACGCAGAAGAGGGATCGATGGGAGATGCAGTAGGAAGTTAGACTCCCCTGTTTTAATTTCGCCGGCCGTTTGCTGCAGGCCAGGCGTGACGTGCGGCTCAGGCGGAGGGGTAGCCATTGGTTTACAAAAAGGGCAGCTGGCCTCCAACGGTGCCTGCGGGCTTTTCCCATTGCCTTCCCCTTTGGGCAGTTCACTCTTCAGCTGTTCTTCTACTCTCTCCACTTTCTCCTGTGCTGCCATTGGCCAGCCTCTACTGTGCTCTACGCTAGCCAGATGCGGTATGAAGGACTTTCCGATCATTGGTGGTGACCATTCAGTCTGCTGAGTATGCTGTGATTTCGCATTATCATGCGAATGGAAGTTTGATTCTATTCCTCAATTTGGCGTTGGTTCTTTTGAAAATTGATCGCGTGCGCACCCTGTCTGGCGCTGGACAACGGCGCTTCATGACCGTCCGAGTTTGGATGCGATGGAATAGGTACTTTCTTACATCTCTCAATGTCTTACTCTTGCAGTCCCACGTACCAGCTTCTGTCAATGCCATCTGGCCTTGTCATTGACATGGCCCCTGGGGTAATGCTACGTTTTGCGATTGCGAGCTGTTTCTCCACGAATCTGAGGCAAATCAGCACTTGTCTCCACGCCAAGGCATGCTTCGAGGGTCTTGCTCCTCTCTGCTTGCTCGTGCTGTCTGCCGTTTCATGTAATATAAGTACACCTCTTCTTTACTCGAGCATTACATCTTCATTCGCAATCTCTTCCACCTTCCGCCAATCTTACCTTCACAATCTCCAGCCATACAGTGCATCTCCCGACCGCTCTTTCGTTCGCTCTTTTCTCTTCTTAGACTGTGTTCTCTGCAACTTCTTTGATTCGTCGCCATCATGAAAGTGTCCGCTGTTGTCCTGCTCACTATTTCTTTCTTGTCTTCAATTTTTGTCACCGCCGCTCCGGTCGCCATCGCTTCTGAGTATGCTCCAGTTCACTCAGTTTCACAATCTGGATATAGTACTAACAAGGTAGCAGGAATCTAGCTAAGCGCGAAGCGGCTCCCGAACCCGCGGCCATATGGGGTGGCCGTCCTCTCGTCGGTAGCACAGCTCTTCCCTTGGCCAAAATTTACAAACGCGACGCATCTCCTGAGGCAGAGGCTAATGGAAGTCCTCTCGTCGTTCGTGACCCCGATCCTGAAGCCAGATGGGGCGCCCGTCCTTTAGTTGGTCGGGATGCTGAACCGGAAGCGAATTGGGGTGCGCGTCCACTCGTCGGTCGAGATGCCGAACCGGAAGCGAATTGGGGTGCGCGTCCACTCGTCGGTCGAGATGCCGAACCGGAAGCCAACTGGGGCGCACGTCCTCTCGTCGGTCGAGATGCCGCACCGGAAGCCAACTGGGGGGCTCGTCCTTTAGTTGGTCGCGATGCCGAACCCGAAGCGAACTGGGGTGCCCGTCCTCTGGTCGGTCGAGATGCCGAACCGGAAGCCAACTGGGGCGCTCGTCCTTTAGTTGGTCGCGATGCCGAACCGGAAGCGAATTGGGGTGCGCGTCCACTCGTCGGTCGAGATGCCGAACCGGAAGCGAATTGGGGTGCTCGTCCTCTGGTCGGTCGAGATGCCGAACCTGAAGCGAAGTAGCAGAGCAGGAAGCCAGTTGGGGTGCTCATCCTCTTTGGCAGCGACGCCGAACCTCCGCTTGAATCCTCTCACATCCATGTAATTTACGAATGATCTGATGTACGATTACGCGCTATCGACTAGAGCAAAGAGGAATAATTCTTTGTCCGACTTATTTTCGATTCTACTTTGCCGACATCGGTTGTAGTATGAAAAAAAAATTTAAAAGTATTAATGGCATTGGATCTGGAACCCAATGGTTTGCGTGCTTGTGTTCATTCTTATTATTTAGCTAGTTCCAATTTTGATGTATGTATTTTTTGTGGAATACTGAAATTTTGCGACGGTAAAGGTGATATTGACTATTTATTATGAGATCACGTGGCTTAGGCAGTTTTGTGGTTTGGGTTACTAACTTATATTGTACTTGGTGTTCAGGGTAAAATAAATTGGCTGGTTCAGTTTAATTCAATGAATTAATATATTTCATTGTCACTTAAACACTTAACGGTCTGACCGTGGTTTTTGTATTCGTTGTGGTCTCGGAGACGTACCATAGGAAGTTGCACCTGATCACGTGCATTTGTGTACGCGTCTGCCAGATGATTCTTAATTGCCTTCCATGGCGAAGGTTTCAACGACAGCGCCCAGGCACGGTCATATCAATCAAACTACATCCACCTGCCATCACTTGTGCTTATTTACACTTTTATAGGGAATTTTCTCAACACGGAACGACTGTCATAATGCCTCGCGGCGGTCGTGCGTCTTCAGTCGCAACAAACGATTCATCCGCCACTGTAACGTCTCGATCATCGAGATCATCATCAGCTACGATCAACAAATCCAAAAAGAAATGGTATCCCCACTACCGCGCCAAATCGCGCTCCAAACCTCCACCATCCTCGTCGTCGACACCAAACACATACTTGGCAACCGGCGCGCGGGTCCGATCTGACTCCTCGACGTTTGAGGGCCGCACAACATCAGTGTCATACCTCGCGACGGAATCCAGGGCATCCTCAAGTTCTGGACGCAGAATATCACGTCCTCCGACGCGCGTGCCGTCGCGCAGTATGACGACGTCAAAAGCTACGATGCGTCCGTATTCCGCGATGTCGAATCGCCAGACAGGTCATGCTGTGTGTGCAGTTACTGAAGGACGCGGTGTTGCGGCTACTGTCGGGCTATGTTTTGTTTCGGTTGATACTGGCGAGTGTGTTTTGTGCGAGGTATTTAACCCTTATTCTGATGAGAGGATTGGCGCTAACGCATCATAGATTGTAGACTCCCAGACATACATCCGTACTATCCACAAGCTAACTGTTTACGACCCTGTCGAAATCTTGATCGCAAACTCAACGATACAGCCTATTAAATCGAAGCTATGCTCTATTATAGAAGACAACCTACCAGGCGCCAAGTTGATTCCTATTGCAAGGAAATATTTTAACGAGAGTATTGGACATGACTATATTTCGCAGTTATCGTTACCGAAAGACTTGGAAAGTATCAGAGTGCTTATTGCTTCGAAGTATGATTCCTTGCGATTGGTCGTGGAGCACGAAGAACTGACTTAGCAAGGTTCTTCCCAGTCTGCGCGTTAGCTGCCGTTATGAAGTATTTTGTTTTCTTTTAACCAAACGCTTGCAGCTTGCATACTGACCAACAGATACATTGAGCTTAATCTAAACTTAACATTCGCAGCACACTCCCTCCGAATTCGCTACGAAGGCAGCGAAGGAAGCATGCTAATTGATTACAGCACTGTCCGAAATCTGGAACTAATCCAAAATATTGCGAATCCAAAGGGTTTGCACTCGTTACTGGGAATATTGAACAGCACGAGTACGCCAATGGGACTTCGGCTTTTGCGGTCAAATATTTTACAGCCATTAACCGGTTTGTTGGGCCTGAATGTGGTCATGAGGGTGGTGCTAACGATGGGTGGCAGATATGGCCACTTTGGAGTCCAGATTAGACTCATTGGAGGAATTGACACAAAACGAAGAGTTATTTTTTGCCTGTCAGTCTTCTCTGAAGCCATTCCAGGACTTGGACAGATTACTGACTACAGTAAGTCTATCCTTCAACCTGCGCAGCTCCAGTTCAGCTGACATGCCCAGTTAATATCTATTCCAACGAAGCCATCAATTAAGTTTTCCGAGCAACGCATTAACGACATTATCCTGTTGAAGCAATCCGTATCATGCATTCCAACCACCGCGGTAGCTCTCTCCAGCTGTCGATCTGATCTCTTAATTGCAATCAGACAACTGTGTGCGCATGAAAGTATCCAGCTCCTCCGCAACTTGATCGACGACTGCATAAACGAAGACTGCCAATGGGCCAAGACTCCCGTCGAACTCCGCAATCAACGCTGTTTCGCCGTCAAGCATGGCCGTAATGGGTTGCTTGACGTGGCGAGAAGGTCATATAAAGAGGTTACAGAGGATGTTATGGCGCTGATTGCGCAGCTGAAAGAGGAGTACGACCTTGATGGCCTTGAGTCGCGGTTTGAAATTGCGAGAGGGTATTACCTCCGCCTATCAATCACTGGATGGCAGAACTCTGGAGAGATACCATTGCTTCCTGAAGTCTTTGTAAACCAATCTGTCGTGAAGCGACACTATCTTGAGTTCACGACGATGGAACTAATGAAGTTGAATGCGAAATTACGTGATGCTTTGACAGAGATAATGCTAATGTCAGACGAAACAGTTGAGAGCCTAACAGAAAGTGTGCGGGTGCAAATCCCTGCTTTGTATAAGGCTTCCGAGGGAATAGCGATGCTTGATATGCTAGTTTCTTTTGCGCATCTGACGACGTCGAGTGAGAAGGGGTATGTACGGCCTAGGTTTGACCAGACCGGCCCGGAAGGGACCGGTTTGTTGGCTGTCAAAAACGCGAGACATCCTGTCAAAGAGGTTATTATGGCGAAGAAGGGTAGTAGGTTCGTTGAAAATGATGTGTATGCCAGTAAAGAAAGCTCCAGGTTTCAGATCATCACTGGAAGTATGTTTTCAATGGTCGCTGTAATACCAATTAACTGACAAGACAGCAAACATGAGCGGTAAGTCTACATATCTTAAACAAGTCGCGCTGCTCTGCATCATGGCGCAAATAGGCAGTTTTGTCCCTGCCGAACACGCCACGTTTCCAATTTATCGCGCTCTGCATTCCCGTGTGTCAACCGACGATGGCACTGACTCCGTGATCTCTGGACCGTCTTCGATCTCGAATCCGACCGCTGGCACAGGAACAGGTGCAAACGGGACCTCGACATTTGCCACCGACATGCGCGAAGCGGCGTTTATCCTTCAGAACGTAACGAATCACAGTCTGGTTATAATCGATGAGATGGGCCGCGGATCGTCAGTCCGCGATGGGTTGGCGATTACTCTCGCGATCTCGGAGGCTTTGGTTGACAGCAATGCTACAATATTCTTCTCGACTCATTTTCTCGAGATCGCGGAGATTTTGGGCGGGCGAGTCGGGGTCGCGAATTTGCACATGCGGGTGGATATGGAAAATGGAAGTGCTGGTGGTGCTGGCAAACTGAAAATGCTGTATAAAATCGCGGACGGGCGGAACACCTTGAGTACTCATTACGGTTTGAAACTAGCCGGGGTGCTACCGTTCCCGAAACCTATGCTCCAGCGAGCAACTGAGATAGCAGATTCTTTGACGGCCGTAGGTGAAGCTACACGCCGAACCGGTGAACAGACGAGCATTGCGAGGAAACGCAAGGCCGTGCAAGAAGTTTTTGTCAGCTTGCGTAGTCTGTACGAGTTTTGTGAGAGTAAGTTTGGGGACGAAGACGGTGAGGATGAGGAGGATGCGAAAGCGGTTGTGCATAATGATAAGATGATCGCGACCTGGCTTGCTCGGTTGCAAGAGGAGTTTGTGAATAAGATGAGTTTATAGGGTTATACTCGCTGTCCGAGACGATTAACAATTTAGTATAAATTTTTTGCTATTAGCGAAACGCAGATACAAATACATATTTAACAAAACACCAAGTATCTATAATAACTACGTTAACTCAAGCAAACCTATATGCATTGCCAGATCGAGCCAAATTGATTCAAATTACCGTTATATTCGCCAGCACCATTTCATGCATAATAACGACAACCATCTCACAATGGCTGCTGCTGGGGGTCTTCGGCGTTCTTCTTTTGATCCTTACGAATGGGGATCTTTATGCCCTGCATGGCAAAACACCTGCTTAATTCCGTACTTTCAATCACGCCCGGAAACCTCTTTGCGATGTATACTCTAAATGGATTGGAGAAGCACGTGGCTTGCACACGAGCGGTGCCAGTATTGACGACCATTACGGGCTGTTGCTGGGCATTCGCGTTGTCGCCCGCGTGCGAATTAGGACCGTTTCCGTGGGTAGACGGTGCAGGCGTGGATGAGGACTGGGTGGATGCAGGAGGAGGCGACAGCGGCGATCCGAGGTTTACGAAAGACGCTTTCAGTTTGAACTCGCCTTCTGTGCGGACGGATAAGTCCTGCAGAATAAACCAGACGCCTAATTTTCCTTGTGTATCATGCAATTTGAACGCCGTTGCCACGACGCTGCCGATCAGATTCTTAATTGGCGGGGCTACAAAGGTAGGTGTTTGGAGCGCATGAGGCTGGGATATTTGTCCGTGATAAGACTGGTGCATGACTTGTGAGTGTACGGGTTGCGTTGTGGACGCGGACAGCGGTAATGTGGACACGAGTGATAGATTCTGGGTTTCGTCGACAGACCAGAGCTCGACGGTGAGTGCGTAGAAGGAGACGTCCAGTTTGGAAATATCGGCGTCCTGGCCAGTGGTTTTATCCTTGATTAGAAGTTGAATACATGGCGGGGGGGTCAGTGGTCTGCGATCCTGGGTGACTGTCAGCTCGTCTGAATCTGTACATTGAAATTACGACGCAACGTCATTAGGAACGTACTTTATCGCCAAAACCGCACATTCGCGCGCGAATAGGTTGCTGGGCTACCAGAAGTTGGTAGACATATGGCTCTGACGGGTCGTCGAGGACCAAGCGCGGACTCAATCGGGGCGTGAGTTGACCCGCGTATAACTGCGGCGCGCTTATATGGTGAAGCGGCGGGGGAGGATGGGGGGGTAGATAGCCGTACTGCACTGTTGAAGTTTGCTGCTGACCGAGGAGTTGTGTGGACATGTTCGGAGGCAACTGTTGTTGCTGTTGCTGTTGTTGTTGTTGTTGCTGTTGTTGCTGCTGCTGCTGCTGCGCGTGATGACCTGGGATCTGAGATTGAGATGCAGGGACAGGAGCAGGGGGTTGCTGCTGGCCGGGGTAGATCGGGAAGTTGAAGCTCGGAGAGAGCGTGGATGACATGGCGATGCGGTGCAGTGAGGTACTGATGATGTGGAATGTCAGTAATTGCGGGAACGTGGAAAACTATAGACGGCAGGGAGTCGGGAAAGAAGAGATATACCCGCGAGTCCGAATGTCACGAACACTAATGATGAAGGATACAGCGCATGCGCGAATTGGTTCGATCGATAATGCGGTGGATTAAAAATATCCGTAGACAGAGCAATTCCCCGGACAGAAAAATTCCGCGGACAGGAGATCGCATGTAGGAATGTTTTGAATCGCAGTGTGCTGTGGGCCTCGACTCAGGCGATGATCTGGTTCGTCTGACGCTTTTGTGCCAAGTAGACAGCTCCAATAGAGCTCTGAGTCACTCACAGCAGAGCAGAGCAAGCACAGAATGAGGAGCTGAATGTATGTATATTCATATATCTTGGTTGGTTAGACTCAACGCGTCCCCGACGCCGACATGCTGCGTCACCGTTCGACCGGCAGCCCGCTTGTGCCGCATCTGAGCACGAGCACCATCCAAGCCGGCACCTCCCGTTGCGCACACGGCAGACACCGGTACATATTAAATGTTATATCTCCATTGGGTTCTATTAATGGCTACGCCTACATAAATATTTAACCAATATACATTCGATTTAATATACACCCCCCAACGGTAATGAATTATCGTACACTTGTGTTAAAATTCAACCAAATAAACGCCTGATAATTGCTCCCATCTCTATCCCGCTCCTGATAGGTCATTCCCAGCCAACGCTGAGATCTAAAAATTATGCAAGTAACATATAACAACCGGGGCCAAAGTCTATATCCAACATATGCGTGTATTTCCATGTGGATGAGCGAGTGTATGTGGTATGTCAGGTGTGAAATATTAGTGTTCCGGTTCTAGCCCATCCATTTGTTGCACCAACTGCACAGGCAATGTTCTCGGGTAACTAGCGCAGTCAAAAATGTGGAAAACTATATGTCTCTATTAGCCACTACTTTGATACGTTCCACAACTTGTGCACACTTTTGACTTATCGATAGGACGCCGGCATATGTGGCATGAAGAAACATATCCATATATCGACTGATCGTCCCGGTCTCTCCGAATTTCAATCAAATGACAATTTCTGCATATCCATCCTTGTACGTAAACTATCAGCATCGTAATTGACCGTGATAATAACAAATATGAAGCATACGTGGTACGATTTCGCACGAGCAACGCCCGCGGATTAGTGCAGACCGGCAGAAATTGCACACGCGTCGAGACCGCTGAGTATACGTTGTCGGTGCGGCAATTCCTGATATACAATTCTACACATTGTCAGAATCTGCAATAAGTTCCTGTTTCGTCTCCGACTCACAGTGCAAACATCGGCACCACACCGGAAACACGTGCTCTTCTGCGTCGCCCAGCGGCAAGCGAATGTAGCTTCAGAGCAGCTTATCGCGAGCTGTTTCAGAAATTTGTGATATATCGAAGACCCTGCGATAATATGATTCGCATAAGAGTGCACAAGTCGAAGGCTTTTGAGATCATTCACACCAATGTTCTCGATCAGTCCTACCAGAATTGGGGGACGGGAGAGAAGACTAAAGAATTGTGCCTGTTGGCCCGCGGACACCAGCGACGACTGGGAAGTGTTTCCGCCGCTGCTGAGCATGTTGTCGAATGCGCCATCGTAGCCAGAAGTTAGTGAAGAGAACGACGACGATGTTGGTAGCCCTGGTGCTGCGTCGTCAATAACAAAACCGGCGACAGGGGTGCCGAATAAAGCCATGACAACATTAGATGCGTCTCTCGTCGGCTTGTTGACAAAGGTGGCAGTGTCGATTTTAACGTGAGTGGATTGGTTTGGATGGACGCAGCAGAGTGCGGCACCGGCAGCACCCAAATAAGACTGGACTTTCTGTTTTCGTTGGCTGACGCATCACAGCTGCTCATGTTAAGGATTACTCAGCTGGACCACTTGTAAAGGCCAAATAGGTCTCCGTCACGTTGATAAGGGTATAATTGCGTTCTGATTTGCGAGTGATTATGTTCTAATATATTGTTGGTCAACAAACAACGTAACTGATCAACCGCACATGAGGATTTTCTTTAGGTCGGCATGAAAACTCCTAGCCATCTAGCTCGAAGTCATTAGAAGAATATGCGAACCAGGTTTTGGTGTAATTGTAAATATTAGAAATGAACAATGCGAAGCTACACATTATGTCGGACACTCTTAGCCTGACTTCCGGTTTACTTAGCGACCGCCTTACTAATCTTAGTTTTGCAGGAATAGAGATCCGGTACGGTATAGCCTATTCAGGCCATTCCATGTAGCTTGAACTGCCAATTACTGCAGCGAGTGTCATAGGTCAGTCAATCATATATCTTGGTCGGTCAAACTAGCAATCAGAGTGTGTCCAATGCTCACCAGAGGTCTGGGCGCAGCTGAGGATCTAGGCTTGTACTTTATCTGGGAGCATTGTGAAATATGACTCAGCTGTGTTAGTGGGTTCGACAGTTTGTTGATTTTATAAGAATTCTGGCGGATTTTGGTACTGTTTATAGCATAAAAAATTTAAAGCTTACTACTCAAAGTTATAATATGTTGAAAAATAATATCAAACTGTCTCTAAGGCGGGTCCCCATTCCTGTGAGATAACCAAAGATCTGTAGAGTTTGTCCACAAACGCAGTGTCGAAGTTTAAGCATTGACGGGCTAATTGCGAAGTTTACACCGCTCCATACACCAATTGACCACTGCATAGTCGGCTTTATTTTCGTTCCTCGTGATTCTATTCTCTGCTTTATTTAAGAGACAGCTGTATAGCTTTCGCGACTCTTCCAGACGCAGAATACAGCGTCTCTCATGATTCCAAGCAGATGGCGGGCCGTGGTCGAGCAACCTTTTCGATATTCGCGCCCGTCGACTGTGACGAGGACTCGGTGCCCATGAACGATGTAGACAGGCATATGACCTCTCATGGCTCGTTCGTCGGATCGTTTCCATGGCAGACGTCCGCCGTTGGACCGCGCGACGAATGGTCTGCCGTGCTATCGATGTATTATTCTATGGTTATGGCGGCACCGTTTCCTGCAATGCTGTGCTATGGTCCCAATTTGATCATGTTATAGTATGTGATATCCCTGATGTTATGGTGAAACATGTGTTAACTCCTGGATTAGTAATGCTGAGTTTGGGCGAACAGTCGGGCTCGACGACACAATGTATTTCGGCCAGGCATTTTCCGACGTATGGTCCGGATCAGACTTGAGCGCAGAATTATCAGAAGGCATAACAACATGTATGGCGACTGGAACCGCAGTCGTTAAACAGAATCTGCTCAACTTTGTGTACCTAAGTCTCGATGGAGACCAGCAACTCTATGCAGGACCGATTAACAAGGAAACTTACTTCTCTTGGACTATGACACCGATAAGCGAAGTGGATGGGACGATGGCCGGTGCATTTGTGACAGCCAGAGAAACGACCGATGCGGTTTTGTACGAGCGACGGATGCAAGTTCTGAAAGAATTGTACGATGCCACTGGGTCGGCTGAGATTCTCCCCGTGCTATACACGCAATCGGTATCCGTACTGCGCAAGCATTGCGCTGAGGATATCGCCTTGTTCGGATTATACACATATGATACTACAAACGACAAAGTACTTCGCTACAGATGTGGCTTCGGCCTGCGCCAGAACCCCGAGAAAATTACTTTCGACCCCAACCCGGCATTGTTCGAGCAAGCTATTCTAGACACCAGCTCCTCAGCAGTGTACATAACAGCCAAAGCTGACGGGTTCCGACAGTACATAGAATACGATCCCACGCGGGGGTGGAGCGACGAGATTAGTGAACTGATTTTTCTGCCAGCCATGAGGGATAACAATGTCGTCGTAGGTGTCGCAGTTATCGGACTAAATCCTCGACGAGAATTCGACGAACCATATGAACTGTTTCTGGAGTTGCTAGGACGACAACTGGCTACTGGTATTGACAGTCTGCGACACATTGAGGAG
Organism: Lipomyces doorenjongii; assembly: GCF_038497915.1. Classification (NCBI taxonomy): domain Eukaryota; kingdom Fungi; phylum Ascomycota; class Lipomycetes; order Lipomycetales; family Lipomycetaceae; genus Lipomyces; species Lipomyces doorenjongii. The sequence goes on from NW_027118072.1 coordinate 64,720, forward strand.
ACTTCTGATAAGCTTAGCTGGGAAGTTGCGGTTAGCTTACGAAAACGGGAAGAATTGGAGGGTTTGTTATTGGAGAAGACTAAGCAATTGAAAATTAGCGAAGGACGATTCAGTCGCATGGCTAAGATCTTGCCTGCTGGTATTTTCCTAGCCTCGGCTGAGGGTGAGATCATTTACGCAAATGAGGCGTGGTATAAATTGTCGCATCTCCCAAAAGAAAACAATCCGTCTTTCTGGATCAAGTCTGTGCACCCCGGTGATCGGTCGCTTGTGCGGGATAGTTGGAGACGGGTAATGCAAGGCAAAGAAGAGCGTATCGAGTTCCGGTGGGCGAGACGAAGAGGGGAAGCCACGACTGTCGAACGATGGTGCGATAGTGCCGCGTCTGCCGAGATCGACCCGGATACCGGCAAAATCACACATATAACAGGCGTCTGGTCGGATATTACCGAGCGGAAACAAGCCGAGGCATTGCAGCGGCAGCGAGCAGATGATGCCGTTGAGCGGCGAAGACAGCAAGAGTACTTTATAGATGCTATTTCTCATGAGATGCGGAATCCTCTTAGTGCCATCATCCAGAGCGTCGAAGTTGTTTCTGAAAAGATCGATTCCGTTGTAAGCAGTTTGAAGGACATCCAGACTCAGAAAGATGAGCTCGCAGAGCCCATGAAGGAGCTCGAAGAAAGTGCTGATTGTCTGGACACGATTCAACTGTGTACTTCACATATGCGACGGATCATTACCGATACTATTAATCTCAGCAAAATGGAATCAGGCCTTTTCCCAATTAATGCAGAAGATTGCCAGCCACTCGAAGTGGCCAAAGAAGTCATGAAGATGTATGAGAACGAGCTCAAAAGCTTATCAATCACGCATTCGATTGAAGTTGGCGACAATTTCCGCAATCTCGGTATCGACGTCGTGAAAATGGATCCGCGTCGAATATCACAAATCTTGATCAATCTGGTGTCGAACGCCATGAAAGTTCTTACGACTAGTGAACGAAAGCATATCGCGGTCAAGCTCGAGGCGTCGTTGTCGAAACCGATTCTTCAATTTCACAATAATTCCTCATTTTATGTGCCTCAGTCACGCAACCTCACCACAAATTTTGCCAACTCCATTTCGACCTCTCCTACTAAGTCACTTACTGTTAACAACAGTCCAACCGCCGCGATCAAGCCGTCCGCCTCCATGACATCATTGCAACATACAGCTCCACTGGCAATGGCAACACAGAAAACAACCGCAAATCTGAGTTCATTCGTGTCGCCACCAATAACTGCACCGCCGTCGGCTCTGAACGGAACGACTGTGCCGAGGACAACATCGTATGCCGCACTTGCAGCTGCTCTTTCACTGTCACCGTCATCTGTCGCAGTTAACACTCCGGAAGCAGCAGCGCATAACGAAAGGAATACCGTGTACATCATGTATACAGTTAAAGACACTGGCTCGGGCATGGATCCCGAGCAACTCGCAACAGCGTTCCGCCGCTTCACTTCCCACTTCACACCACGCACGCACGTAAATTATGGCGGTTCAGGCCTCGGTCTGTTCATATGCCGCAAGCTCGTCGAAAGCCAAGGCGGTGAAATTACGGCCGAGTCCAGGACGAACGAGGGATCGGAGTTTTCCTTTTACATTAAGGCGAAAAGAGTGAAGGGTAGCTCTGTGCCGTCCGGTGTGTCATCGCCGGTAGTACCGTCGTCTCCTGCTACCAGTCCCTCAGTGCGTGTGCCCTCTGTCAGTGGATCTAGCAGTGTACAGCTTAGTCAAAAGCAGGACAAGAAAGTTTCGAAGAAGATTGAGAATCCTCACGCTGGAAAGAAGATCCTAATTGTTGAGGTATGTGTGTCTTCTGCAGACAAATTAATATAAGGATCTAATGATCATTAGGATAATTTGATCAATCAGAAACTACTCCAGCGACAACTCCAAAACGCAGGGTTTGTCACGCTTGTCGCAAATCATGGGCAAGAGGCCGTGGATGTAGTTTGTGCGGGCGAGAATCCTGACTGCTGCGTGATGGACTGCGAGATGCCTGTTATGGATGGTGTCGAAGCAGTTCAGAAAATAAGAGAACTCGAAAGCAGCGGAGATGTCAAGGCGCCGAGACTTCCGATAATTGCACTCTCAGCGAACGCTAGACAGGTTAGTGAATGTTTTTGTGTATTGTAGATGCTGTCTAATTGTATGATAGGTGCATGTTGATAGAATGGCTGCGGCCGGATCGGATCGGTATTTGACAAAGCCGTTCAGTTTCACGCATCTCATTGAGGTTGTAACGGAATTGCTCACCAGCGGTAGTCCAGAATGCACGAAAAATTCACAATGACATAAGCGCTGACATTCACGTCACCGTTCGTTCTCACTTTCTTCCTAATTTCAATATATACGTATAGTTTCCTTCACTTCAATTGGGTGTTTTTTGGTCTTTCGTTATTGATATGTGTTAATGTTGTGGTAAGGTCGGAGTTGCACTAGACTTCAAAATGGGTAATAACTGCAGAATCTTTCTATTCCTTATTGAATTCTTCGAAAGTTGAAAGTCTATCTGCGTAGTGGTAATTAGGCTGGCTAACGGGATTTTGTACGATATTAATTTGTATTTACTAATAGATTGGCTGTAAATCGATATCACCGTATTGCTGAATCTACAGCGGGCCAGTAACCAGTTGTGGTATATGTGGTTTCTCTTGAACTTGAACTTGATCTGATGATGGCAGAAGGAGATTTCAATCAATAAAGTATGGACCTAATGCAACACGCGACCGTGTCACAGTCTGTAGTTTTAACGGTTATATGATCGGCGTGTTTCTTTGACTCCAGCTGCACCACCTACATCCTTGGTAGTCTTAACGCGAACCGCGATGAAGGTTTCGTACATACTCCAATCTGGCGCGGGCGGGCGATGGTTTTTTCCAAGTCGCAAATCCTAACCTACACGATTCCATTGTGATCTTTTTATTCCTATACTAATGCCTCAAACCATAATGAACACCAAAGAGCATGTCTAGTAAACCCCAATTTTATCCAACCAATCTCCAATGCTACCCAGCGCAAAATTCCACAAATTACCACTTGTCCCCGACTAGAACAGCTGGGACAGCGTCTTTAGCATCGAATCCTTCTACAGCTCGATAGGACGTCGTCACAAGGCTGTCAATATCGGGACCCCAGATCGTTGCAGCCCATTCCTGTACAGCGCGCCTTTCAACAACTGAAGACCGCATGCTCTTGTATTTATTTTCCACCATATCACGCCATTCCTTTAAACCAACAGCATCGCCATCGCTAGTCGGAGCACCAATTTGACCGCCACCGTTGATACATCCGCCCGGACAAGCCATAACTTCAACATAATCATACTCAGAGGGAGATAACGTTGCAATAGCCGCGCCAGCACTCTTTTTCGCTCGTGCAGTTACGACAGATCGGGCCCCAGTTTTACTACCAGTCTTGAGCTTTCTGACAAGATTCTGGATGTTTCGGAAGCCATAGACTTGTGCTGCTTTTGCGACAACTTCTTCTTTGTTGCCGTCAACGGTAACTAGATGGTATTCCACCATATCTGAGTTTTTGCCCGGGATGATTTTCAAATTCGTCGTCTTGCACTCAACTTTCGCTATTTCATCACCAAGTGCAGCAAGCACGTGCCATAAATATCCACCCGATGACGATCCCTCAGATGATTCCCAGCTCTTCTCAACCGGCCACAGCTTTGGTGCCATAGCCTGAAAACTCCCCATGCGTGCGTCCTGAGCTTCAGAGATACTCATGAAGTCTATATGTTCGTCTAACAAAAGCTGTACGACCTCCTTTGTCGTAATAACGCAGTCCACATCCCGAACACCTTCGCCAGTAGCGAAATCAGGCCGTGACGCCTCGAGCTTTTTATCAAAACACGGCATGACGCTCACATGGTAAATATCATCTGCAGAAACATCCGCCTCTTCGGAAATTAGTCGCTTGAGTAGAGATCCTGTAATCTGTTGGGGTGACTTGATGGCTGACAAATATGGCAAAACATGTGGATGCGTCTTCTCGACGTAGCAGATCCAACCTGGACATATGCTCGCCAACACCGGTCGCTTGTGTTCCACTGACAGACTATTGATGTCTGCGAGTTTACCGGCCTTCAGGAGTACTTCCTGCGCCGAATATGCTAGCGAAACTTGGCGGCCGACTCCAGTGCCAACCAAGTACTGAAAACCAAGAACATCCCTGAACAATGTCACCAATTTGGCGTCAACTGCGTCGACAGAAATATTAAACGCAGCAGCAAGCGAAGCTCGTGATTGATGCGATATCGACGCGACGAATACTCGTTTCGGCTTCATTATTTCCATATCATTGATATCTTTTGGAACGTGTTGCCCGCGTGATTGTCTTAAGACTGAGAGTAACTCTGTATGCGATTGTAAGGATACCAGGACTGATTCCGCGGAGGTAATGCACCCACTGCAGGCTAAGCAATCCGACAAGTTGATCTGTGCCGGTGTAAGCTGGGTTGCTACTTTTGAGGTCGCATTGCTTGATCCATCGTCGATTGAGACTTCAACTGGATTGCCACTTGCATCTATTTGGATCTCTGTGGGTCCCTGTTAAGACTTGGTTAGTATAACTTGCAACAAAGGATGTGTCGATTTAATGACTTACATTGGTATCTGATCTGTTTACAACAACAGGATTAATGCAAGCTAACCCTGGACCAATAAAATCGTTTAGATCCTGTGCTGACAATATAGCACTCATTTTGCCACACTATGGGTGCAAGAACGCTCTCACAGGTTGATGTAAAACGGACAAAACTAAACAATAAATAAAATAGATAACCAGCTGGGCACCGATACTGCAAAATGTTATGCGCCGGTTAGACTTATTGACTCGGATATAGGATGATCAAACCTATGCACTAGTGAAATCCCTTCAAAGTATGGCGATGGAATCAATTTCACCATTTAGTGACTGCGTATAGTTTTACAAATACATGACGCACTAGATTTTTGAGAGTTTAGGTTTGGTAACCATAAATGGAAGTTCGGAGTTTCGCATATACGTATATGCCTTATCTGTCCAATAACAGTTTATGCCATTAGCGTCAAGCACCATTCGGAATACAGCCGCAAATGTTGGTCACGTGCCCAGTGTACAGTTTAATCGCTGCGACTCAGTAGTGGGGCCGATAACCGGGACTACAGCTTATCGCCGGGCTACGGGCCGGCGAGCAAAGGCCATCATGAGCCCATTGGAACGGCGAATTTTTGACAAACTAGATTAGACTTGGGCCGATTAACACGAAATCTACACGAATGGCAACCAATTGAGTGGAGATAGAGATTGAAGAATTAATTCTGTGAAGAGCGGAGTTTGTGGCGTTTCAGGGCTGGATTTTTGGGTGTCGGACAAACTACAGGCACAGGTACGCCTAATAAACATGAATTATCGCCTAAATTATCGTGACGGGTGCCATAACTCTAAACTCTTGTATAGTCCTCGGCCCATACTTCCCCATGCATCTGCTTCCATTAAAAATCCTTCACAGCGCCGCTTGCCAGCTTGCTCTGTCCTCAGTCCACAGTGCTAAATCCACCAGCAGTTTCCACTTCCCAAAGTCAATTGATTGAGTGTCGTCGCAATGGATTTCGAGTTTGACGTATGTACAATTGTCTTATCTGTTTTAGTTTTTGCACGTACTGATCAGCTGTAGACTCTTATAATCAACGGAAAGATCGCAACGGCGTCGGAATGCTTCAACGGAGACATTGCCATCAAGGACGGCAAGATCTTTGCTATGGGCCCTGATTTGAAATCGCTCAGAGCCAAGTCAGTGATTGATGCCCAGGGCGCGTATGTCACTCCCGGTGGCGTTGACGGACACACGCATCTTGATCAGGAGAACACTCCTGGTGGTCAGGGCTATCCCTATCGGGGCTGCGATGGCTTCGAGTCTGGATCCCGCAGCTCCATTGCGGGCGGTACCACCACTTTCGTTGCATTCGCCATGCAGCACAAGCACCGACCCGACCACACTCTCTCAGATGTTATTGGCCACTACCACGACCTTGCGACTGGCAACTCGTATTGTGATTACGGCTTCCATCTGATTATTACGGACCCCACTCCTGAACGTCTGGCGGAGTTCCCAAAGTTGATTCCAGATTTCGGTATTTCGTCTGTCAAGCTCTACATGACGTACGACAGTTTGAAGCTCAACGACTATGAGATCTTGCACACTATCTCAACCGCTCGCAAGGTCGGCATCACACCCATGATTCACGCCGAGAACGTTGACATCATCGCATTTTTCTCTGAGGAGCTCGAGAAACTTGACCTCCTTGACCCGTACTCGCACGCTCGCTCTCGTCCTGCGCTCGCCGAGCAGGAAGCGACGAATCGCGCTATCGTGCTCTCCGAGGTTATGAATGTGCCCATCCTTCTCGTGCACGTCTCCTCTCCCGGATCTGTCCAGCGCATTCGCAAAGCGCAGGGCAAGGGTCTTCCTATTTATGCCGAGACCTGCCCGCAGTACCTCCTCCTCACCGACTCCGGGCTGCAGCACCCGAACTACGAGGGTGCCAAATGCGTGTGCTCTCCACCTCTCCGTCCATCGAAGGAGGACCTCGATGGTCTCTGGAACGGTTGCCGCAACGGCACGTTCACTATCATCTCGTCTGACCACTGCCCGTTCCGAATGGATTCGGACGTCGGCAAGCATGTTGCGATAAAGGACTCCGGAAAGGCTGGTGGTGACTGGCGTTTGATCCCCAATGGTATCCCTGGTATAGAGACCCGTATGCCACTCATCTTCACTTTCGGAGTCTGCACAGGCCGTCTGTCGATCGAGAGATTCGTACAGCTCACGTCTACCAATACTGCGAAGTTGTACGGCATGTACCCAAAGAAAGGCTCCATTATTCCTGGTGCGGACGCGGACCTCGTTATCTGGTACCCGCAGGATAAGTATAAGGCGAAGGCGCTCACCAATGAGATGCTGCACCACGATTGCGATTACACTGCATTCGAGGGCTTGGAGGTGCTCAATTGGCCGCGTTTCACTATTCTGCGTGGCCAGGTCGTCTGGGATGCTGATAAGGGTGAGATTACCGGTACGAAGGGCTACGGTGAATACGTCTCCCGTGAGCCTAGCTGGTTCGCGAAGAATCAGATCTTGTTTGATGATATTACGCAGACATCCTGGAAGAATGAGTGGCGGCCTGAATTTGACAGACCCTCGTTCAAGTAAGCATAGCTGGAGCGGGGTGGGGTTTGGCGAGGACGATTTAGGTCTAAGTGTATAATTTTGTTAATATATGTCTTTGACTAATACGTTGATGAGCAAGCGATGGGATCGTTCCGGTTCTATTTTGTATTCGTCAAGCCTTGCGGGAAACCTGTGGTCAAACGATGGTGTCCCGGGCCGTACCATACGTCTCACATAGTTTTGTTATTCACGCAATGGCAATTCAGCGTGCGAGCAGAGATCACATACTAGATACCTCGAATGTACACGCGAAACCAAGTTACTCAATATGCTGACGCTATGGTATGGTCGTGCACGGCTTCAATGCTAGAACTGATAGACTATTTAGCGGTGCCCTTTCTGTCAATACAGAAGACATATTTCAGGCACTCTACAAGCAATTACACGTCAGCGAATCCCGCGGACGGTTACTACCCCCGACTTCTGAGTCTGGTGGCATAAACAGTGTGCTGGACATCCTGTACATATAAACAGTTGGAGGTGACCCTCGATGTGCGAACTCCAACAAGCAGCGCCATGCTCAGGTATTTTGGTAATAATTTTAGTGTAGTGAGAAAGCGACATTTTGCGATTAGATCAGGGTCGCATTCAACTTTTCCAGACGAGTTTCGACTCCTTGGGCATAATTTTATCGTTCATGCACATCCCAGCTCCGCATTATCAGTAATAATCAACCATAAAATTTGCACTTGCCACAGTGTGCACGATCTCGTCTATAGTGTTGGTTATTGATGAAACGACGTAATTATTATTCCCGTACAGCCGATCGCTGCATACATAGGAAGCCGCCGCCGCCCGGCGGCGACAGGGGCCGGGGCGACCTCATTAAGGTTCTAGCATTGTTTAAACGGCATAAAATAGGGTTCTAAGTTCGGGCATCTCCACAGGCACCCGCGAGCTGGCCCCTTATTTCATCAGATGACGATTTGGTGGCAAGGGAAATGGTTCGCAAGTTTGTTTTGTCAGGATTTTTAGACTCTTTGGCAGTGAGGTGCTAGGGAGGTTTGACTGCTATAGTGCTATTAAGACGAAGCGATACGGATTTACTTTCAAGCTTCACTAATTACGTCAGCAAAATACTGCCAAAATAGAATAGCAACTGCTGAAATTCTGCAATCACAGCAAGAATTTACTGCAATGATTGCTGGTGATGTGCTCGCCTATACTGCCATCCTGCATTTTGCTAAGGAAGAGCGACAGGAACCCCTGCCCTATTGTATGCCAACTTGCCTGGTTCTGGGCAGAAAATAGGTTCCTTGTGCTCCAGTATGGTTAAATAGAATTGCATTGATTGGCGGGTCTGAAAACTTGGTCACGACTGACAACAATACCAAATGGTTTGTGAAGGAAATATTGCAGCTATATTTACTGCCAACATCGCAATAAGTGCCTGTTTACTTCTAAATATGTGGAAGCTACATCCAGGGAAGCTCCTCTCTTTTGGGCTACACGCATATGGAGAAACTTGATGCGTCTAATGAGGGTCTGGTTTCTGAACGTAGAGATTTTTACAATTCTTGCCGGTGTTCGGCTTTGGAGAAATAATTGCATTGATTTGTTAGAACACGAGTCAAAGGATGTGTAGAGTAAGTCCGAGAGCCTATATCAAACAATGAAGTAGTTTCTGAATGCTGAGTATTTGTGGGAGCAATATACGTCGTATGGACTGTCTGCGGCAAGTAAACGATACTGCTGGGAGCTCAAGCGGAGCCGGAGGATTGGTGCGGCTCGAGTTGCGGCGCGCGAGCGTGACGGTCTGCGCTAGACCCGAAGCGGTATAGTCTGTTGCACGTGGCGCTGACTCAGGAAGTCTAATTGGCAGGTATTTTTCTCTCGTACCGCTAACACCGGCGATCCCCGCTCGCGCTCTGCAGACCCTGAGCAGTCCGTCGACAGGCACGCTCCTCCACTGCTCGAGCAGTTGAGATTGATGAAGTGTAGAGGCATGGCAATGAGCGCCTGAACGGCGGACGGTCCGTGTTCTAGAAGCCGGTGTCGGTGTATAACGAGTTTGGGGATGCGTATGCTGGAGTCGCGCGGTGCCGGAGTCGGCCGCAGCTACAAAGAACGGAACCCACTCAAGGGCTCACTCATCGGCCTCCGTACGAAGATCATAACGACCGGCCATCAGCGGACATGCTTATGATTGACATACATAGCCCGCTGAAAATTATTATATTAGTGCCCGCCAACTCCCCTTCGGGTACTACCCTCCGCACCTGTCGACGTATTCAGTCACCCTAGTCTGTGCAATGCCCACCAATTCGCTCTCCGCCACCGCCATTGTCCCTGCCACCGAGCTGCAAGACGATATAAAGGACGAGTCCGCGCCCCTCCTCAACGAACGCATCGATCGCGAGGCCGCAGCTGAGCTTTGCGTACTCGACATCGAGGCAGACGCACCAAATGACTTGCTAGAACAGCAGGCCATACAGTCCAGATCCGTTGCTCTCATCTTCCTGTCCCTTTATATCGGCGTGTTCCTTGCCGCTCTCGACGGTACTGTCGTCGCTACTCTTCTCGCCCACATATCTTCAGAGTTTCACGAGTTCCGGTCAGTCTCGTGGATTGCGACCGCGTACCTTATTGCCGTTTCTGCCTGCCAGCCGTTGTATGGCAAATTGTCCGACATTCTTGGCCGCAAGACGCTGCTTCTGTTCAGTAATGTACGTCACCTTATTGTATTTTTACTTCGTACGTTCCTACTAACACGTCCTCAAGGCCACCTTCGCCATTGGCTGTGTTTTTTGTGGTATTGCAAACAATATCTGGTTCCTCGTCTTTGCACGTATCGTTGCTGGTATTGGTGGCGCTGGTCTCACCTCGCTCTCGTCAATCACCTTGAACGATCTGGTTCCTCTCCGTCAGCGAAGCTTGCTCCAAGGCGTCGGCTCCGTCCTCTACAATGCCGGGGCATCGCTCGGTGGCGTTTTCGGCGGTTTTATCACCGATGCTTTTGGCTGGCGATGGGCTTTCCTCCTCCAAGTTCCGTTTATCGTTGTCTCTTCAGTCGCTATCTACTTCAATCTCAAGTCGAAGCCCACGCCTGTTGCCTCCGACTCGGTCTCCGAGACGGCCGACAAGCTCTCTCGAATTGACTTTGCTGGATCGATCACTCTTGTGCTTTCGCTCGTTCTCTACCTCCTTGGACTGTCCATTGGCGGCAACTACGTCTCTTGGTTCTCCTTTCCCGTGTTTGTCGCATTCTTCCTCGGTACCATCTTCCTTGCTGCATTTATTTACGTTGAGCTTTATATCGCGAAGGAGCCGGTCATTCCAATCACTCTTCTCAAAGACCGCACTATCTTCGGTGCTTCCTTCACCAATTGGCTGATCATGATGATTAACTACACTCAGCTGTTTTACGTCCCGATCTATTTCATCGCTATCCGAGGAATCTCGCCAACCCAGGCCGGTACCAACATCATCCCTAGCTTCCTGGGCTCGGCGTTCGGTGCGATCTTCTCTGGCACCGTCATGCGAACCACCGGACGATACTGGTGGATCACCATTTCATCAGCCATTATCCTCACCTTCGGCTCGATCTTGATCAACAGCTTCGGCTTGACGACACGTAAGTGGGCTCAGGTCTTGTACATCATGGTAGCTGGTCTCGGCTTCGGTGGTCTCCTCAACTGCACTCTCATCGCGATGGTCGCCGCCGTGCCACCAGAACTCCAGGCTGTCACGACCGCGATCCAGTACGGCTTCCGAGGTACGGGTTCGACTGTCGGTGTTGCCATTGCATCGGCCATCTTTCAGAACATGCTGGGCAAAAAGCTTGATCAGTACATCGTCGGTCCGGACAAGTTTGACATCATCAGCCGCGTGACCGATTCGATTGAGGATATCGACAATATTCCTGGAGAGTACAAGCCTGAAGTAGTGCAGGCCTATCTGGATGCTTTCCACGGAGTGTTTTACTTTGCCATCTTCCTTGCTGCTACGGTCATTATTACCTGTGGTATGATGAAGGAGCATGTATTGCACCGTACATTTGACCGAAAATAACGAGATTTTATTTGGTCAAGCTAGGGTTTGGAAAGGGTAGTCGCATTACTACATTATCGGAAGGTTTACAAAAGCATTATTATTACAAGGGTCAAACATTAATCATTAGTTTTATATATATATATAGTTTAGGATTGTGTTTATCGGTGTTATATGTTGACTTTTCCTTTCGATGCATGATATCTCAATCATTCAATTCACTATCTCTCTTTGCAGTCTCTGATTTATTATGTTCATTTAGTGAAGCATGGTTTGGTTGGTTTATGAGGAGCATTTATTTTGAACGTACACATTATTATTTTATATGTTGACCTATGTAGAGTCACGGAATATCAAGTAATAATGTAAGTCCTATCGAATTACAATTGCAGAATGCCTTTTTGGTCTGGCACTCACAAGATTCGTTTTTTGTTGTGTCTGCGCACGCACACCGGCGCTAGTAAAAAACTGCCAAATTTGTATTTGCATGTGATCGCCCACAAGCTTGGTTCGCCAGAAATAAGGTTGTGGTTTCACTTCACGAATAGCCCTACTTTTGATGTACTTACGATCACTATAAACCCTATCAAACTGAGCCAATTTTGCTATCTAACAGCGGCGGTTCGAACGTATTATCTGAGATATAGACGGTCATTCAAGTCAAAATTGGTAAATAATAAAAGTATGTGAGTAGCCTAATACTTCCAATTTACGACCCATTTAATACATGTCGTGCACATTGTGAAATACACCTTAGGGTGTGGTCGCGTGCCTGTAAGAGGGAATATTATGCATGGTGCGCCGCTTGCCAGGGTCGCCCGACGACGCTTTGCAAAACAACGTTATTCTCTCTCCTTATTCCTTCGGACCTTGCCCCCTTCCTGCTACTATTCTCTAAGGCTCCAGCGTCTTCCACCAATTTTGCCGGTTCTCAACAACCGCAATACAAAGCTCACGATGCCGCCACCACCATACGTGCAGCCGCCGTCGTCTTCCCTGCGCTATATGCGCCGCCGACAAACAAACTGGCACCCCCGAGGAGCCGCCTTTCGAGGCTTCCCTGCCCGGGCCGCTTCCGGCTTCCTGCGATACCCGTTCGCGAAAGTCTACCGCCGCCAAAACTGGGCCTACCCAGGCTTCGTCGGTAGGCGTGCTTTCTTTTCCTCGGGTGGTCAGCAAGGTCAGCAGCAGCAGGGGCAGGGCACGCGACGTCGTTTCCGCTTCAGATGGTGGCATGTCCCCGTTGCTGGCGGTCTCACGGCTGTCGCGGTGAGATATCAGCAGAGATATAGACGACGGCTAGACGAATCATCCGATTCTGATTTCGACAGCGCAACTGAACGAAAGGTGCGGCCAGTCGGTCCCTGGCAAGTGTTTGTATACAGTTCTCTGCCTCTGAAGAGCATCTCTCGACTGTGGGGCAAGTTCAACGCGATCGAATTACCGCTGTGGATGCGCGAGCCAGGGTACAAACTCTATGCTTACGTCTTCGGTGTTAATCTTGATGAAGTTGCAGAGGAAGATCTGAAGGTCTACCGAAATCTCGGGGAGTTCTTCTACAGAGAGCTGAAGCCTGGAGTGCGACCGATCGATCCCGCGCTGTTGGTCTCGCCCGCGGATGGCAAAGTTTTGCATCTTGGTGTTGTGTATGGACGACAGGTCGAGCAGGTCAAAGGAATGACATACTCTTTGGATGCGTTGCTTGGAAAGCAGAGCAATGCCTCGTCGGAATCTCTCTCGATTGATTTCTCACACGAGAATCAACCCGACATGCGTCTCGAGCGAGACCGTGAATTTGCGGTCGTCAACGGAATAAAGTACTCCCTCGATGATCTTCTCGGCACAGGCAAGGGCGGCCCGAGCCACCAGGAAGAGGTCATCGACGAAGGCGACGCGGCCTCTTCATCAACTTCATTCTCTGCCCAGGCCCGTGTGACAAAAGAAATTGCACAGCCTTCGCTTCCCGACCACGAAATGTTTTTCTGCGTAATCTATCTCGCACCAGGAGATTACCACCGTTTCCACTCACCCACAAACTGGGTCGCTGAGGTCCGGCGCCATTTCGCAGGAGAACTCTTCTCTGTTGCACCATACTTCCAGAACAGATTGTCGGGACTTTTCGTCCTGAATGAGCGAGTCGCAATGCTCGGACGATGGCGCCACGGCTTCTTCTCCATGACGCCTGTCGGCGCGACAAACGTCGGCAGCATCAAAGTCCACTTCGACAAGGATTTGAAAACGAACGAACCGGGCCATCACCACCGCAACGCCGATAAGCCAGTGTGTTATGAGGCAACATACGCGAACGCGAGTAAGCTTCTGGGCGGGTACCCATTGGAAAAGGGCCAGCAGATGGGCGGCTTCAACCTTGGAAGTACAGTAGTGCTGGTATTTGAAGCGCCTAAGCAGTTTGAATTTAAAGTCAAGGCTGGACAGCATGTAAGGGTCGGTCAGTCGTTGGGTGACATAAACACAGAGTAGATATGTGAAATGCGGTTTTAGAGAATGCACAACGAGTTAATGATTTTATATTCGTTGTATCATTCTCTGTGTTTGTCCTTGTGTTATGACGGTCTGTTTTGCTATATGGGTATATAAATGGGCCACAAAAAGTGAGACATGTGATATGTGTATGCATTGTATGTTATGAATTTTCAATAGTAACTCGCATCTTTTACCAACTTCCTTGAGTGCCTGAGAGTGATATCATTCGCGGGGCAAGTATCCTATTAAGCACGACGTCCAGTTATTGATATCTACATTCTCCTCCATATAATACCTGAATGGTTAATACCCGCTAGGGTGTCGTCTCCTGTCCAATTCAGCGAAACTCAGACGGCCGCGCTATGATCTTGGCATCGTATGAATTCTTTAGGGCAGCAAAGTAGTCCGTAAATTGCACAACAAATCTTCACCCAGCTATCCTGTGCTAATCTATTCATTAGAAAACAGAATTATTATGAATGCATTGTATTAATCCTGTAGGAAACAAGACATTTTGGTGTCGTAGTATGTTACATCATATAATAAATGGTTTCGACTTTATTTTAAACTCCCAAATAAAACACCCTCGCTTTATTCCAACACCCCCATCTATCTCAATCTGCGCGCCTCACGCTCGGATTCGAGGAGGCAGAGAATGTCGTGAGTTCGGACGGGTCCCTGTATCATGATCAGGTTAGAAAGTTCGCTCGCTATGATGGCGCTAGCATAGGAATCCAGAATGCAGTGAAACGGAAGGGCGACCGCAAGGAAGACACATGCAAGAGAGATAAAATATGTCGGAAATGGCCGTTACGGATGGAATATTATATAAATCTGCGAAAAAGCGACTGCGCCGTAAGATGTCGTCGGACAAAATTATATATTCAAACAGATTGAGTTTCATTGGTAGCATTTATTCACGATCTTGTCGCGGTTGCAGGTCGTTGTCAGTCAATTGTAGTTGCCAGATGCCCAACGACTCTCAATCTTGCCGTCGCGAGGTCGTTCCGATCCATTCCACTTGTTCCGAATCCTTTCACATAAATACGCCTCTGAAATACAATCCAACGTACCTTAACGTTTCGGATAATGCTCCGGGTCTGATCGTCCATGAACTCAACGCGAACCTGAGTAACACCACCACGGGAACCAGTGCGGCCCAACACCTTAATGACCTTAGCGAGCTTAACGGGGGTCTTGGACTCCTATATGCATCATTTCATTAGCCCCATTCCCTTCTGACTGATGCGTATCCGCAAGCGATATGGTGGGCCTGTCGCTTCTCAATTATTCTTCACCGCTGCCATCCTCAATTCCTGCTCTTTCCCACGTCCAAGTAATACTCTGACCGAACCGAAATCATCCGCAACAAAATTAATAACATACCATTACGAAATATTGTCAAATAAAATACGAACGTCAATACGGTGTAGAATGGATGAATCTCTGAAGTAAGGTAATGCGGTCGCTTACGAGGTTCTGTCTTAGGTTTGGTGGTGTGTGGAAGTCTGTGGGATTGGCACTGTTAGGGTTAAGATGGTAAGGGTTCAGACAAGAAAAACAGTCACGTTTCAGTTCGGTCCGTTAGCTTTAACTTGAGGCAAGTGTAAATGATTTCGGCATTAGTGTCACGTGACAAGAAGTTGCGTTGATTTACCCTGAATATGATGGATTTGCTAAGTTCAGGATATAGGACTGGCTAACACAAAGAATACTGTACAAGCATTTATAGTGTTCAATGATGAACAGTAGGATGTTCCTTCCGTGATTTTAGCAGGGGAGAATTATCAAAGCAGTATTAAATCAATAGTAAACAATCAGTAAATATATGCTCACTGGCAAGTGTCCATAATCTTCGTATGAGTGACTGAGTGACCCAAGGGAGCAGTTTAAACTCTCACTTGACGGCAGGATAGCCATCATCACTTCAAAGTCCCAACGCCATCTAATTCAGCTATCAATCCACAATTCGATCAATAGATTACCAACCACAAATACGATATCCATCGAAGCACATACTTCGTGCCACGCGCCATGACGACCATTACAGAAGCTGCGCGCAAAACAACGCTGATTCCGCCATCATCAGGGGAATTCTCGTCTCGTCAGCCCAAGACTATCAGATTATATCCTGTTTCAAACTATACATTCGGCACGAAGGAGGCGCAGCCAGAAGAAGATCCGTCTGTCTCAGCGCGATTACAACGGCTACAGGGTCATTATGAACAGTTCGGTATGCGACGGACGTGCGAGGGGGTGCTGGTCTGTCATGAGCATGGACATCCACATATTTTGATGCTACAGATCGCGAACGCTTTTTTCAAATTGTACGATGCTTATCATTACGGTACTTGATTTGGCAGGCAGATATTGACGATGTGGAACAGACCCGGCGATTATCTACACCCCGGCGAAGACGAAATTGAAGGCTTCACCGCCCGTCTCAACGAACGTCTCGCGCCCGTGAATGCACAATACCCACCAGAGCAGCACACAGCCGAATGGGAAGTTGGCGACTGCATAGCGCAATGGTGGCGTCCGAACTTTGAAACGTTTACTTACCCGTTTATCCCACCACACGTCTCGCGACCCAAGGAATGCAAGAAGCTGTACCTCATTAATTTGCCGAAGCACAAAGTTCTCAGTGTACCGAAGAATATGAAATTGCTTGCTGTTCCGTTGTTTGAGCTGTATGATAATTCTGCGAGATACGGATCCCAACTTTCGGTATGGCTTGCTTTGGATATATAGTGATCCGGACTGAATTTACTGACGTTTCGTGTGCAGGCTATACCACAGTATCTAAGCAGATACAACTTTGAATTCGTGGATGAAAACAATGTTGTGATTGGTAGATCGCCAGCGCTAAATCATTAGATTTGGTTGACGAACAGGTCGGAAATCTATGTATTGCAAAATGTGTAAACAATTGTCACAAAACCTATCGGGGTCGATATTAAGTCGTGTAAGTAGATTAGTTTACTTTCATAGAATATTAAAGACCTGTGCAATGAGCTAACGATCATTCCTCCCAAGGACAGGGTTTCTAGACACCTACTGAATGCAACTAGATTTGTTAAACCGTTAAAGAAACACTAATAATGTACAAGATTATCAAACATATATGACTACAGGTAGCACGCCCAATCTAGAGCTACAAATAACAAATGCCGTATATAAAACCAACCGGCAGAACTCCGCTGTCCAGAGACCAAATCTTATATTACAAATACACAATATAGAGCGAGTTTATTCCTGAGTACTTATCTGAGCACCTGGTATGGGTGAACTTGGTTTCGCGGTTCTTGGTGCTACGAACGGCTTTAACATAGGCGGGAAACCCATTGCTTTCACTTTCTTCTTGCGATCCGGGTTATCATCTGTTGACCCTGGTTCTTGTGTAAGAGCAATTGCAGGTGATGGGCAACTATATGGCAAGGGTCTCGGAGACGGTACTGGTGCTTGAGAGGCCGATACAACATATGCGGGCCGTGGTGGAGGTACAGGGACGAAATGCGATGGTAGAAATGGCTCAGATAATCGGTTTGCAACAGCTGACGACTGAGCAGATGATGGCGTGTCAGGGAGTGCGTGTTCTGAAGTAGGGGAGAGCGAAGTACGGCGGCGAGCAGCCTTTGGCTCTTCCAATCCTTCTGAATCACGCGCATGTTTGCGTGTTGTACCACTTGGCTTAGTAGTACCTTCATGCTCGACAGCCTCATCACGACTGATCGTCCCTCTAGGGCGAATACTCTCTGGATCTTGAGCAGACTCTGTAGGCTGAATAGCCTCTTCAGGAGCATTTGGATCCTCTCCCTCAGCAGTTGAGGTTTCAGGCAAAATGCCATTGGCAATGATCGTGCTAAATGCTTGGAGAAGAATATTTTCGTCAATGTTGATCCCAGAAAGATCAAGATCGCCGAATGACGCAACAGCCTGTGCAGCTGCCTCCATATCAGCAGGTTGTAGAGCGCGGACAACTGCCTCAATGTCAGCATTTCGCTGCTCATCATGTATTGTCACCGCGTCCTCCGCCATGTCTTTTGCAGCCAATTCTTCATCCTGCTCGCTAGTGACCACATCCTGAACTGCTGGTTTTATATGAATCTCCACATCTCCTTCGGCCCGCTCAGTCGTTTGCTCTATCTTTTTGCCCTCGTCGCGGTGGCCCTGGTCACCGTTGTCCACATTCAATTCTGCACCCAAAAGAACAGGGTCAATAATATTCTCCTCCCTTCCGACCTGTTCTGAGTCTTCAGCACTAGTAGGTGACATCTCTTCTTGAGCGCCAGATTCTGTGTAATCCTCCATATGATCTGGCTCAGTCGATATAGCGTCCCCTTCTTCATCTCCAATACCACCCATCTGCTGGAGCATTACCGTCAAATTCTTTATTAGGTTTGGGTCACGAGCCAGTTGCAGTAAAGTATTATTGAACTTTTCAATGTCGCCTTCACGGTCCATAATTTCCGCCAACGCGGCTTGCAACTCGTCGCTGACCGCTCCCTGTCCGAATAAATTCCCAAGGCCACCAGCGGACCCGAACGAGCGCTGAATACGCTGCAATCTCCGTTGACGGCGTCTGGCAAATTCGCTTTCGATCCATTGCGTTTTCTTTTCCGAACTCTCCACGCCAAACATACGACTCGCGCGACGATTAACCCGAACTCGAAGATCGTTGTCTTTATCTGTGGAAATCATTAGCCAGATACAGCATCGATATGGCTTAGCCTAACTTACTCCTTTCATCATTCCTCATACGCCAACGTTTCTTCCTCTCACGATTCTCTGTCTTCAGCTTTTGTCTCTCTTCTTCATTTCGCGGCGGGAGACGCTTTCTTATTCTCTTTCGACGAGGACGAGGTGCAGCGTCTTCCCCGAGCTGCGATCCCACTCGCTCACCTTCGTCTTCGGCCTCTTCCTCCTCTTCATCGCCTGCAAGAATCGAGGAAAGAGCTGAGGTGACAGCTTGCAAGAGCGTTGCGGGGTCAATATTGGTTGCACTCTGAAGCTGTGCAATAGCAGTCGCAGGATCGGAAAGGTCCATGCCCATGATAAGTTCATTCAGATGCTCAAGTGTGGTGGTTGTGGCTGCATCTTCAGCTGCTTCATCGGCTGCTACTTGTCGGCCCTTATTCTCGGGCTCAATTAGCGATTCTTGTACTTCTGTTTGAGACTGTGTCACGGCCGACAATGCCTCTAAAGCAGGGTCCACAACTGTTTCTTTCTGCACCAGTGCGCTAAGTTCAACTGATGACAATGGCACTGGTAATGGCTCGGGTAGCGACTGAGGTAATAGTTTTGGAATCGACTCTGGAATCGACACTGGTATCGGCTCAGGCATCGAGCTCGGTAATATTGCTGTGCTAGTCTCTTCAATTGGCCGATGATGGTTTTCAGACACTCGCTCCAACACAACTTCTGCATCGGCCACTGCAGGTCCTTCCTCTGCTGCGTTAGTCGGTAGGGTCAATTGACCGGAAGCAAGCTGTGTCATGAGATGTTCTTGTAACTCTTCAGGCGATAAATTACCCAATCCCTGTTGCTGCAACTCCAGCGCAAGTTGCGCTACGTGCCTATTCAGCTCTTCCGAAAATTCCATCTCGCCATCCTCATGTTGCGCGGTCTGGTCTTGTTCCGGGTCCGGGTCTTGGTGTGCTTCCGAATCATGATGACTCTCGACTTTGCCGAGCATCCCAACGACATCTGGGTCAAGACCTGAATTCTCTCCGACATGTGCATTATCATCTCCGCCATCGGCTTGTGGCTGCTGTACTTCTTCTTGCAGCTGCTGGTGTAATTGCTGTAGCTGCTGGTGCAGGACATCTGCATCATCAATGTGCTGTTCAGCCCTCTGGAAAGTAGTACGTCGTCCGCGCTCGTTGTCCATATCTGGGGCTAACGAGGGCGACAGCGCCGCAGGGCGCGCGGCTGCAGTGGTCAAGTTGCTACAAGGCGCTCGGACACGTTGGCCGGACTAGATTCACGCTTGCTCACGGGATGGGCGTGCGTTGAGGTATCAGTGGGATTTGGGCTTGCTGGCGATTGAGCAGGACTGCTTTGTGACTGTGATGGTGGTCAGGAAAATTTTACACGCCCTAGCCCGAATAGGGCTCGTGCCCTTGCCCTAGTCTTCTTCAGGGCATAATTACCGTTGCTTCTGGTGGCGCAAAAAGGGAGCCTGAGCGTTATATTTAAGCAACAATTACTCTTTGTGAGAGTACACAATAGGTTAAACCAGATAGACCCTTGGCACACAGAAGATACGATGCGAATATAATATATACAAATAAGCCGTCGCTCAAGGAACACGAAAACGTTAAGTTCTCCCATATCAGCGTAATTACTCAAACTGTGTTTTAACTTATAGCTCTAAAGAATGTCAACGACATGCCCACTTTTGACAGCCGGTGTACTCGCATTCTGTGCCAGCACACTTGCGTTTCGCGGGGCAGAAGGCTGGGCGGATGTAGCGGGGTTTATGGACACCGTAGGACTAGTGCCGTGATAGTGGCGTAGCGAACTCATACTCCTAGTCAAGCGCGGCGAGGCCGGAGTAGATTGTACCGGGCGTGATATTAATTGCAAAGCCGGACCAGATGAAATGCCTGGAACGGTTATCACTGCCGACGCGGTCTCGTATTGGAGCGGCCAGTAGTGCCGGCGAGTGGCTGCTGAATGGTTTTGCAGCCATAGATGTCCAGAAGACTGTTGCCGTGAGAGTGTCGCCAAGGACACTGCCGTGGATGTAGCAGATTCTGGATATTCCGAGTCCAGACTTGGTGGCAAAGTCATAGTGTTCAGCGTCAATCGGGGACTAGTGGTACCAGGCCCAGTGATATGAGTGTTCAAGTTAGCAGTCGCCGGGGCGGTCATGGAAAGAGACAACGGTACGTCAGAATAAGTTCGCATCCTAGCTCGTGGACTCGACGTAAGCGACTGTGCATGAGTCTGTGTAGTGCTGCTTGGTATAGTTGCCGATCCGACCGACAGTCTTGGAAGATTTTGATACTGAGTGTTTGGACGACTTACATTGGATGTCAGACTAGTAATATTTTGAATGCTTCCTTGCCGGCTGAAGAGTGAACCACGGCCAGGAGTTGTAGGCTGAGATCGACTGAGCTGGCGATTGCTGCTGCTAGACGGCGGGCGCGGGTGATAATTGAAGTAATTGTAATAGTAACCATCGTTACCTCCACTAGGGCGTCGCTGATGGTACGGAGATTTCGGAGGTGATCCTCCTGTTCCCCCTTGCTGTTGCTGATAAATAGACGAGCGACGAGAACGACGCTGTGTAATGGGCGAAGCAGTGGGTGAGCCTGACACAGACGGCGCGGCTGACTCGTGAAATGTCTCCACAGGACTTCCAATATCGAAATCTGTATCCTCCGGAAAGAGGCCCATCATGTATCCACCTTCATCGTCTTCATCTTCTTCGTCCAAAACTTCATCATCTGGGTCTATCTCTTTGCATTCATACCCAGAAGGTCTGTCCTCAACGGTATCATCCTGCTCCGTTTCCTCTTCAGTTTCAGTTTCCGTTTCCGTTTCCGTTTCCGTTTCCTCTTCCTCTTCCACTTCCCCGTTCTCCTTTCCTGCCATAGCGTAAGGCACATCAGAAACATTCTGCACCACATGCTCCTGAGCTCGCTCGCTATTCGGTGTAATAATCGTCACCTGTCCCGAAGCTCTTGAGCCTGCTCTAGCTCGAGACGTTGACCCCGTCGTATTACTGATAGAAACAGAATTACCAACAGGCGATGGCGCGATAATATTGGCCGCTGGCGCCAAAGCTCCTGGAATATGAAACTGTGAGGCTGCAGGACCAATGACTGATCCCACAGGAGGCTCGCTCTCTCGTCTCGTACCACTAGTGATATCATATGATCTTCGTCGTGTCCAGCGAGGGAAACTCTGCTGGTGCTGCTGAAAATATGAATACGGGAATGACAACTTTCTTGCCCCAACTACCATCGCATTGAAGAACGTACGAGACCTTAGCTCAATAATAGCTGCATCAAGTGCTAGTTCAATCGCGCAGTGGTTTCGAATAATCGAGATTCGTGGCCACGTCGCCCGTTGGCCTCTTAACTTCGCATCTAAAAGAAACTGCGGAGTAGGATTTTTCAAGATCTTTGGTAGCTCGGACACATAAACTTCAGGCAAGATAGTTATATCGCCAGAGTACGTCTGCGCAAGGACTGACCGTAATTTTGTACAAAGATTTGGCAGGACGCCGAGTTCAGAGGACATCAACAGCCTGTGCATTGTCTCCGATACCGCGAGCTTCATGACTCTGTCGCTAACTTTTGCGGATTTACTGAATACTTCAGCTATTATTCCAGTTGCAATGCGACGTGTATTACTTTTCGTCGATGACATAGAATACAACGACGCCGCAGAACTTGCGACCGCGTTCGTTACGCCTGCAAAGTCTGGAGTGATGATTGACCTCTTGAGGAACGGAATGACGTGAGGATTAACTTGGGAGACAATAAAATGATTGACGTTGAACATCTCATTCAGGCGAGACATTGGCAAATCATTGTCCACTGATCCGTCAATCCATCGCTGAGGTGACGGGTTCCATGGTACAGGCTCGTTCGTTCTTGGATCTTTTGCTAAGAGCGTATGAGAAGAAAAGATCAGCGGCACCGAGCATGAAGCGCAACTAATTAGCCTTTAGCATCAACCTCATAATAATTTAGCGGCTCAGAAATATCTTTCTTACACGGCTGACCAAATGTAAACATTCGGAGCTGTCAGATAATTGAGTAACCGTGGCGGCTCGTATACACTGGCGCTAGATACTGGAATATTCAAAACTCTTCTCGTCCGATTGTATGCTTCCTGGAATGTCATTTCCCCAAGGATCTCCTTCATGGATGAGGCGAGGTACGATATATCTGTCCACGCGCCATGTTTCAGGAATCGAGCTAATCTCATCCACACTGATTCTTCATTACCCGTCACTTCGAACACGTCAAGGTTGAAATATGTGAAATTTTCCAGTAAGGCCGGCAATTCAGCGTCGCTTCGCGTGCATAAGGCTGAGGCGACAATAGCGCCAGCAGATGATCCAGATATGATTTTCGGCAGCAAATTACATTCCAATAGTACTTCGATAACTCCCGAATGTAGCATGCCCATAGTACCGCCACCGGATAGTAACAGCGCAGTTCGTCCAAATGCATGACGGGTTCGTAGTAGTTCATCAAGCTTGGTGTAATCGTCAATATACGTTACTTCGTCACCGTCATCACCTGTCGGTATCGGACAATTCAAAACCGTCCTGAGCGCTTCCTCGCATTCGCCAATATAATCATCAATCAGGTACTTTGTTCCGATATGTGAATGCAAATAGAGCTAATATGTTTTAATAAGTATAAGCACATATTAGATGTACCATTTGAGCTTGCCTTAGTGTTACCAATATTGCCCGGATTGCGCGTAAATGTAGTTCGTATCAAAAACAGCAATTTGAGGTAATCCCCAGATTCTCGCACTGACCTCAGTTCGTTCACGCGCTTCGCAATAAACTGAAAGTCATACTCATCCGATACTGGGTTCATCTTCCAATCATCATAGCCGCTTAGAAAATCGAGTTCCTGGGACGCGCGCGCCCATTCTTCGTACGACGACGCATGTCGCTGGAGTACCTTTGCGACTTCAAGCCGTTTGGCGTGTAACTCGGACTCCTGGCCAAGAGATATTTGAGAATAGTACTTCCCAGCTGTATGAACAAGCTTTGATGTTAATGAAGATAGTAGACCTTGGCTTGAGTTGTTTCCGCTGGGATCGACTTGTTCGTGCCCAATGTCAATTGCGATCGGCGTCAAAAATGAAGTCATGGCCGCAATTACTGAGAAATATCCCAAAATACACTGCCTGTACTACTATCACTTCACGCTACCTGTGCCGGAAGTGGCTCAAGTGGAGCTGACATGCTTCTTACAGGAGTGGTGATATGATCACTTAGTGCTGATGCTAACCACAGCCGCGTGATCGGATGTCACTTAATTTGCGGGGTAGGGTTCGGGGTTGGTTTGGTGCACGTGATTTGGATACGCTGTTGTTTTCATGAACTCGATTTGCCAGAGGTACAACCACTCATGCTATATGGACAATGCTCCAAGTTGACTCCTTAAAAGCAATAGTATTAAATATATCCCTGAGTATCCGTTGATCGTTGTCCAATATTTACAGAAGAGCCAAGCAATGCCACAACTTAACATCTATAACTTCGTACCTCCAATTCTACCTCTAGTTGCTCTACTCACCTTCACCAACGCATCACCCTCCGGGTGCTTCGCATCTTCAACAGTCTGAACCCGTCTCTGTTTCAACTTACGCCCAGCATCGTCCGCAAGAGCAAGAACACGCATGCTAACTGAGGCCGAATCCCGTCGATTTTTACCTTCTCGTCTGAATATGGAGACATGTTCGACATAGTCCCACAATCGTCCTTCAGGCCGAATACGCGATGCCCTGGAGAATGAATTTGCTTTAGCATCGTCGTCGTAACGTCTGGGTAACCACTCTGGAGAAAGTGACATGATAGCAGGTAGCCTTCCTGACTTTGACCTCCGGACGACAATAATACCCTCAGCCTCAAATTCGGTGAACGCAGACCTCAGGACTTCCTTATTGACTGCCTCAAAATATGATAAATCTCCTTGCGCGTAGACCGTCTTGCCAAGTATCTGAGCAACTTCCAGAAATTCCGTGACTTCAACCCATAACGTCTCGTTAACTGAGTCGGTTTCATCGGGAAAATCCGACGGCATTGGCGTCAATGCAAACAGAGACGCCGCTGCAAACCAATAGCCATCGCAGAATGGCCAAAGTAGGAAACAATAAAAATCAAAAAATTCCCGACCGCGACTGCGTTCTTCAATACTCAACTCTACACACCCATCATCCGAGATACTAATAACGCCCTGATCACGTAGCAGTTGCACGCTCTCCCAGAAATTGGCACGTATACCGCCTGGTTGCTGAATATATACAAACTCGCCGGCAAGAAGCTTGGATAGCCAGAGACATTGCTCGAAGAGGTACTTGACGGGCACGCGTTGCATGCTTGGGCCGCCGCCTTGCTTGATCTTCGTGTACATGGCGACTGCAACAATAGCATCCGACACAAACAGATGCATGACCATGTTCCGGTAAAAGCTGAGTTGAAAACGGTCTTCTGCGTAGAAAGTCCTTTCAAGTAAGCTACCATCACCACCTGAGTTTCCAACTAAAGTTCCCAGGACTTCAAGACCACGATCGACCACTTGAACAGTGGATAGTTTTCCAAAATCAGCAACACGGCCACCACGCTCACGAATTCGGAGGCACAGCCACTCGACGCGTCGAATCAGTTCTGAATGACCGACACCACGGCCACGAAGGGTTAATAAGACTGTTCCAATTAGTGCCGTAGGCATGACCACAGAGGCCTTGTTGATGTCAGACAAAACTTGATAACCAAGTGACCGTAATATTCGCGTGCGCAAGTCCGCGTTGACTACGGCATCGGCGAATGTAGGTACGCGCAACGCATCAGGTGCCAACTTTTCTAATTGCGCAGAAATGAATCCACGCAAACTCCAGGGATCGTGGAATCTAACATCGACTCTCCCCATCTTTAAGGACAATATCTCACGAGCATTGAAAAAGTCACGTAGAGTCTCCTTCTTCTTCTCTGATCCCAGCAGCTCGTTGATATAGCTCTCGGTCTCTATGACTCGGTCGTACTGCGTCGACACGGGGACAATCCAGCAGTCTTCAGTGCGGCCCGACAGTACAGTGTCGAATATAAACTTGAGAATGCCAAACTTCGGTGGCAGCAGCTTGCCGAGACGAGAGCGGCCACCTTCGATGAAGCATTCGAAATTGTAGCCACCAGCCAGAAGTGTGTCAATATATGCTTGAATAACGGCGCTGTAAAGCTGGTCGTCGCCAAATGATCGTCTCATCCACATTGCCCCCAGACGCTATAAACATCTTAGCTAATTATATCCCAATCAAATCAGCTCACTAAACATACATTCAGCGCTGGCCCAATCACTGCCAAGTTGAGATTATCGCCGGCCACGACGGTTGGTAGAGATATTCCCACTCTGAAGCAAATAGCTTGCATACAGACATAGTCGATGTGTGATCGATGGCAGGGCAAAAAAATGAGGGACTGGTTCTTCTTAGCCGCGATTGTAGCGACCTCCTTCAACTTGGCAATCTCCTCCGCGTTAACATGTAAGCCCTGGTTGTAAGTTCTACCGAGAATCTGCATGACGATGTAATACGCTAGCCTGAGAAATTTCTTCGACTCAAATTTGCATATCATTCGATCTGCCAGCTTTGACGAGACTGCCTCCAGCCACTCCACGACCTGTTGACGACGATCTTCCTGCTCGAATCGACTCACCCGCGACCAGACTGGGCTCTCTTTGATGCTGCGGTCTGCCAGACTCGCAATTCTATTGCGCAATAGCTCGTTCCGTAGCACCCTAGCCTTCATCTCCTCGGTGAAACCGGGATACAAAATATCTCTCCCGACATATTTCTCGTAGGATCGATATGTGGTGCCCACGATGTGTTTGCCGATATCGCGCAAGAAAGTATACGGCGCATCTCTGAAATGCGTAAAGTCCGACGTCAAATTACGTGTAGGAGACTCTGTTTCTACAGAATACGGTGATCCATCACGGTCTTCCAGGGTGGTGACATCGGGCAGAGGACCTGTTCGTATGTATTCCAGGATTGCGGAGTCGTCTTGCCGAAGCAAGTCGACGTCGAGATGGTTCCTACGGCCCATTGCTGCCGGCAAGTATTCAGTGACGGACGGAATGGCGGCGTAACTAGAAAAGATCTAAAACCAATTCGGAGAACAATTGAGGATGATGTGATTGCGGCTTTCAAACGATCTGAGTTGCAGATAGGTCCCAACAATTGTACGGGTGTTATAGAACTGCGGGGTCGACCCGAATGGGTGGATGTTCCCTATAACAATTCCATTCAGGTCAACGGGTCATGTTGGGTCAGTACTGTTTGTAACGGGTCAATCCCTTCAATCAGCTCACTGTCGGCTGACCCTGGCCCCGAACTTTGTGCCTTATGTCGGCGAAACGGAGACAATGTCGATTAGCGTACATATCAGTACAGGCTGCGTACATCTCAGCACCGGCTATGAAGTCATCGCACATAAATTTGTACTATTATGGAACTTGCAATTAAGAACAGTCTACATAAAAAAAAGCAGGTCTAGAGCACTGATCGACTAGTCTATTCGTCATTATTCTTAATTGTCGAATGATGCGTAACCGTATCACGTGCGAGCCCAAAAATGTACGCCGATATTGTTCATTAGGCAGCAGATCGACCCATAAGGCGCGATTTCATAAAAGTTAAGATTCTAATCTCCATATTGATGCGTCCCGGCACAATACAAATTCACTGAACATAGCTTCAATAATGCGCAGCTTGACTGTATAGCATGTAGTAACCAACAAGCCTGATTATGTTGGTGTCGCTTGTTCGCTGTCCGAGTCATCATCGCTACTATCAACCAAGCTATCAATAAAGTCCACCGTCGTTGGATTATTCCAAAGCTCCTCCATATGATTTGGGCTTAAAAAATGCGGACCCTCGCGAATTTCGACAAATTTAATCGGCGACTCTGGGCTGCCGGGTGCAGCAAATTCAGGATGGCGTTGTTTGACCTTCTCCAGCTGCTGGGTGACCCATTTCTCGTACTTATGACTCCGAGTGAATATATCTTTCGTACCATACGAAACTAGAACCTTGCCATCAACCGAGTCATTGTGATAGGCGTCTGTCAGCTTGGCAAGTTGCGGTTCACTATTGCTTGATCGGAGGCCGAACGTAAGAGCCGCACTGATGGGCCACAGCGGCGGTGATAATAACCAATACATGATATTTACGCCTGATGACTGTCGCAAGCTGTCTAAATCAGCTTTCGCGCATACTATAGCTCCATAGCTGTATCCTGTAAATAACAGCGACCTCACGGACGAGAACGAGTCGAGCAACGACGACGCAACCGCAACAATATCAGCTTGTTCCTTCCGCGAAGTCCAGCTCGTGCGAGTTGTGACGCCTCGAAAATTGAATGCATACACCACGACCGCTGTCTTGAGTCTTTCGACAAGCTTATTGGCGAGAAATCGGACGACTCGATCCGCTTTGCTGCCGCCGAGTGGTGGATACGGGTGCGCTATCACGACTCCTAGACTGGGCTTGACTTGTCGTCGAGGAGCAGCAGAGGAGATACTTGTCGACGGTATAGCCGTCTCACTATACGATGCTGGGCCGTCTTCATAGGTGTAAATGTCTGTTCCGAGAATGACGTTAGAAGATGCCGCGGGTACGGACGTGTAGGTAACGTGGACTTTGGAATTCTCCATCATTGGGAGATGGTGTAACTTGTGATGACGTGACGCGACGTGACCTGTCCACAGCGTGAATATTCCAACAATACTGGTCTGATTCGATTATACCTCGAGACTACGATGATAATATTGTAGAAAATCAGGGGTACGAGACATTTTGGTGGTGGACTGCGAGGGGCGATGCAGTCATCGGTTACTCCCCTGAATTTGAGGGGAAGGTCAATTTCGGCAGTTTCTGAAACGCAAGGACCCTGCGTCGGCATTTTACCAAATCAGATAGCAGAAGTACTAGGGACAACGACATAAAGAATGCTATAACTTTTTAACATTATTATAAAAGTTTCTACGCAATTATCAAGTGTAGTCGCATTAAGTATAATACCACCCACACGCTTGAATTATATACTACAATTTTGATAGACTATGCAAATGTAACATCCAAACAATACAAAACCCAGCACTCTATTCCATTCCTTTCAGCCCTAACACCATATCAACCATCTCGCAATCCAAAAAACTCCCCGCACGACAGCTCTAACTATTCTGAGCACCGATACCACGCCCCAGACAGCCCACAATAATAGCGTAACCAGACGTTCCAACAACGCATAGCCGGCACGTTCGAGCATGCTAATCACACGCTCCTTGCGACGGAACAACGCGCCTGTCTTTTCCACGCATTCTAGACTCTCACCAAGCCTTCTAGCCTGTAAACTCAGCGTCGTACTTACTTCAGCCGTCAATTGATCCGCAGCTGAAATTGCCAAATCGAACCGCGAACGGAAATTGGACGAGAGCGTCGACGTCAACGAGTCCGTCCGAGAAGACAGTGACGCCAATAAAGATCTGCTCGGCGCAAGAGTTGTCGCGTTGAAATTGTGCGTCACCTCGATAACAGATTTACGTAACTGCAGAATTGTCTCATGCGCGGAAGAATCGTTCAATGGCTCAGTGAGCTCTGTCAAGAACTTGCCGTAGGTATTGCACATCGTGCTGGCGCGCATACCGTGCAAGAAAAATCGTGTTTCCAGAAACTCCAGTTCTGCAACCAAGTCAGCAAATTGTGCATTCGAACTCGCTGTCGACGTTGTAGTCGAAGACTGCCGCACTGGCTCCGGATGTAAAATCGTTGGCTTGTGGGATTCCTGCAAATCTCTTTCGATATGATTCTTCGTCGCCGTAGAAGTGAACGCGATTCTTGATATATTCGGATCGTGAATCTGATCACTATCAATAGTGTTGTCATCATCATCCATTGCACTATTCTGGCTTAAATGCTTATGATGGCGGTGGTGATGGTGGCGGTGAGCACCGCCGTTCAGTTCCCCTTTAATTGAAGATGATGCTGAACTATTCCTAGAGGGCGATCCAGATTGTGACTCACGAGAATTGGTCGCAGCAATGACAGGCACCGACAGTAGACTTTTCTGACTGCCGGCTGGCATATGAGGGGATGGTCTTGCTGGTCGCCGCGGGGAACTGTTTCTTGACTTTGTTGGCGAAGATGAACGCGATGAACCCGGTGAGTGTGTACGAGATGTGGGTGTAGAGCCAGTCGGCGAATGGGGCACTGATTTATGGGACCTGACTTTAAATTTCGACCGTTCGCCTTTTTCATGGTTCACTACTTCATCTTCATATGACGACGAATATCCACTAATTCCAGGAGATCTTGTCTCAGACTCTGAATTGCTGCTTCCCTCACTATCCGATTCAGATGAAGAGTCATAGGAATCATAGTTATCCTCGTCATCCGAAATATTGCGTTTCGCTCGCCTGCTGCGACGAAGTCGAAGCTTGTACTTCGAATATTTGCCAGTCCCTCGTCTCTCCGCATCTTGAGATCCTGAAACATGGTTAGACCTCGTCAATCTAAGTGTTTCTTCGTTCGTCGCTCACCTGAATGTTTCTGAGGGCGCCTTGAGCGATGACGTTCTAGTTCAGAGATACCTCTGCTTAAATATGCGTCGGGCAAATGTAAGGCACCATTCCGATGTCGGCGTGACTGATCGATATCATCTTCTCCATTGGACCCGTCGGCAATCTCAGCATTCTGCTTGCGGCTCTCACGAGTAGAGTGCTTCACCTGCTTCCGGTTTGGTCTGACAGGCTTATAAATTGGCAGATCATTGCGGCCAACCATTAGCATGCGATTCCGTTCTCGCCAGCCCCAATCGGCAAACATCTCGTTGACATCTACCTCCCATATAATATTGCTGTTCGGATTATATCGAAAAGCGGTAGACGCAGGCGTGATTGTTGACAACTCGGGAATTTCCAACGGATGTTTAAGACGTGCTCGCATGTATCTGTTTCGAATAGTCTGTAGTGGATTGTAAACACCGTCGACACCGGGAAACGGAAGAAACGTTTGCGACACATTATGTGGTAGTATCTGACTCTGAGAGACAAACGCTGCATGAAGCTCAAACCAGGCTTTGGTTCTCAGAACCCTGCGTAAAGTAGCTTGAGACGGTTGCACAACTATAGAAGTCAGCATGATCTTAGCCGACCAACACTGATGCATACCAGACGAGTTATCGCCGCTTAAGGCCATCTTCTTAGTTGCTACACTCCCTATAACATTCCGAGAATCCCGCAAATGAACGACCAGGTTTGCCACCCTCGCTACGTCGGCATCTGATATTGATGTCGGCGAGCCTACAGAATCAATATCATCACGATAGGTCGACGATGTGGCAGTTGACGCATCATCTCTACCCAAGGCATCGATAAACGAGTCTCCATGATAATGAACGTAGTGACTCCTCCGTGCTGCCTCTGCTGACGATACTCCGCGTGTCTTGGTATCATATGGTTGCTGACCAGCGAGAAATCCGGATAGACGGCCAGCTGGCGAGAAGTTGTTCTTCGGCTCCACTAGCGACGCGGCGGAAGACGCAGACAACGACCGCGCAACGGACAAGTTCGACGGAGGAGTAAGGCCTGACGAAGAATATAACTGGCCATGTGATGACTGCAACGCGAGGAGATCCAAGGCCTCTGCATTGTGATCTCGATCCGCCTCGAGGTGGCTATCAATCTTACGCACTCCCTGTGGCGACGCCGTCGATGACGCCGCCATACCTATTTTTTGAATGTATTCGGTTAAGTGTCAATCAGAGCGCTCAGTGCGCCTTCAACAGGGTTATTATAGTATAGCCAGAATGCGGCCGCAAAGATGTCCACATGAAGGAGGTTAGATGATGAATCGTCGTGGGCAGCCAACAAAGCTGTGCCCCTGCGGCGCGTCCCTGCGCCCTTTCTTGGTTACCCTTGATGGAGACAACCCTAAACCGAGACATTCGGGTAGGTACTACGCATAGATATAAACAGTATGTGTACGGTCTTGTCACGCTGTCCCACCAAGTCTTTCGTACATACAAGTCCAAAAAACAAGCCATCGCTTTAAATTCCTCATAGCATACATAGCCAATAGGTGATCTATCGTACAAGTGGAACAAGCACAGCATAATATATGGAAGCGAATACCCATTTGAATCCCAACATAAGAACCTAAACGCACCTGAACGCACCTGAACACCGTCAAATAGCATGTACAAAATGCGTAGTATACATATCTATCCATACCATCTACTGCAGCCGAACAGCTTGGACGCCTCGGCCGGCGACAGCGCCTATCCAGTCTCCAGTGGCATTCCAAGTAATATTGTTGACCTCTGAGTTTTCTGTATATGCAAGACCGATATCTGAGCGGTTTGCAGTGACATCCCACACAAGAACCTGACAGTCGTCGGCTGCCGTGGCGAGCACGTTACGCTGCTGTGGAGCCCATTCGACGGCGTTGACGTTGGCTACATGTGCATCTAGCTCCACAACAGGAGAACCTGGCGAGCGGATATCTAGGACATGTACGACGTTTGAGTCTACCGAGAATGTTGCTAAGAGATTAGGATCCCGACTGTTCGTGCTGATCCGCAGTAGAGGCGGCGGAGACACTGGCTCATATATAATAGTAGAATGCTCTAGGCTTCGCAGGTCGAATACGCGTACTGACCCATCCGCACCGACCGAAGCGAATACATCCACATTTCCCGCCGTGAATCTCGCATCAAATACCTCCTTGTCATGTGCAATTAATTGCGTTTTCGCGATAGAAGTGTTGAGATCCCAAATCGTGCAAGTTGTATCGATTGATGATGTGATCACTAACGAATTGTCAGTAGAATTCCAGTCCAAGCTGGTCAACGGCGCAGTGTAGTCGGATTTAGTCTTCTATCGGTGGAATGGTTAGCAAACTTGTATAATCGACTTTATTTTAATACACACGTACATTCGCCAAAAGTGATCGCTGTCGAAGTGACATGGTCTCTGGGTTATACTCCCATATCCGTAGAAAATCGCCCGCAGTAGCTAATCTCTCCACGCCACCAGGGACCATACTCCGACTTAACGGGTCCCATAGCAACCTCGTGCAAGGATACGAATGGCCGGCTTCCGCAACTTTATGCAGTTCTAGCGACGGAACTTGCTGCCCGTTCTGTTGCTGTTCTGCAACTGGTATTGCTTGCATGATCTGGATCTGCTCCAAAGTCAGTTCATGATTTTATAGCCCTCACTGCTTAAAATAGTCAATACCCGATTACCGGAATCTTCGGTACATGTTGCCACCGCTATTCGACCTAGGCCGCGTTGATAAACGCTCTTGGACCAGTCCACTGCGTACAATGGCCAGTGAGACTCGAAGTACGCTGATCTCCGAGACGTCGAGGAAAGAAGCATGGTTGCGTTCCCAGCAGTATTCGCACTTAAAGCAGGTCCGAGTAAGGTGTTCGACGACGGCGGTACAGCGGACGCTGATGCCGGTCCAGAATTCCTTATTCCTCCACTTGATTGTGTCAAAACCGAGAAAGAGCTTCGTTTGGTGAGTGACGGTTGAGCCATTTTCAATCCGATGCTTAATTAGGCGCGAAGAAGATGTAGTATGTATGGATCAACCGTAGATCTGAAGACACACCAAAATAGTAGTGATCCAATATACACGTCGCTTCGAATCAAGCTGAGATATGATCCTCGGCAAAGACGCGGCAAAGCTCGTCGCAGCTTCACAAGCAGACAGAAAAATAGGTTCAGACGTACCCGCAGCGGGCGTCAAAGTGTATAGTTTGCGGATGCTAAAGTGTAGTTCACCATCTATCGATCGATTCGGTGTCGAGGACCAGAGGAGTCAAGCAAGTTCTTGCATCGTGGCACAGGACCGGGTAATCATCGAGGCATCTCCACAAAACGTATATTAGAAACCTGGTCTTTATTTTCTATAATCTACTTAGATCTTCTGGTAGAACAAGTTTAAATTTATATTTACAACTATCGCCAAAATTTGCACTTTCCACCAAGTGCATATTTGCTAATAACAACAGAGAGCGCGATAAAAATGATATGTAACATAAAATCTAAACGTCGAATATACATCATCCTATACAACAAAAACGACCTAACAAGGAACGACATGATCCCCTAATAGAACACAATGCTATCAAACCAACTAAGTACCAACACGTTTTTCAAAGAGCATATAATTCGAACAAATCAAACAAAACTGTATCATTGGCTATAACCACAAACAATCAAAACTAGACTAACTGCAGATCGTGACAGTTCGTTGAGGTAAACTCTTTGACAATCCCACAGTCTAGATGTTATCTTGACGAGCAGTTCATGTCAGCTTCATCGGTTTCCTCTTCAGATTCCTCAATCTCCTCGTCTTCATCATCTTCATCCGAAGAACCGAATCTGTCAGGAGTCATCTGCTGAGACATATATCGCGTCCACTGCAGGTATTAGCTTGTCTATTCAACAGCAGAACTGAAAAGTCGTCACTTGTCACTTACCTGGTCATTACTCTGCCCAAGTCCTATCCTGCCGTCCGTCCTGGAGTTCTGCGAGTCATCTCCCTCTTCATCATCTTTCGGATTGATAGTGAGGCCGTCGTCGTTGCTATACTCAGCAGCAACGTCACCGTCATCCTCGTCCTCCTCCGGACTAACAACAGAAAGATCCTCCATGCCACCCATGGTGAGAAGATGATGATGGTGAGAGGGAATCTCGGAAGTCGGTCGCTGCCCGCCGAGTATTGAGTTGTCCCGAATTCGGATTTGCATCAGAGTTTCGTTGACGTAATGATTCCAGCTTTCACTGTTGATCGTGTCCTCAAGAACTGCGGACGACAGTGTCTCAGGCGGGTACCGCTGAAGGAACTTGACAATTTCTTCCGAAATAAGAGTTAAGTGACCCATATATCCCAGCCGCATACGTGTCGCCAATTCATGCTCATTAGATGCTTTTGTGCCAGCGACAATTTGGTCGGTGATGTGATCGGTCTTGAAGAGCTCAATCGCCAGGTATCGGTTGTAACCCCGGTCGACAGGCCCATTGAAAATCTGTTGGATAATATCGAAGACAACATTATGCAAGAAATTATTCCAAGGAAACCGGAAGAAGAGATCGATAATAGTGGAGACGACACGGTACTTGATAAGCTGATATTTTAAAAAATCTCCCACAACCAATTCCTTCTCGTTTGCTGTGAACTCCACCATATTAAGCTCACCTGTTGGTTCAGGCGTCAAATTGCTTACCCTTGGCGTCAGCTGAGCGTCAGACCCATCGAAGTCGTCGGTCTCTGGTTGTTCACCTTCAGTCTCGATTGGCTTGTCAGTTGAAGTGGACTCATCTACAGGATGAAAGGGCTCAAGATTCTCGATATCCTCGAGGTCATCTGCCTCAGCACTTTCTTCTTCAATCGTCGCTGGTGATAGAACCGTGTCTTTATTCGGGCTGGTGCTAGCCGACGTCTTCTTCTT
Organism: Lipomyces doorenjongii; assembly: GCF_038497915.1. Lineage (NCBI taxonomy): Eukaryota > Fungi > Ascomycota > Lipomycetes > Lipomycetales > Lipomycetaceae > Lipomyces > Lipomyces doorenjongii. The sequence continues at coordinate 99,684 of NW_027118072.1, forward strand.
TCCAAGACCCCACCAGCCTCGCGACTCTGACGTCGATTCGGATGCAGCATGTTGGTCATCGACAGACAACTCGTTCACCGATGTTCCTAGGTCTTGAATACCACCCTCGCTGTCCGTAAAGCTATTGCGCATGTCGTTGGCATTTGCCCACACCAGCTTGTTCTGCATTCGGATTGCATCACGCTGCAAGGCAACCTCTTCGCCTCGAGGATTGTTTAGCAGCGCCATGTTACTGCAATGTAAAAGTTCCGCAACAAGTTCACAAATTTTAAATCTCTCAAAACCTAAGGGCTCTATTTCACCGAATGAAGTCTGCAACCGAATATCGCGCTTGTTCACAAGCAGCTGTTGAAACCGTGGAATATTCTGCGCCAAAATTTTCAGTAGATAGCCTAGGTAGATGGGGTCCCGGGTATTTGGCGGATGCGATTCTAGAGTTATGGACATCATTGATACCATATCGTAATCAGAATTATTTTTCCGGATAAGTTCAATGATAACGCCGACAGCCGTGGCCAGGGCCGTTCCACCACTGTTGACCATTTGATCTGCCAGCTGTGTGACGATTTCCGGACTGACTAATTCACGGGTAAGTTCATTGGGCCCAATGGATGTGAAGTCATTGCTGGCATTCGCAGAGATTGTAATGAGAGCTTTGAGGAAGTCACCTGCGGCCGACTGAGTGTTCGACGCGATCTCCGCGGATAGGAATGAAATCAGACTCGAGATAAGCTTTTGGGATTGCAAATAATCAATGATGCCGGTTGGATTGTCTGGTTTATCGGTGCATAGGATTTTTAATAGCAGGTCCATAATCGATGGAGTGTCGATGTGCCGCATAAATCGCGCCACTAGGTCCGGCTGGGTCTTCAAGAAATCGATCATTTGCTCAGTCTTTCGTTCAAGGAACTGTTCATTCGTCTTTGTGAAATAGCCTGCATAGACTGGATCTAGTGGTGATGGCTTATCCAAGAATGTCCAGAACTCTTCCAATAGCTCGGTCTCTTTCAGCACCGTCTCGTAGATTGACCATACCTCGGACGAGAACACTTCGGACGACAATCGCGCGTACCTACAAATAATTAGACAACATTCTGATATATATTATCTGGTTGGCAGATATACCTCCAGGCCTTCTCATCGTCGAATATGCCCGACGAATCCGGTTCGGGCGACGCAGCGATACGCGTGAGTCCTAGATCTTCATCTTCCCGTTCAAGGTCGTCGTCGACCAGAGTACTGTCTTCCTCGGCAGCACCCTCATTCTCAGTCTTCGACTTGTTCAATGGCGTAGCACCTGACTCATTTTCCACTGATTTCTCGGTGGGCGTCGCCTCGCCATCCGCATCCGCTGCCTCACACGACCTTTCCTCGTCACCATCGGCGCTGATGCTACTACTGCTAGAGCTTCCGGTACTGGTGCTGTTAACACGTGGCGGCGTCCAATGGCTAATATATCGCAGGAGCTGCTGCAGTATACGAGGTTCGCGTAGGTACTCGATGAGCTTTGCATTGTGCTCCCGTAGTTCCTGCAGGATATCGTCCTCCTCAAGCAGTTCCGCAATCGAGCAGTCCGGCTTCTCCAAAAGCTTGTTCACACCCGATACAGCATTCAGAGAAGCAAAGTTTGTGCTTACGCGCCAAAATGCCATTTGGACTGATCAAGAGACAAATAGAAGTGCTCGTGTGGTTGAAGGGTCCTGGTGTTGCCCTTGTATCGCAAATCGTGTGTCCATGAATAAAGCAGCTGTCGCTCGTTGTCGCAAGTCCGGCCCTTACCCTGGCACCCAACACAATGACTACTGTGTCTGTGACATCATGTCGCAACTAAGCATAGTTCTTGCTATAGAGGCATCAACAATCAAATAGTAATTTTCAACTAATAGCCGAGATGTATGAAGACGAAGACGACGAATTTCTTTACGGCTCAACTGCCAAAAGACAAAAGCTTGACGGTGAGTGAAGTGATTGTGGCGGGGAAGCTGGGCGTTGACTAACTTGAACATAGATGGCGACGACAACCAAGGTGCTACATGATTTTTTTCGATATGGTTACTGTTGTTTAACTAATTTAGGAGAAGAAACAAAAGAGTATTCTGATGAAGATTATGATCCGGAACTGCCGGCAGATGCGTTACCTCCTAAAAGCTCGTCCCGCAAAGATATAGTTGATCCAGTAAAGGCGACCGAGTCAGCAGATGAAGAAGTGGATGAAGATGAGGAAGAGGAGGATGAATCGGTATGTATCAGACTTAGAGACTGGGAGATGCGAACTCATAGTCTGATCAATATGTACAGGACATTGAATTCGTAATAGAGGCGGCGCCGGGTCAGGAGGTGGAACCGCCTCCAGGGAAAGTCCCATACTCATCCATGCGAGTAGCAGGACAACAAGCAAAAGGCCCAGGCACGCCTAGCAAATCGGGTACGATATGCATATGCGTGGTAAAGCAAGCACTACTGACCCATCACATATAGACGATTCAAAGTCAGCGCAAGCTAAACCTTCTGAACTCGATCTTGACAAAGTCCCGGAGTTGGATGGCACGCCAATAACGCAAGTGGACCTTGACAGTCTAGAGGAGAAGCCATGGCGGAAACCAGGTACCGATGTCACAGATTATTTTAACTACGGATTCGACGAGTTTTCTTGGACGACGTACTGTCTTCGGCAAGACAAGCTGCGAGATGAATATGATCCAAACAAGCTCAGAACGGTGAGATAAGTCCTTGGTCAGTCTTGTGTGCTAATGGATTACTAATTCCGTCACATAGCAAATGATGCAGCAAATGCAACAATTGCAGCAAGTGCAAATGCAAATGCAAATGCAAATGCCATTTATTGGACAGCAACAGCAAGCGCAACAGGAATTCTTTCCACAGCAGCAAGGTGGATATATGGGTGGAAATCAGGGATATTATCGCTATTAATTATCTGTTTTGCGTAGATAGATGTAAATAATCATTATGACAAGTTTGTAGGATAGTTGTATCATAGGAGAAGTATAAATAAAATCAGACCGGTGCACCCTGCAATTGGCGATAATCAGTGGACCGTAAAATCGACAATGAGGGTATAATTTAGCTACAGTAGTTAGTGTGAACGTAAAGTTACAATTTCTCTAACACCAAAACTGATGTGATGTTCATGCCGCCTGAGTAGCAACACGGTTGAACCCACATGCTTATGAAAGGCACCTCTCCACAATGAAGTGATCTGACACTATCCCGGCACACCAGAAGTATCAATGGCACCAAAGAATAAAGTCAAAGGCTCGAGTTCAAAGAGCAGCGGGGCGGACGAAGACGCGAAATCGAAACTGAAGCCGGCCAACGCTATTAAAGTATGCTAACAGCAGCTCGACACTTACACTTGACCCCTCGAGCATAAGGCCTTGTACTGATTATTCGAATAATAGCCACGACATATATTATGCGAAAAGTACTCAAAGGCGATGGAAGCCATTGGAAAGCTACAAGGCGGCGCCAAATTCGATGCAATTGTAAGATCTGTCTACATTCAGGTGTCTCTACATTCGAGACTGATCACGCATAGGCACGCGAATACTCGGAAGACAAGGCGCGTGTAGGTGGCGATTTAGGATGGAAACCTAGAGGGAGCTTGACGCGGGTGTTTGAAGATGCTGCATATGCATTGCCGCCAAGTACGGTGGATAAAGTAAAACATTTTTGCTTTCACATGTTGCCTATGACACTAACTGTTATAGCCTATATATACCAGTCCTCCGGTAAAGTCGTCATTTGGATATCATATCATAATGGTAGGCGTTTAATATTGAGGGCAGTAGGCTTGAAACAAACATTGCTAACGTTCGTTATAAAGGTCGAGGGACGACGGTAGCAGTTGATGGGCGACAAATGTATAAGAATGCCATCACTCATCAATTTATTATATATCTACGTCAAACTCTGATACTCAGCTTCTTTTGACTGTCCGTCAGCTATGCTCACTTCATCGATATACAAGTTATGGTCCACTATCGTCTCATTGCAGAAATAGCATTTCGTCGCGTACGAGAGCATTGACCATACAAATTCATAGCCAATTTCTAGGTTGATAATCGAGCCATGCCAGCAATCACGGTTGTTGCTTGACATGGTGGATCGACCAATGGCAAGAGACGGCAATCCGCCAGTTAGTGCCACATGCGTATGTATATCCAGTTGGGATAAATAAGTCCGGCACACTGTATTTCGTATAATGGAAGATAGAGAATGAAGGTGCCGGCGAGTGGCCATGAAGTTCGCAAGGCGGTTGCTTATGTGAATTCACAGAGTAAAGGAAACGAGCAAGAATGTCAAGAAACATAAATGCTGCGTGCACCTGACGAATTCGTCAAGAGTCGACCTTGGTGTACGTTGTGTAAGCAGAAGCATTCTCCATCTCTCGTATCATTAAAAAGCTGGGATAGAATCCGCTCATGAATACCCAGCCGATGCTAAAAGCCCCCACAGATGTAACGATATTCTCGGTAGAATAGAGCTTTTGAGCACCAAATATAATGAAATGGGAGACAGGATATGTTGCTATCTGACTTGAGTGACAGGTACGACTATGCTGAGCGACCTTGACAACAAGGTCGGAGTAAATAGAGCCGATCCCTGGATTGCTGCCATTGTCGACATACAGGCAATTCTGTTGAAACCTCTGGGGCTCTAATTGTCACGGGCAACGCACTCGAACGCAGTAGGAAGTTCTGCAATGCGCAAAATAAATATAATGAAAAATTAAACATTAACAAATTATATTGCCAGTGAAGCTATTCGTCATTCTGAGCCATCCTGAACCACTTTATCTTTATTAACTGACTACCAATTGACTCTATTATTTGTCTACGGAGGTTGGAATCACTAACTCAACTTGACAGCCACTGCTGTCTGATTTAGATCGACCAATCTCAGAAATATTCCGTTAATCAGCATATAGTTTATATACGCGATGAATCATACAAATGGTACTGTTATTGCTGCTGCGGCAGATGTAAACGAGCATCTTGATGTTTGGCTTCCGGCAATGAAGTTGCCCTCGAAGAGGGATCCAGAGCAAATGCCCAAAAGCCCAGAGGCCGTGAAGCAAGACATCGCCGACATAATAACAATTATTGTATTGGTTCTCGAAATTATTTATTATGCTTATCAGATTTACAAAGCTCAGAAAATGGCATTTAGATCGAAGCCATCCAACGATCGCAATCATGAGTTTGCCCATTCTGCGACTGGTTTTGGAGCTCTATTGTCATATTATGAGATCTCACCAATAATCGCCACCAAACCAGAACTTGTTTCATTGATCTACGAGCAGCCGGTATTCAAAGACTTGTACCTCGTTTCGGATTCGGGGTTTGCGCAGTTAGCTTCGAGATATCCCGAGGCCATACAGATCGCAGTCCACCATGCTCGTGGCGTCGAGTACTCCGAATCTCCGAATCTCGCCGCGGTCGTCAGCATGCTAGACGGCATGTTTAATTCATCAGGCATATGTCCGTATATTAGGGCCATGAAGGAGGGCAGCTTAAGGCCGTTTCTAGAGAGTGCCAATACTGGCATTACGGTCTCGACCAGCCAAAGGATCTTACGATCACTGAAGGCGATTGATTCTTCCACGACGTACATGAAACCTGCCAACAATGAAGGCGCTGTGACAGAGTCATTTCTAGATGTCGTGAGCACTGTAGCATTGAAACTGGACGCATGCTGATCGTACAGCTGCACATCTCTATATTTGTGATGGAGTGCGTTTTCTCCTCCTTTGTAATGAACTCTTCAGCTTTGTGATACTTTACTGGTTGTGTCGCCTGTTTGCCAACTTCCACTGAGAACAAATTTCTATACTTAGTCAAACAGAAATCCACGAAAATTGTGCATAAGCCGATCAGTTTCTCGTACGTTTCTATATTTGTTTTTGCCAACTCTAATAGCGATATTGCGAAACTCCGATACCTTTCGTCGGCACCGACGCAGCCTGCCAAAGGCAGCTGTCAAATCTACAATGACTATTACGCGTGAGAAACAATTGACTTGTTGTTCCAACTAGGACGTGCCAAGAGGAAGTCGACGAGTGTTCACCCAATGGTTCAACCATCGAGACCAGCACCCCTGGTATGATAGTGGTGTAGAAGCGTTGACTGGACACGCGTCAGCCAAAATGCCACGTAAGGCGGAGACTGGACTTGGTGGCTGGGTATTTTTTTCGCTGCGCCTTTCAGCCCTGACCAGCCACTGCTGCGGCTTCTGCTGGTGAAGCGGTTGAATGACTGTGTTGCGGATATCCCCCATGCCGTTGGAATTCAGGACAGAAAAACAACACTCGTGAATTAGTGAGTATGTGCTTGCATTGCGCCTGCAACCGCTGTCTGTCCAACGATGGCTGTGATCTGGGCAGAGAGGGCTGCTCACTACAATTTATCGGTGGAAACGTTAGCTAGTAGCTCGGCTTACGTAGTGTTGGCTGCAGCTCGCGCCAGGTATGCGAATAGACTTAAAAATAGATTAAGATTATTCTGTGCCTCTGCCGCCGAGGAGCTTGTGCCTGTGGCGTTGCTGCGGCTGGGCTGGGCCATTTTGCTAGCCTGGGCTGTATGTTAAGTACGCTCTGTTCCCGCTCCTACTCCAGTCTTCTGTAGATCGCATTCTATAGACTCAAATTACATACCAATCACACAATGGCCGCTGGAAGAAACTGTTTCATTATTTCTTTCCCTTACTTCGTACGTGTCTGTCGTTCTCTTTTGCTCTCGAATTCCAATTGATTTTATCTAGTTCACTATCGCTACCCTTGTGCTCACCATTTTCTTGATTATCGGCAACTTGGCGGACCATGGAATTCTATCAAAGTTGTACTTCATGCGGTTGAACACTCAGAATCTGTCCGTTACTGTCCAAAGCAACACTGTCACTGCCGCTTCCATTAATCCCAGCTTTCCCGATTTCTTCCAGGTCGGCCTCTGGAACTACTGCCAGGGCACCGTTAGTGCCAACGTCTACACCACCACCAATTGCAGCACTACCCATGGTCTCTTTTACTTCAACCCAATCTCCATTATTGAGCAGAATCTAGGCATTTCATCTATCGATAATGTGCCGAGTGAGATCAACAGTGCCCTGAACGCGGTCAAGGCCGTCTCGTACGTCATGATCATTTTATACTGTGTCGCCGCTATCTTCGCCGCCATGGAATTCATTGCTGGCTTCTTCTCCTTCCACTCCCGTGGTGGCTCCTTTTGCACTCTGATCATTAGCTTTCTCGCCCTGGCATGTGTAGTCGTCGCGACTGCCCTGGCTACCGCTCTCTACTTTGTAGAGGCCAGAGCCTTCAACGACGCGAACGCTACGCTCGGCACTACAGCTTCCACCAACCGTACCACTTTCGGCATCGCCTGGGGTGCTGCCGTGGCCGCCATTCTCGCCTCCATCTTCTGGTTGGTCTCGATCTGCTGCGGTTCGACACGGTACTCACGCCGCAGTGAGGTCGTATACCACCCAGTTGACAGTCCCGTGGGTATGCGACAAATGTAAGCACAAAAATAGAAGTAAAAAATTTGAATTAGTATGATTACGTTACTTGCGGTTTGGCATTTTCTTGGTATTTATGACTTTTATGTATATCAGGACCTAGGATTTTGAGGAACTTTATTGGAAAGGAGTTTTATGTGCTTTACGGGGGTCAATTGCTTGTACCAGTGAATAGAGAATTGGATACAGGAATTCATCTCCTTGCTCAATTAAATGTCTGCTCTGCACGTGCACAGCAGCATGTCTAACACCAACTTAATCCAAACCATCGGTGTGCGGCAAGACAATACTCAGCTATATAGATAAGATTTTATCAACACAATTGAACGGCAATTTGAAATGTAACATGAGACAAGCGAGTCTCTGTCCTTTTACCCGGCGCGTGGCCGATTTGCTCGCCCGACACGGTCGCGTGTGCAGATCATCACGCGTCCATTTGCGGTCAGCGCAACCCTTGGGCCTGGCTTGGTCGTGATATATCCAGCGCGTGCGCGTGCAGACGCGACAGCATGATGGCAAGCGAACGTTGCAATAGACTGGCATTGGGGTAGCTATGACGTGAAACGTCAGAAAGGATTCATGCAATGAGTATGGTGCACACCACTTAATGCGCTGGATCTGCCATCGTTTGCTTCGCCACTTTGCAACTGACTACATACTATCCACTGCCCTTCTTTGATATGACTGAGAAATTTGCTAATAATGCCGCGTGGATTCGCGCAAAGCGAGAACCAGTCGTCATCGACCACGCGCCGACTCCTGAGCTCGCGGAGCATCAGGTCAGGATCAAGGTATTCCGGATCTCATACACACCAAATTTCTGGTGAGACTGACTCGTGGGCCGTGCAACGGTGTAGGTCGCATATACAGCTATAAACCCACTCGACGCGAAATTGCAATTCTTCGATGTCTTGCCAATCAAGTTCCCCGCGATCCTCGGACTCGAAGTCACTGGCAGGGTCGTCGAGTCCCACTGCCCAAATTTCAGCGTAGGGGATACAGTACTGGCGAGTCTAGATGCACTTTCTGGTCCCCAGTATGGTGGATTTCAAAAGTACACGATTGCGCAGATGGGACATATGGCAAAGGTACGCGGCCGGAGAAGGCTTTATGCGACTTGTACGATGCTGATCTACTCATCAGATTTCGGATGACGCAGACCTTTTGAAGGTTGTCACCTCTCCTGTGGCATTATTCACCACGGTCTATTTCTTCACGAAGGAACTCCATCTTGATCTTCCGGATCTGTCGAATCTAGCGCCCACGCCGTCGAAAGGAACAGTTTTGGTGTATAGCGGGTCCTCAGCCACCGGTGCAGCGGCAATTCAACTAGCTGTCCAAGCAGGCTATAAAGTGGTCACGACTTCCTCTTCCCGGAACGCAGATTACGTCAGATCTCTAGGTGCGCATGTCGTAATCGAGCGAACCTCTGAGGACCATATCATTAGTGCTCTGAAAGCAGAACTGCCGTATATTGCTGTGTACGATAACTTTGGAACAGTAGATACGGGAAATGTCATTGCGCAGGCGATTGGAAAGGGCACGATTATTACGCTTGTCCCGTATAATTTGCCATCCAAGTTTAGTGATGTCGTAGTCAAGTTCCAGGCGACGCCCGAACGACATTTGAGCCCGAGCGCAAAGAAGTTCTTGATTGAGGACTATTTCCCATTGATTACCAAACCAGGGAGTACTGTCTTTAAATTTCAGCCAGGGCAATTGTTGGGTGGCCTGGATCAGGTGCAGTCTGGGTTGAATGAGCAGTTGAAGGGCGTGTCCGCGAAGAAGCTCATTATTGCTCCCAATCAGGTGTAAAATGGCTGCTGATGCGTCGGATTGTGTTATATATATTTGTAGTACAACTTCAGGTGCCATTATTTATTAAATAAAGAGAAATATTTTGGCGTGTTAAATGCACAAATTCACATATATACCATCGTATTCTAGATCCATATTGATACGTCATTGGGAACTAAAGGTCATCCCACCTCGCTTGCCAGCTGGGACAAATGTGGAGAACTCAATGACTATGCCCCAAGTGGCAGATATCGTACAAGCGTCGGTATTTTGCGTTTGTACCCGATACCAACGTCAAACTCCCAACAGACTTGTTTGGTGCGGCAACCTGCTAGCTTGATACAGCAGTTAGTCCTCGCGACCTGTGATCCCGCGACCATATCTCCCTGCCCACAAATTCTTTTATGCATGTGAATACCTCTGGTGTCTGCTTTGTGCTGCGGAAGACGACTAGAACTGTTCGTTAAGACGACTTCAATGCCTACACTGGAACCGCTGGGAACATACCCTGTGAAAGTCTGCCAGAGTAAGGGCGTCGATCCAACTGATGCGCTTCCAAGAGAGTTGCTGTTGCGGATATTCAGCTACTTAAGCTCATTTGATCTACTTAAGCTCTCTGCGGTATGTTGTCGTCGTGTGGAAATACTGAATAACGAGGTAACATGGCGTAGGTATCTAGATCATGGTACGATATCTGCTACGACGGCTCGCTCTGGCATACGATCGATGCAACCCAATATTACACCCGTCTAAGTTCTGCACAGCTAACGCGACTGATAACTCGCTCGGGGAAGTACGTCAAGGATCTCAACTTGCGTGGGTGCATATACCTCGACATATTCGAATCACTCGGCATAGCAAAGTCGCTGTCAAACTTGCTCTTCATAAGTCTAGAAGGCAGCCGCAAATTCGACCACAATGCGCTCACCCAACTAATCAAAAATAATAGCTCCCTCACACACGCTGACTTCTCGAGTTTAATGACGCTTACCAACGCAAGCTGTTTTACAATTAGTTCGTCCTGCCCGAATTTAGTCTCGCTCGACGTGTCGTGGTGCCCATATTGTGACGCGAACGGACTGATTGATATTCTCCGGAGCTGCAAATATTTACGTGATTTGCGCATTTCCGGCTGCAAAGGGGTTGAAGACGAAACCTTTATGCGCCAACTCCACAATTCCGCAAGACATTTACGGCGCCTGTCGATGGCATCTTGCACGTCCTTGACGGACGAAAGCATCAGAGTGTTGGTAAGCGGCTCACGCGACAGGATACTCATTGATCCGGTCACGCGACGGCCACATATCTTGCCTACAAAGATCCAGTATCTCAATCTGTCTTACTGCATTCTTCTCACGTCCCAGACTTTGTCGGATCTGGCTTATGCTGTCCCGGACTTGTACGAATTCGAGTTGTCCGGTATCCCAGCCGTCCTCGACGATGGATTCAACGCTTTGATTCCAAGCACACCGAATTTGACGTACCTGGACTGTGAGGAATGCTCGCAGCTCTCAGATTCGACATTGAATGCGATCGCGAGAGGCGATTGCGGCAAGATGTTGCGGCACGGGCATTTTTCGTTTTGCGAGAATTTGACCGACGAAGGTGTCACTAATTTGTTAAAGTCATGTCCAGCACTTAAGAACTTGGAGTTGGATAATACGCGTGTGACGGACGAGGTTATTAACGTTGCCGTTCAAGTGACGAGAGAACGAGTCGGCAAGGTGCTCGACACATTGCAGAGGTTGGTCGATAGAGGCGAATATGGGGCTCCACAGGCAGAGGACTTAACAGGTGTGATTATGAGGCTGGCGACGTATGACTGCCCGAATTTGACGTGGCAGAGTACTCTTAGCGTTATGCGTCGTAACGAAGAGCGGGTGCTGTTCAATCGGCGGCCTATGGCATCGCGCAAGCGGCCGGCTCCATCGCAAGATTTGACTGACCCTCCCGAACATGCCCGGCTCTCTCAGGGCGACACAGTGCTCTTCCCGACCGGCTTCATTCAACTCAAATGCGCGTACGACCACCAAAAGATAATTGACGGGCATCTGCAATTTCTCCTGATGGGAGACTTTGACACCGCAATCCAGCTTGAACGCGAATTTGCAGAGTACTGCAGCGGTGACCCCGACCACGAGTTCCTACGGTATGCGCAGCTCGCCGTGCGCCCCAATCTGCTAGTCGGAAACTTGCCAGCGCTACTTAATCGCGGAGGAGACGGCTCCGCACTTGGGCAAAATAACAACGCGAGTAACAACTTTACGTTGGGCAACATTATGCGTTCCCGACGGCGTCATCGACGGGGCCCGATATTATCGCAGGTGTTGGACGCCCCTCCGGGTGACGATCCGGTTGGAATTGACGACGGCACGGTTTTGCATCATCGCCGACGAGGATCGTTCGCTGGATGCATTATTATGTGATAAATGTCTTGTCTTTATATGAATGATCTGAAATGATGATTGGGCTCTGCTTATCTTAGAAGTTTCGAATTTTTTTGTTAATAGTTTGTACATAAGTCATGTGGGATGATGTAGCATGAGTGGATGAAACAGGGTCAGGTACTATGGCGCTTCAGGGTTGATTGAGTGCAAGTTTGTTAATGTGAGGGTCTACCGGCGTCATATTAATCGATATCAAGGACTAGCTTTGATTGCATGGCTTTGTTTGAAATTATTTACTGTCAAATTTGTATGCGAAATCTATTATGCTTAATTATCGTTTCAATCTAACTCCCTCTATGCATTACCGGTAACGCCACGAATGCAATCATCAATCACGTCTTCTTTTCCCTCGCACCCGACGTTGAGAAATATCGTCGAATAAAACAAGCCAACGCCATCGCCAGACCGAGAGGAGGAATCCACTCGATCCACTTTGTCAACCAAGACGGTCGCACGGAGGCTATCGCTGCCGCCAGCTTCGTATGCAACTGATCCAAACCCCCATTATTCCACACGACCACATCGGCAAGCTGTGCTTTCTCTTCGATAGGCATCTGCGACGCGATTCGCTGCTCGACATCTTTCTCCGTCAACACATGGCCGTCCCGTTTCAAGAGCCGTTCGCGCTGAAGATCCGGCGCGCAGGCAACAACCATTGTAACGCCACAGAACAAGTCAAATTTAGCTTCGAAAAGCAAGGGAATATCCAAGACCACTATCTCCGCCCGCGAAACGAGCCAGTGATACACTAACTTCCGGAAGATTGCTCTTCGTACCTCGGGATGTATTATCGCGTTCAGCACTTTGCGCTCGGTCTCGTTGCCAAAAATATACCGCCCCAACACCGGCCTGTTCAGCTCTCTCTTGCCATACTCGTCCGGAGGCAAAAGCAGGTCGGGTATGTTCGGCGCAAAGTGCTCAACAATTTTGGCGTAGCCCGGGGTATCGGGGAGAACAACCTCGCGCGCGATCTTGTCGGCGTCTATGAGCGGGAGAGAATATGGTGGGGAGGACAAGATGGCTGCAACCGTGGATTTGCCTGTTGCGATTCCGCCTGTTAGGCCAAGGACTAGCATCTTCGATTTAGGACAACAATAGTCGTAATTAAATGGTACAATGCAATTGTATACTGCTACGGAGTAGCGGCTATCGCCCCCTTCGAGGAGGCGGAACGAGTGCTCCATTGAGGCGGTTGTCGTGTGGCCGTGCTTGTGTGGCTTTGCCGGTGCTGTCCAGTGACGCAGGATGACTGGGCTAGGGTTGAGTTTGATGGAGCAGCAGACACGCCGCCAGCGTTCTACCACGCAAGCACACAAGGGAAAGGGCTTAATCCGGATAGCCATCTCGCAATCCGACAAGCCCGTTGCTCTCCATACGGAACTGTCTAGCCAACCGCCCCGTCTGCATTCATTCCCGCACCGACCGCCTGTCATAGTTTCGTGGTTCCGGTAGAATACTTGCTGATACAGTGCCGTCGATATAGAGCGTTTTTGATTTTGTTTGCCATAGTAGTGTGCGTGGCGTTATAAGTTATAAGACGGATAGTCATGGCGAGTTCTCGAAACTACGATATTCTTATTAAGTTGCTATTGATTGGCGATTCCGGTACGTTGATTTTTCTGTGTCTTTGAATGCGTGCGGACAAGATGACGTTGTTGTCTATGAGCCATGAGCGGACTGTGAGGTGGTGGTGGTTGTGCGATGCTGGAGCGTCGTCATACTGGTCACATTCGGCTACCTTCAATTTCAGCTGGGTCGTAACTGTTCTGTATCAGCTTTGAATACTGCAATAAATTCCGCGATTCAAGTCGACTAATAGTGGAGCGGTACTGAATGGAAGTGATTGGCTAGCGTCAGCTATGTCCGCAGATCTTACTGGCAGTTTCACATGTTTCGCCTTCGCCCCTGACGATTGTGCGTGTGTTAATGGCCGTCAGGTCAACTACTCTGTGTCTGATTGTGAAGTGTGATAATATATGATTGTGGCAAGGGAAGAGGTATACTGTCAGTCCAATTACCACGTTGTATTTGGATGTATGTCTATGGCTCTACCATGCACAACCACCCGTCAGGTTCCGCAAATGCTCACTGCTCGATGTCTTGAATATCAATCGAACTGAACTAATCTAATCTAACCAACCAGGTGTCGGTAAATCATGCCTGCTTCTCCGCTTCAGTGAAGACTCATTCACACCATCATTCATCACAACCATCGGCATAGACTTCAAGATCCGAACGATCGACCTCGACGGCAAGCGCATTAAAATGCAAATCTGGGACACTGCGGGCCAAGAGCGATTCCGTACGATCACGACAGCATATTACCGCGGCGCGATGGGCATTCTACTCGTGTACGACGTCACAGACGAGAAATCGTTTAATAACATCCGCAACTGGTTCTCCAACGTCGAGCAGCATGCGTCTGAGGGCGTTAACAAGCTGTTGATCGGGAATAAGTGCGATTGGGAGGAAAAGCGCGCCGTGTCAACGGAGCAAGGCAAGGCCCTTGCCAACGAACTCGGAATCCCATTCATCGAGGCCAGCGCAAAGGCGAATATCAACGTCGAGGAGGCGTTTGTTTCGTTGGCTAGACAAATAAAGCAGCGTGTCGATCTGGCGTCGGAGCCGCAGCAGACTAATAACATCGATATCAGCAGCGGACAGAAATCCGCGGGCGGCGGAAAGTGCTGCTGACAAAATTATCTGTTAGCTTCCAACTTTACAGTTTGCAATGAAGCCGGTGGATGATGGTGCTTGTATGTATGTTTTTGCGGAGCGTAGGGACCATGGGTGGAGGTGTGCGTGTTGGATCGAAATGCATACGTAGTACATATCTATTTACTCCAATTCTTACAACGTCTCTCCATCGACCGTAAGTTTATGATATAGTGTAGTAAAGATGGCATGGCAAGGTTCTTATGTTTTATAATATTTCGTTTTATTTCTTTGTTACAGTGCGTTGTGTGTGTTTTTTTTGTGCGCCTTTGTTCCAACGTGCTTTTTTTGTCTTAACTAGTAGTATGAAAGATATCAGTACGTCATATGTTTAATTATATGAAAAGTCGACACTTCGACGTCTTTGACACGACAACTTAAATATTGATTGGGAACTTGCCACTATTAATTACAACTAATAATATACGCAACATAAACGTCATAATCGTACAAATACAAGCAGTCAAATCTATACTCAACAGGCCATAGCAATAATTAAAACTCAAAGAATAAACAAAAAAATCACGAAACATATAAAGATACTGAGAAATATATATATAAAAGAAAGAAGCACTGGGGACATCTGCAAGACCATGTATACTGTATATCACACGAAATAAAGAAGAACGGCCCATGTCGTATAGATAACGTGGAGAGTGCACTGATGGAACTAAAGAGATACTGGAGAGGAGTACAACAGAGACAACTGACAAGGAACGACTTAAACTTCATGAATCTGTTGCCGTTGCTCTTATATTTCACACTTCAAACACCATCCACTAATGCAGAACCCGTAATTTTGACAAATCGCAATTTACACTGTCATATCCGACCAAAGACCAACCAACGTAAAATTACATATATAAAACCCAAAATCCAGGATGTCATGAGAGGACAAGAGGGAGTCGTTTAGGTTACTGAGGTTCCATGTTGTTCTGGTTTGTTGTGTGAAGGAACTTCTCTGTCCCAGAATTGGAGTAAAAGGTCGCCGTAACGTTGTAATTCCTCCAACGGAATGGCGAGTCGGAAATCACTTAGCAGCAAAAACTGTAGCTCAAGATGATTTAATTCCTCCAGTGGCAAACCCCCGACCTAACCAGAAGTCAGTCCTGTACTTGCAAGTTCACAGAAATTATAATTATGCAATCACCTTTGCATAACGGGAATTCTTGTAGAATACATCAGAGAAAAATTTGCTGGCAACTGTGACCCCGGCAATGATAAGACGATGAATATTATAACTATCCATTACAAACACGTCTTGTGGTGGTAGTAGTGGTGGTGGTGGTGGAGACGGCGACACGAACTGTTGCTGCGCAAACGGTGATTGTTGTGGCTGTCCTGAATAGGTAGGTGAATCGCGCGGGATGGGATGATGCCCATGCGGCGGAGTGCACGAAAATGACGACGGCGTCGCCGGAATTGCAGACGGTATTCCCACGACAGGCTGTGTCCGGTAATCTGGCTGTAGTTGTTCCAGTGGCTGTTGATGTTGTTGCAGTCGTGGTGGTGCCAGTAGTGTGTACTCGCTGAACTCGCCTGCGTTTGCGCGCTTTGATATCCGGTCGAAATACACGAGCAGTGACAAAAACACCTCATTCGTGGCCGGACAGTACTTCAATATTCGCATTAAGTATGATTGTAGAGATATTGCTGGGACATTGCGTCCATGGAATGCGAGCACACTGGATGCTAGACCTCTTGCTCTGCCGTCATGCGAGTGGTGGTGATGGTGATGGGACATGTAGAGTGCGTCATTTGCCTCTATGATCCGTTGCAGAAGCGCCGATATCATGACGAGTACGTCTGAAACCGGGTGATTTAATATGTCGAGGTGTGGCGGATCCGAGGCTGGGGAAGTGAGTGTCGACGATGTGTGGGACGAGTTCGACGGCGACGATTGCTCCACTCCCGTCACGCCCGCAACGGAAGATCCCGTGATGGACCGACTAACAGAGGAAGATATCGTGGACGTGTGATACTGTAGAGGAGGCTGTTGGTTGGGAGCGACCGGCCCGCCGGGATAGTCGGTCATGGTTCTTTTTTTGCGCGCGAAGGTCGACTTCGAGGCCGCGGAGTCACGACGGGCCGGAGGGACGGGAGATCACGATAGTAGCGACAGAGATGCAGCAGAGCGAGGTCCGACAGACGAATCGACCTGTCTTTGACGTGGATTTAGTCCGGCAGCGAGTTGGCGGACGCACGGCAGGCGGTGTGCCCGTCGATTAGATACAGGCGCTCAACCTGCGAAGCATCCGGTATGTGCTGCTGTCGGCAGTTTGGTGAGATCGCGAAATGCAACAAGTAGACGGAGTGCCGGACAGCGGGCAGACCGAGATGAGGAGCGACGACGAGGATGCGCGGCGCCCGGTGTGGTTGTGATTACTTTGACGTCGAGTCGCAGTCTACGCATAGCATTAACAATTGGGAGGCCCGTGATTGCAGCGTGGGTACGGTGGTTGGTAAGGAGCTTCTGCCACATCGTTCTCACAGTCACGGCGTAGAAGACATCAGTGACTGTACCCGCATACTCATAATTTCAGGCTCATCGCCACACCAAATTTATTAGCTAACACAAACCTACTTTGTCCTCAAAAACTCATGTACATTTGAACATGAAAGTCGCATCTTTCTCAAGTCAAAGGCATATTAATTGACCGAAACAGTTGGACACATAATAATAATAATAACATGGTCTGGCAAAGTTCATTTGTAATTTTTTAACATTTGTCGCGATGTCAGCATGATTGATTAATGTTTAAGCCGGTATAACTTTATGTCTCCGAGCTCCGGCGAATGAGATCAGCTGCAGTTTGCCAGTATAGCATTCATTCAAGCAGGTGTGGGTGCGGGTAAATTCATAATTTATATCGGCTGCTCTCTCCCGCTACTCTATTGTAGTCTCCCTGGTCGATCGCGTGAAGAAATGAAGATAAGAATAAATACTCATTCAGGAGTCGATAGCCATGGACGAAGGATGCTGTGCCGCTGCCAGCCGTGCCGAAGTAAGCATCTCTACTGGCGAAAGAGCAAACTGGGTTTAACGACGGACACAAGCTATATTGATCCACATATTAAATGTGCCAACCAACACTAGGGATTCAAGCCAAATTCCGTTTGTGAATAATGAATTTGAGGGTTAGAGTCGAACTAATTTTTGCCTTACAGTGTGGTCCACAAGACATGCGTTATTGTGGATTTGTTACGTCGGGTGGTTAGTAAACCTGGTTCGTCTTCTCAACTCGGTTCTCGATCTGCGCTGTCCGTGACTAGATGTACGCCTACAATACTTCACAACCTGAGGGTCTCGTAGCAATCCCCTCTCTGTGCCTCATAGAGAACCCTTGCCCTCAGCGGAAGTCATATCAATCGAGTTCGCACCCGTTCGCCCATCACCACTTTTGCGAACGTTTCTCACACCAGCTACCATAATAGCATCGCAACACCTCCACCAAAACAACAGCTTTGACCCTGAATACTGTTCACACGCACGGATGGATGAGTCGAAGCTTCTTATTCAGACGCACACGCTGCCTGGTACGATCACGCAGGTGACGGAGTATATCTACCCATGCTCGGGCTGCAAGTCTCGTGTGACGCGGACAAGCATGGCGGACCTGCTTGCGGCATTCACATCCGTGTCCGACGGCCAGTTCATGCGGTCCTGCCAGCGGTGTCGCGCAAAGGGTATTCAGAATCGGAAGCGCAGACGCGAGGAGAGCACCGCAGATGGACAAGCCGGGGGCAGTCATGTGAATGGCGATGAAGACGAGGAGGAAGATACTACTGGACAGGGACAGATGGACTTCGAGGCAAAGTGCGGGACGTACGAGGAGTTCTGCGACGCGCTTAAGGCGTTCATGGTGCAGCACGATGAGCATCCGGAGTTCGATCCTGAGAGTACACCCTCGCGGTTCAGAATCACGATCTCGGCGAGCGCAATCATGCCGCGGTCACCGACGTGTCCAGCGCGGACGGTGGATGCCATCGTAAGGGATACGGCCGAGTCGCAAAAAATTGCAGCGCTAATGATCAGGGACTCAATGTTCGATTGCATGGGGTACTTCTTCCAGTTGCGGAAAGGTGGACGACCCCATCCGGATGGCGGCAAGTACAACTTTTCGTGCTCGCGCGCGGAGGAACGCAAGGGTGCGTATGATCGCACAAAGCGCATGCGCGATGGCGGCGTTCGTCAACGTCGAACCAAAGCTCGCGAGTTTTTCAGATGCGAAGGGCGAGTGATGATGTGTTTCTCGAAGACAAACGCGTGGGTGACGATAGCATATGGACACAAGCGACATATCGAGACGCCGAAGATCCACGACAAGAAGGAGAAGCAGAAAGAGACGGCGCCGTCGCCGGCCGGCGTGCACAATGTCGCCCAGAGTATTCAGAGAAACCCCCATCTTGATGCGACAGGACCGTCGCAGATCGATCCGGCGCTGATGGATCCGACCGAGGCACTCGCCCATGCTGCGCATTTACATCACCAGGTGCATTCGCATCCACACGCGCCGGCTGGAGCGGTATATCAGCAGGATCATTTCCCAGATCACGGTGGAATCTCGTTGCACACCGTTGGATGAGCCGACCGATATTCGATTGTACGATTAGGTTTTATGGCGTTGTATTTGTATTGTTTGGTCCATGTTTGGTTGTATTTTTTTGTATGAATGTGTGTGTATTAAGAGGTAGTTGGAGGGGATTATGTTCTTTGGTAATAGGTACATGACGCAATACAGTTGGACAGTTCTGGCTAACAGCCGACGACTCCTGGCGTTGTGGCTCAGTCTGATGATTTAGTTGTCTCTCACGTTGCTTGCCGCATGGAAATTGAGATTGTGGCCGATGACTCGGAGAGTGCTGAGTCTCGACTTAATTAATTGAGTGTTTAAGTTTGTCAGGTATCTCCGAAAATTATATAATCTGGGGCAATATCAATCTATTTCATCAGCCGCAATGGACATATGACATATATAATATAGTAGTTATAAGTAATATAATTACGCTTTTTATTATATATATATGTGTCTAGGACGACAACGACGTTGTCAGCGCCTTCCCACTCTGCGGGTATCAGCGGCTACCGGCGGGAGTCCCGACATTGAATTTTGATTTCCAGATTCACATGCGTGGCCGGGCAATAAATCATCCACGATCATCACACACTTTTGAGTCTGACGAGCGTTAAAGAATCTGAGTCGCTGTGGCTGGCAAAGCTAGAAAGTATATAGATAGTTTCAGTAGGTAAAATTTACTGGTATTCATGAGCATACCTAGAGGGGGGTGAATGGCACGGGGAACGTGACTGATTGCCTTTCCCGGTCGCGAATACGCGAAGAGTTTACGGGGCACACAGATGACAGTTATAGATGCGTGCCGTAAAAGAAAACCTATTGCATTTAATTTCAAGAATTCAGAGCATTCTTCCTTTCCATGTCAATCGCATTGTGTTGCTGGATGGGCGGACAAGGGAATTGCTGCCATGATCTATGCTGATAGCTACGGCTGCGCAGGGAAGGGTATTAGTCTCTCCGTACTTTTCTCTAAGGCGAGAATAAGAACGCTGGTTCCTTAGAGCAAACTGACAGACGCACACTTTAACATG
This sequence comes from Lipomyces doorenjongii, assembly GCF_038497915.1. Taxonomy (NCBI): domain Eukaryota; kingdom Fungi; phylum Ascomycota; class Lipomycetes; order Lipomycetales; family Lipomycetaceae; genus Lipomyces; species Lipomyces doorenjongii. Next base: position 119,784 of record NW_027118072.1, read on the forward strand.
TGTGATCGCCTATAGTAGTTGCTTTAAGCGGGGTGGCGTTTGGCCTCAGCGCACTTTAGAATGGATGGATAATTTCGTAGTGAGACGGGGGGGACTCAAACCCACGACGGTAACACCAAACGCGCGGGTGTGGAGGAGCCGCAGCGACAACGCCACTGACGCAAGTTGGCTGGCTGTCTCGCGGACCAGCTCGTTCACCATGTTAACAGATTCGGCTTTCTGCGCGCTTGTCGTCTCTGTCCCGGGACTCACTTTGTCGCTCTCCTACTGCGCAAAACGCACTTCTTGGCTGGAATAGTCTGCTGACTTCCAACTCGATGTGATTGGCCGACTGGCGACTGGCGCAGTGAGTAGCCGCACGCGAGCCCGATTCGGCAAGACAACTGCCACTACAGCTTATCAGAGTGATGGCCACGATGGCGGTGCACGCGTGCTATCGATTACACTGTGCCAAGATAGCATGCCAGTTGCGGCACATTCGCGGCAACGTTGGTGGCATGGCGATAATGCGCGGCCTGTGGTTGGCTGGCGCCACAGAAAGTGCGCGGCGGTGGCAAGGCCCACTGTGGCGGAGCTGAAGGCGACTCAGAGCGCGCAGAGTCAATTCATTCACGTGGCGGTGCGAAGTGGCTGGTGACACACGCCGTCGGCACGGCGAGCGCCGCCTTCTTTCCTTCCTTGTCGACCGCGGTCCTCTTCTTCATGCCCCCGTCGTCCGCTTTGCTCGTCCATCGCCCATTCGCCTCGACTTAACTTGCGGACCGCAATGGTGGCTCTCGCGTCGGCTGTGCAACCAAACGACCCTGGCCTCTACTCCCGCTACCAGTTCCAAGTTCAGCAGTCTGCATACCAAACTTCTGGCTCAACGTATTCGTCTCCTCAGCTGAACTACTCTGCCGGTCTGCGCTCGCCCACACTCTCCACGCACCCGTCCTCTACCAGCATCATGAGCTCGGCAGGCAATATCAGCTCCTCGGCTATGACCGCTCCGCGCCAGATCTCACCGTCGTCCTCGACGTCGTCCGCATCGTCCATCTTGACGACGTCTCCGACTCAGATCTCTACCTCGCCCACGTCGACGAGGTCTTTCATCACCCCTCCGCCGCCGCCTCCCCCGCACCTGCGATCACTCAAGAAGCCAATGTACCGTCCAGCAGTATTGCGTTACGGCACATCCCTCAAGGTCAATGGCGAGGACTGGTCGCAGCAGCTCTTCTGGGGCCAGATTCCGGCGGTCACGGCCCCACCAAGACGAAATCACTGGATCCCAGATGACAACGTGAATGACTGCCAGACCTGCCACAAGACCTTCACATTCTGGGACAGGCGTCACCACTGCCGAAGGTGCGGCCACATCTTCTGCGCCGCGCACTCGTCTCATTTATTGCGCTTGGATCAAAACTGCAATTTCCACCCCAGCGGCACGCTGAGTAGGACTTGCGACTCGTGTGCGACAGCTTTCAGCAGGAATGTTATTGAAGCCCTGAATTCACAGGGTGCGACCGCCGGTACTTCGGCATCCGTTGCCGCGCTGGATAACATCAATCGCATTACGAATATGGTCCGAAATTCGTCCGGCGGGAGACTTCCATTCGACGACGTGTCCGACGACGAATCTGACCGCAGCAGCAGCAACGTTTCGACCCCCACAGTTATGGGTCCCTCCTCGTCCGGGTCATCGTACTTCTATGGCTCCGGCGCTACAACGCCAGAAGTCCTCGAGGGCCTTCCCGCTCCATTCCAGCCCCACGATGTCCTTGCTGACTCATCACCACAGCTTTCCCGACAAATCCAGCTCCACGTACAACAGCAGCTCGGAGGTGGTGGGCTCACGATCCCACAACAGCAGAAGAATGATATGCCACTCGGCACACCGTCTGAACGGACCGGAAGCTACGTTCCGACCGATTGGAATTGGTCCACCTTTTAGACTTCCCTTTTTATTGTCCCACATGTTTGGTTAGCACGCATAGGCGCTGGTGGTGTTATTTTTTATGTGACTTTTAATCTTCTTTATGAACGTTACTGTAATATTACACATGATCAGAACGATAGATTGTTTGATATGCTTGGACAGTTGTCGGTGTATGGATATTTTCGGCTCACATCTTTTTTTAATTTCTGTTTTAATTTCTGTTTTGGATATTACTTTATATAGTGATATTACATGATATTACTAATTAGTCTATTTCTCGGTGGAGTTTAATACATTGCACGTTAGTTGTGTTTAATAATATGTGATTTATGGAGTCATTTGGACGATTCGGTTGTATTTGTATGACGGAATAGTGGAGGTAAATACTAATATATGTGGAACTACTACTTCAATTTCCAGCCCTTGTTGTCCATTTGCGGTGGATTGTGTAGGCAGAGACTCAGATTGCTCCGCAGGAATAAGTGGTTTCAATGCTCCTACGTAATCGCGTCAGGCGGTAGATCTATCCGTAGCCCCGTTGCAGACAGAGATCGTGAGTTCGTGACAGCACAGAGTCGCAAACCATATGGTCTGATATGCCTGCACTGGGCGGCGACAAACGCGACTCTCGTTCGCCCATGCGCGTTCTACCGATATCAGATTTTTAGATCTCACGTTGAATGATGATGATAGTGCACCGTGACTATTATATTTGTAGGTGCAACAGATGTCAATATCATAGAATATGCATCTAACAACTCAACACCAAATGTTCCAGAATTTAAACTCCCAACTCATTTTGCCAGCAGACATCAAATACACAAATTTTCTATATACCTCCATCTCAATATCCGATCAATCACGGCCACGACGTGTCCAACTCGCCAGCCCATTCCTTCCAGAACGGTCGATATGCGGCAACGCTGCCGTCCGTCATCTCACTAAACACATAGCTTCCTTGCTGCACACTCCTCACTCCGCCCACGTTCTGCTCCAACACAGTAACAACAATTGGCGCTGCGGAATGCACAGCGACAATTACGGCAGTATGATCTGGGGCACCAACGTATTTCTCCTCTACTCTCCGCCCAGATGGACCCGATGACCTAAACCGCGCACTGTTGAACTGCAATATATCGCCCCGTCGCAGCATCTCTTCGTCTCCGCTCCTGGCTCCGGTAGCGGGATTAGAAGACCAAATCTCAACGCCGTGAATGAAGCCACAACTCTCCATCGCACCGCTGGCTTTTAAGGACTCATTGGCGACCGTCCAGCATTCACCGTTGCCAATTTGTCGTCCGATATTCGCTTCCACGAACTTGGCAACGTTCTCGCCGAACGAGGTTGCCGCAGCGTCCAAATCACTCGCACTTGGCCGTCCCGGCGGGGGGAAGTCAACCCTCTGTGCGGACACGTTATTATCGTCATATCTGTCCACCTCAATTCTAAACTTTGTCCGAGACAAGTCCGGGAATCGGACGGACAACATAATGGTCTTCGTGTTGCCGGCGATAGCGATCGTGGAAGCGTACGTCCGGCCGGACAAGAATGCCGGCAACTGCAGCAACTTCATCGGGTTATTGCCCATCGCGTACCATTTCTTGTCCAGTTCAAGGTCGACTTGTGGCGGTGTCCATTGCGTCTGAGCCGGCTGTTGGGTAACAACTGCCGACCTCGCTGCGGCAGGTGGTTTGGGTGTCGATATCGGACCCGACATTAGTCCAGACGGTTTGGCAAGCACATTTGCTCTGTCAGGCGGTCCACTCCGTGTCTCGGTCTACAAATACAATCGAAGACAATAGGTTAACCTTCATGTTCAAATTTCTAACATCAAAAAATTGCAACCGACGCCATGTCCACGTACAACAAGTCAATTATACAAAACAAAATTACAGTCCCATACACCCGCCCCCTCTCATACCTTCATAATAAAAGAAGCTAGTGGTAGTTCCTTACATTGTTATTCATATTACTCTCCGCAATTCCATTTTCGGGAAACGCGCCAGGGAAGGAGGATTGCCCGACGACAGGTGACGTAGGTGAGCCTCTCAGCGCAGGGTTTTTCGGCTTAGGAGGTGGCGGCGGAGCCTTTTTGCCGACAACAGATGTGCTTTGGGTATGTCTGTGGCCAGACGGCGCACGTTGCCCGATCAATGGTGGCGCAGGCGATGCCGACGAGAGACCGGCCCGAGCGCGAGATATTTCGGACGCGAAGTTAGGATACCTCGGCGTTGGCTGGGAAATTGGCGGAGGAGATACAGACGGCGAGCGGCCATCAGCTACGGACTGCGAGTATCCATGGCCACGGACAAATGGCTGCGTAGGCTGTTGATAGGACGGTGTCTCGGGCTGAGACTGGTACGACGGCGTCACGGTCGGCTGTTGGTATACGGGAGCCGGGGGTTGCTGCGGCGACTGATACGCTGGCGCTTGTTGTGGTGGTTGATAAGCAGGCTGCTGCTGTGGTGGTCGATATGCGGGCTGCTGCTGTTGTGGTGGTTGATTTGCAGGCTGCTGCTGTGGTTGTTGATAAGTAGACTGCTGCTGTGGTGGTCGATAGGCGGGCTGCTGCTGTTGCTGTGGTGGTTGATTTGAAGGCTGCTGGAACAGAGGCGTCGACCCATTGCGGGGTGGTAACGATGGCATTGGTCCGCGTTGCGGTAGTGGAGGTGACTGCGCCGATGGTGTCGGATGCGCCGGGGGTTGATAGGTCTGCTGAGGCGGCTGATAGTTCGGTGATTGGTATGCCTGCTGGGGCGGCGGAGACTGATATGTCTGCTGGGATTGCTGATATGCCGGCTGCTGGTACGTCGGCTGCGCAAGCTGAGCAGCAGCAGGTTGCTGATATGCCGCCTGTCCTGGGACATGGCCCGGCTGCTGGTACTGTGGTTGTCCCTGAGTCTGATACGGCGGTGTCTGACCAGGCTGCCAAGTTTGCCTCAAATGTTGTTGCTGCTGCTGACGCTGCTCGTCTTGCTGTTTCCTTTCCAACGCCGGCTGGTAAAGGTACGCGTATTCTGGCGCAATTACTGCCGACCCAGCATCTGGATGAAACTCGCGATGCTTGGGCGGGGGCGGGAACAACTTTGCGTCAGTCAATTCAGAGACCGGCTTCGACGGCACTCGGGCTGAAGCATCATCTAACGCGTCACGTTAGCATTCGCCACATAATTCTTCCATTAACATTACAAAGTTGAGAAAAAAATAAACGTACAGTTACTCGACGAAGCGGACGATCCGCCAAACTTCCCCAGGCCAAAACTCTTTGGTACCATGCTCGACGATCTCCCGGACGACGACGAAGATGACGACGCACCAGTAGCAGCCTTTTCCGGGTGCCACCCATTTTTCATAATATCTGCAAATCCCATCTTAATCGCTTACTACTTATGGTTGTAGTCCGAATATGAATGGTAGTGAGATGCGGATGACGTTTGAGAACAAAGATCCACTTGTTGAGGTAAGTAATAGCAACTTAATCGGCACTTGTGCAAAGTGATCGACGCGCGAGAAATTCAGTGTCAGGGAAATATGTCCGCAATTAATCTGTTTGATGTGTTCTAATAAACAGATAGTAAACCGTCGAATCCAAGAAAAGCGAGTCTGTTGCGCGAGTAAGTGTGTTGGAGGGGTAAGGCGCGGGCAGTGCAAGCAAGGCACGGCAGGAGCAGCGGCTCTGTTCACGCTCCTGCTGTCGAACTTTGTGCGTGTTTTAACGGCTCGTGGCGTACAGACAAAGCTAAACCTGAGCCTGCATTTTTGGAAGGCACGCAATGATCTGCCGTCGCAGGTCATAAATACCATCTACACAATCTGAACGGCGATGACGAACAGGAAACATCCCGCGTATCGTGCCTGATTCGCGAGTCATCAAGAGTAGTGCTCGATTTTCGCGTAATATAGTCACTGTTCGACGGGATTTGCTTCGCGTGAGGGGTTCGTACGTGAGGTTCCAAATCACTGTGTGTGATCAGCAACTGGCCCTGCGTCTGAAAGGTATTCGTTTCAGGCTTGAGAATTTAGGATACAGCCGTCGCTAACAATGCCAAGGCAGTGCAGCTGCGGTAAGTTTGTCCGATATATGTCGGAGCGCGTTTACACCGTATTCAGTACATAATTGTTGACACCCTCATACAGGAAATTTCTGTATTATTGATTATGTATCAAAAAAAACCACAAAATGAGCAATAACACCAACCAAAGCATCCAATTATTATAATAATCCCTATCACACATCGGACATACCCCGTCAATAAGGCGAGCCATGTCATTATAGAAACAGAAAAAAAGTAAAGACAAAAGCCCACTATTTGTACAGTATGCATGCAAATTATAATGATAGTTTGTATTTAAAGCCCATTTTGATCCATCTTATTATTACCTTCTTGTTTTTCATTCAATGCCACTCCACGTGACTTAGCCACCTTGCCGAGTACCTTTCTGTCGATACTATGAATCGTGCACCTGCCATTGTCTTGCAATTACTGCTCCTTCTTCTCAACCTCGCCCTTTTCTGTAACAGCAGCATCGCGCGCATTCCGGTTACCCTTGTACTGTGTTCCCAACCACTTATCCCAAACAATGAAAAACGGCTGCGAGAAGTTCGTCTTGATACCAAACTGCTGGTGATGAATATCGTGATACGCGGCATTATTCTGGAAAATAATTTGCAACGGGTCGAAAGGGAGCGCGTATCCGCAGTGGTCGTCGACCGTCTTGAGAGTTGAGAACGAAAAGAATAAAAGCGACTCGCGAATGGTAAGACCGCACAGCTTGAACGCAAGACCAGCGCCGAGAGTGTCCATTAGCAGGCCCTCGAACGGGTGATTATACAACGCGCCAAACGCATAAGGAACATATAGCCTGTGGTGGCGCGAATGGAATGTCCGGTACAGATACTTGTAATTGTGCATGGCGCGGTGAAGGAAGTATTGCCATGTGTCGAGAACAAAGAACGCGGCAATAATCTTCATGATGCTAAATCCGTAGTAATACAAGAAGGACACGACGGGCAGTGACAAATATGGAAGCTTGTGTGCGAGCACCCAGATGTCGCGGGCCTCCATGCCAACGTAATCTGGCGGGTCATAATATGTCAGCACAATGCCAGTAATAGTCTGGATTAATTGCTGGAGCAGGACATCGCGAATGACCTCAAGAACAGTGACTTTATTGCGCAACGAGACTTCTTCAGGGGGATGTATCCTGTATTTCGGGAGTAAGTCAAGCGTGTCAATGACGTGGAAGAAGATCGAGACGCCCCAGTAAATAACGATCGTGAGAATCAGCGATAAATACTTGTCACTGACAAATGGAAGCAGCGGCTCACGCTCGCGCATCTCGAACGATGGCGGAGGAGCCGACAAAAACGCATCTGCTGTACTGTAATTCATTGTACACTTGGTCTGCGAGTCCCAGTGGCGGGGTGGTGATTGAGATGGCACGGTAAATGGGAGCAAGATCCGAGGCTGTATATTTTTGAACAGTGAAGTTGGAGAGAAATGCTTATTCCGGCTCGCGCTCTCAGCTCTCTCCTGTTATGCCCTACATGTAGCAAGTTGTGGTGTCGCGGCGGCGACCAGTCGCCGACCATTGCTTCTAGCCCTCCAAAGCGAAATATTCTATTGTCAGGAGACATCTGAGCCACGTGAAGTCGTGTTGGCTTTCCTATTCTGGGTACCTATTAGTAGTCACATACTGAACACTATCGAATATGAATCTGGCCTATTTTCCCCATAACAAGATCGATGACGAGACATAAACGAGCCCTAAGCCTTTTAAAGCACTGATCCAGGGCTAGGTAAGAGTCTCTTATAGGGTTGGGGTTATGAAATCAGAATTACGTCCAGCAAAAACTAAAAAGAGGCTAACAGATTTTTTCAGTTACCTTTATTTCATCCCCCCATCTCTTCTTATTCGGCATATATTTCGTGCAAAACCAAAATGCTGCTGTACAAGGTTTGTTTATATAATAATGATTTTTATGTGAGAATACTTACTGACTTCTAGTAGGATACTATTTCCGGCGACGAGGTACATCGCTTCCAAGACAATACCTGGCGTAGAACAATTTGATGCTAATGCGAATAGATGATCTCGGACGCTTATGACCTCAAGCTCGTTGACGGCGTTGTGTACGAGGTTGACTGCCAGATGGTTCAAGTTAAGCAGGGTGCTGACATTGATATCGGCGCCAACCCTTCTGCGGAGGAAGGCGACGAAGGTGTTGAGGACGGTGTCGAGACTGTTAATAATATTGTCTACTCTTTCCGATTGTCTCCGACCAGCTTTGACAAGAAGAGCTTTTTGACATACATTAAGGTATGTCACATCGTTTGCGATCGCGGTGGGAAGTTGAGACAATTATCAAGCGATGTACTGATGATTCCAGGGCTACATGAAGGCTGTCAAGAATAAGCTCGCTGAGACATCTCCCGACGATGTTACTACTTTCGAGAAGGGTGCCCAAGCTTATGTCAAGAAAGTTGTTGCGAACTTTAAGGACTATGAGTTCTACACCGGCGAGTCTATGGACCCTGAGGGAATGTACGTATTTTTTCATCGAGTCACTCGCGTATTTAATAGAGTTGAAGGTTAACTAAGTCAATAGGATCGTTCTCTTGAACTACCGAGAGGATGGTACCACCCCATATGTCGTCTTCTGGAAGCATGGTTTGAAAGAGGAAAAGTTCTAAACGTTTTACTCTATTTGTTGCGTCTGCGGGTTGTCAGTTTTAGTCCTTGGTTAGTTGATTCTACATGTAACATGCTAAGTTTGAGGAGCGCTGTACTTGCAGCTTAACAGATTCCGTCGTACTCCATTTCTATTTTGACAGCTAACACCTACTCATTTATCTATTGGCGTCTTTTGCAGTGAGCTACTGTTTTGTAGCCTTAAACCGACATCTGACATAACCAGCCACCCATTTTCCTTCACGTTCAAGCCAATCCGCACCTCTTAGCAATTCAACTGCTTCTGTAATACATGCGTCTTTCTCTTCCTCGTTCAGCCCCTCCCAAAACGTGAACCCAAACGTATCAATCCAACCCTTCATACCAATGTCCCCGTTATTCAAGGTCGTGGGCCGATACTCTCGCTCCAACAACTCAATCTTGAATCCGGCTGCTTTTAACCACTCCTCGATCTCATCGTTTGTAGCAAAATACCACGGCCATAATTTCTCTTTAATCTCAGCATATGTCTTCACCACTCCCTTTTTCGCCCACGCGCTCTTGACGACGGATACTAACGCGACAAGGATCTCACCAATATTGCCGTGTCCACCACACTCGACTACGAATTCCCCTCCCTGCGGCAAAATGTCATAAACGTCCTGGAACGCCTTCGCCCTTGCTTCGTTTGACGGGAGACTACCAAAGATCCAGTGGTACGCCGCGTTAGAAAAGACTTTATTATATTTCCCTACCGGGACCAGCTCTTTGACTTCTGTGCCCCCGTCGATTATTTCGGTGGTCACGTTGGCGATCTTGCCTTCTGTGACACGAGCTCTCGCGTATTCAACCATATGTGGGGAACCATCTGTGCAATGAACACTCGCGGCCTGACTTGCAATTGCGATTGACAGAATGCCGTCGCCAGCACCGAGGTCGAGAATGTGGTCGGCTGAAGTTGGTGCAAGGAGGGATACGACGCGCGAGGTGAGTACTGGTACAAAGGATGCGTGCGTCACGTAGTTATTCGGAGACCACTGTTCGCTTGTACTAACCATATTGATGCCTCGGTTGTAAGGAGCGAATGTTGTTATCGGAAGTGATGAGACGTGCAGGAGGATCTCGCCGTCTATTTGTTTCTCCGTTGGCCCTTTTAATGACAGGTTTTGAAGGTCCTGGGATGTGGTTTTGATCGATATGACTCACCCGGATCACAATATCGCTGTGCGAACTGGACGAAGTTGCTTCGGGTTTGTATTGGTGCAGATAATGGTTGGGGAATATTGGAGTGAGTCTCGAAGTGCGATATCACATGCCCGATATCGGCATTGATCTCGGGATCGCGGGAGCGCCGATATCGGCGACTGATAACATATGCTCACGCTTATATGACAATATTTCTGGGCAGAGGGCTGCAGAACAGCGAATCCACAATTTGTAAACTATAATAAGACAAGCTCACGGTTCGGAGTATAGGGGCTTATCTGACAACAAGAACCCCTTACGTGGTGTATAATTAAGCGATATCGCGAAGTGGTCGCATCTCGAGTCTCTAGCGCCATACCGGCGGTGACACATGGCTAAATGTATTTCAATCGGACATGGCGTAAAGCGATACAGTTGCTGTCTGATGTCTGATATCTGGCGAAATGATATCGAATAGCTTGTTGTCAGCAACAGTCGAGGAAGAATTCTATTGTATTTGAGAGAATTCATCAGCAATATCTGAAGCTGAGTTGAACACAATTAACACGTCCGCCTGCAATTACGCGAGCCACCTGTTTGAGGCCACAAATAATTGACTGAGGAGAAATCCAATGACAGTGACCATTTTCGGACTAACAGCACGTTGCCACGGAAGCGCGCCATAGTTGAAGGTAGCGCAAGGTTCTTCGGTAGTCAAGGGAAACCTATCCAGTAGAGATTCCCGGTCATTCTACTTTCCTCAATTTACCTGGCAATGACCTGTGAGTTTACTTCTACATTTGGGAACAAGTTACTGGACTCGAAAGCCTCTGTGTTCATGCAGATTCAGGCTTTAAAAATTGGCTCAGTAGAATGAATACTCCGCTGTAGAGTAATTAGTGCGATGGCGACCATGTACAGTATTTTACCCTCACTACTATTCAGCACTGAAGCCTTCTTTTGTGGACTGCGGATAAGTCAATTGGTCTCCCACTAGATGAAAGGTTCGATGGCCGGAAGCAATAAGCATCAAGTCTCTAGGCGTCACTGCTTGCTTGAAGGATCCTTGTGGATCAATGTCTCGATGATCTCATTATATTAGTGGCGGCGAGGCAGATTGTTATGATTATTCCTTGGAAGTCCCCAAGATGTTGCCTACATTTTCCAAGCGGTTCCTCGCGTCGTGTCGACTTGGTGTCCGAGACTAAGCTGAAGGTGCTCACTTTGAATTTGAGTCCTTTGACCAGCTCCCCATTATTACTTTCGTTGATTGAGTCCTTGCATATCGAATGAGGCTAACTGGTCAGTTGGTGCGATCGTTAGATTCTCAACGCACCCCATGCGCTTTGATGGTTGGATCCACTAGGAGTATATGGGATGGACCCCAAATTTGACAGTGACCTGCAATTCGCCAATTAAGCGGCGTTGTCGCACAAGTCGTCGACTTTATATTCTCGTTGAGAAGTCGGTAAACTTAAGTGATTCGTTAATTAGGGCCGGTAGTGTGCAATGACGAACCAGAAACATTAATTGCTTGGTACTGCTGTGACGGAGTAATAATTGCTAGATACATTGAGATTGCAGTGTACGGCTCAAGTGCGATATCAGGCACTTACGACGAAAGGATGACGACGAAGGGCCAGACCTTCCCAAGAAGCGCTGCAGGAAACGCGCGAGAAGTTTCCACTTCATGGATAGAGTAAAATATTGATACCGGATGATATGTCCGACTTTTACATCGACCCTAACGCGATGGAACAGGTTCAGGCCGGGCTTTCTAGTGTCAGCCCGCTGCGAACTATCATCATCGTGCACGATGACGAATTGCTGGCGCCGGCTACTTCACTGCACGGGCCAACTTATGAGGCAGCGGCGCCCCTAATGTCGTATGACGACATTCACGTAATAATCCGTCCTAATTTTTACTAACAGGCCGATCGGACAAACTACAATAAGCATAACAGTTAGGATGATGCACTGTTCTCAAACAAAGGGCCTGCTTACGCCGATTCTTCATTAGTCGGCGTTAACTTGGGCCGTAAGTTTCCCCGATTACAAATTTCTTCTCCGTTCTCCTTAGACAACGTCCTCTACTCTACATCGCTGTTCTCACCAAAGTATGACTGCCAGACTCATCAATCCGGGTCCGTGCTCTTTGCTGCTGACTGATTTTTTAAAGAGTTTTCCATCTGTGGTTCTCTAGTTTTCTGAAGGCATTTAAATACATCTACCATGTCTCTGCTGTACTTGAGTTCGTCTGTCCTCAAGTCACTCACCGCACACATCTTAACCAAAGACCATGTTGGACATCATCCGAGCAAGTTTCGGCGGAGATATCATCCACCTTCTCTCTGGCGGTCGTCTACTGCAGTATCCTGACCAGCAACCAGGATTCGTCATACCATACTCGTTGGGTGTCAAAGACGATGTCGTTCCATTATCCGCTATAAATAACAATGACCAGGAAGCAGCGATGAAGCTGGCTGAGGAGAAACTTGAATCTGAGAGCGGTTCTCTTGACTCAGTAGCAGCAACCATAAGTCCCGACTACGTCATCGACTGGTACGGTCCTGACGACCCAGAGAATCCTCGCAATTGGTCAGATAGGAAAAAGCTTTTCATTCTCGCCGAAATCTGCATTCTTACGTTTTCGGTTTACGTCGGATCGGCTATGTACACACCTGGTCTTGAGCAGATCATGGCAGAATTTCAAGTGAACAACGTCGTGGCGCTTCTTCCTCTTGCGGTCTATGTAGCTGCGTATGGTATTGGGTAAGTAAGATTCTACGATTTGCTCATTATTGGCTGCGTGCTAAATATTTAATAGACCCATGATTTTTGCTCCACTTTCCGAGGCACCTATAGTCGGCCGAAACTGGATCTACATCCCATCTTTGCTTTTGTTTGTGGTCCTTCAAGTCCCGACGGCGCTAGTGAATAACATTGGCGGATTCATTGTAGTTCGTATGATCACTGGTCTCGTGGCATCTCCACCTCTGGCCAACGGCGGTGCGTCAATTGGTGATGTCATCAGTATGAAGAATTTGTCGTATGGTTTGGCGATGTGGTCCGTCTCTGCTGTCATGGGTCCCGTTATGGGACCTTTCCTAGGAAGCATTTTTGCTCAGATCAAAGGCTGGCGTTGGACGTTCTGGTGCCTTTCATGGATTGCTGGGCTAGCGTTTGTCGTCCTTGCTTTCTTTCTTCCCGAGACTTCAGAAGCTACTATTCTTCAGCGCCGTGCTCGTCGGCTCCGAAAATTGACGGGTAACGAGAATTACAGGACAAAGGCCGAGCGGGAATATGCCAATCTGACGTTGCGCGAGTTTGCTTATGAATCTTTCGTTCGTCCGTTCATAATCACTTTCAAGGAGCCGGGCGTGTTCTTTCTCAACAGCTACACGGCACTCATCTACGCAGTGATGTATTCCTGGTTCGAGGCCTTCCCGCTTGTCTTTATTGGTGTTCATCACTTCAATCTTATCGAGATGGGTTTATCTTATTTCGGAATCCTGATTGGTTGCGCAGTAGCCGCGACAGCGTTCTGCGCTACGATGTACTTCTACGTAGCGCCGCGACTGCACAACGGAGCACCTCCAGAAACGATCTTCCAGGTTGCACTTTTCGCTGCTCCGATTTTGCCAGTGTCGTTGTTGATGTTCGGGTGGTCTTCGACGTCCTCGGTGCACTGGATCGTTCCGATCATCGGCAGTGGTCTCTTTTTGTCGGGCGGATACACGATCTTCCAGGTTGTGTTCAACTATCTCGGAATGTCATACCCACGATTCCTGGCCTCAGTGTTTGCTGGCAACGATTTATTCCGATCTTGCTTCGCGGCGGCATTCCCCTTATTTGCAAAAGCTATGTTTGTTAATCTTGGAGGACAGCGGTTTCCGGTTGCTTGGGGCTCGACGTTGCTGGCAAGTATTTCGTTGTTGATGGTGCTGATCCCGATTGTGTTGTTAGTACTCGGGCGTCGTTTGAGATCGCGGTCGAAGTATGCTAATTAATTTATGATGATTGTGACGCGACGCAACAACTTATAGATTTACTATTTAGCATGGTGATTTGCATTGTTGGTAACGGGAGCATGGTTATATAGGATTTGGAGTTGTTATTGCTCTTTTTAATTAATTTCTAGATTCGTGAAATAGATAAAACTATCTACCCTACTTTGATTGCGTCATTCTATCGTGAGATAATATCCATCTTAAACTTTACTTTGCAATGGCAAACGCGTCATTAATGCTCTTTGATTTTGATTGGACGAGGCTTAAGTGACAATAGAGTGTAAAAACCATTAGTAATCTCCAGAAGCATCCCGGTTGCGAACATTTATCGTCGACATACAAGTCTGCGAGACGTCTTAAACGGCCGGCACGTTTTTGGACATTCAAAAATTTGATTTTCTCCGTCCGTAAGACACGAATTTTGTCGGCCGTTTAAGATGTGGGCGCGAGAGAAACGGCGCAGAATGGAACACAGTAACAGCGCACCGCCCCAGCCGCACACGTACTCTTGATATCGCCATGGACCCGGTCTCTGCGACGAGCGTCAACTTGACTTCAAGAATACGTCGTCGTAACCCGGACGGAATGACCACCAGTCGATAATGCCAGTTTGCAATTGCCCTAAATCTGTGAGGTCTTGCAAGTGATGCTAGTGACATGTTTCTGAACCATTGTCGACGATTCTGCAGGTTCCAACTACAGATTCGGTGTCTGCATGCCTTTCAATTTCAAGCCTTTCCTAACTTGATCGAAATGACAATCCTGTCACAACACAAAAAGACGTGTCATATCTTGCGGCCCAACATTCGCCACGTGCATCATATCAGCTCTTATCCAAAGCGGTATCGTAAGCTTAAGCGCGTCTGACTGACGTAGAAGGGTCTGGACACTTGCACGTGTGTAATCGACTGGGCAGGCGCAATGACAAATAGCAATTGTCCCAAACATCACGAGGGGTATCAAGTATCACGTCACTGCACATGTAAGCCCCTACTGACAGTAGGTGTGGCATATATGCAGGGGCTGGATCTGGAGCGCCTGTGAAGTCAGCCAATAGTGGAAAAGAGGCACTTCCCATTCACGCCAACAGTTTCGGCCCGGAGACTAAGGACAGTATTAAGAATGTTCAGTACGTCGTTGTGATATAATTCTTCATATTACCGCTTCAACAGAGCATTGTTTGCTTACCGTAACCTTCCGAATTCATGACGGTCGATTTACTTCCTTATTATGACATTTAAGTCACTTTGGCTACGCAGCAACTCTTTCGTCATGTCACGTTCTGAGCATCAGCGTTCTTAGCATGACAAGATAGCGCGAAGGCAGTGTCAAGCCAGACCACTGTACGATTTGTGTGTACGTAACCAAGGTTTAGTGAACAGTCATTAATTTGCTAGATCAGCTCGATAAGGTTTCACTCTTTCACATGCCCGGCTTAAATTGCATTCAGTTCTCGCAGCTAGTGATTGTGTTGGAAAACAGGATCTTAGTGGGCTCGAGTGGCGGGGACAGAGCTTCCTGATTGACATTGCTCTCTGGTCTAGGGTTGTTGCAGTTGCCAGTCTACTGTTTGCGAGCGAGTGAAAAGTTGGGTGTCAGGGACCTTGGGGGTTACGGATTAAAATGGGGGCGTGCTCCTTCGTGCGTTATCAGATCCTGCGGCGCTTCACCGGTTTCGGACTTTTTTTGTGTGTGGCTTTGATTTGGTTGTGGCTGTGCCACTGCACCAGTTTATGTGAGGGCAGCGACGTATGCCTGCCTGCCAACGACAGGTTTGGCACTGGACCCTTGACCCCAGTGACGCAAGTGTCATAACGTCGGCTGTCGACAACGGCCAGCGTGTTCGCTGATACCTGAGCGGGACCAAAATTTTGATCAAATGCACAAATTTTTGAGGCGCCGCTGTCATTTCTTTGGAGAGGATAGCGATTGAAGTGTCCAAATTACATCGCGTCACTTTTTAGCTCAGGAATCAATTTTGTCGGCCGCAGTAGTGCCAAATTTCGATACGAAACGGCGGATTGAGTGTAATCTTATCAGATCATCAGGCAACTGATGAGGAATCTTCGCCATATGCATACGCACGCACTCAACAGACAGCCTCTCGATCGTCAAACTTTGTCTGGGGCGTGCGCCATTTCATATGTCGCTCAATGTTTTCATTTCGATATCCAAACTCGGCGAGGAAGTCGGAGATGTGGGGCTGTGCCTTGCCGTTAGCCGAGTCTTGAAGCGTGGATGAGCATGCGGTGTATGACTATTGATACCTGTTGAGTTGCCTGTTTGCATTTTGGAATAGATATGGTGACGGTATTATACCAGTGAATGATCTTCTGGCGCAATCCCGCGCTGTGCAGGGTTAATATCCTGCACGCTGCCGATATCGGCATGCATAATCAGATGGACATGCATAACGCCAACGCACTTACCCTTTCCCGCCCATCTTGGCTTCCCATTAAAGTATGTGGCTACTGCGACTAGGAATAACTGCGAATCCGATGTATGGACGAATGATCTTCGTCATGTGAAACTAATCTCCGCACGACTGCGGCACAAACGTCAGACAATCTTTCGTCATTCCAACCCTGTTGCCGCGAAAATTATCAGATCGTCCTGCAGATGCTTTCGTCAACGCACAGTAGTAACTCCGTCGACGATCGACACATCATTGACTCACACAAACCAATCCTTACTACATTTTATTGTCAGCCAAAGTAATAGCCAACTGCTTATTCAATCTAGATTCAATTGCATTGATTATCACGTAGCGAGGCCTCAAGCACGCTCTCATCTTGACCCGACAACTCGGCTCTCGGGAATGATGGTCATTAGAAGATTTCTGGTGTGATAAAGTATTGTACAGATGTGGGACCGGCAAGCCACAACAACTAGTGGAGGCGGTACAGCAAAATCAGAGCCGAAATACCAGTACTTTGGAAGAGAAGCGGCTTCAGCAGCAGCGGTCTGGGCAAACAAACAAACAAACTGCCCACCTCAGTCCAGAACCCAGCAGTAAGCTTTGCTGATATCGAGGAGCTAGTTGGTCCCTGTTCCTCGCATATGTCCTGCGACTCGCGGTGTTAATCTGTACGCTGATGATTACGAAGAGCGGCCAAATCGAGATGGAGTCGCGACTAATGATACTGCTTACTGCTTCCTGCTCACAACGACCGCGGTCTGGAGCGGGAGCGCCACAGTCCGCCACAGTTGTCGGTGACAGAGCGTCATTTGTGTGGCTCGAAAAGTGACAGCGATAGCACCAAAACTGGTACTAGTCCCGATTAGGCGATTTGCATGCTAGGCACAGAATGGTGCGACATGAGTGCTCGGCATTCCGTATGGGTCTTTCTGCCTCTGCAGAGCGTTGTCTTTCTACCTTCTCTGGATCTTTTCATTGAATGTCTTCTCTCGCACCATAGCCCCCCGATTGTTCATTGCTCATCTCCGCCTTCATCTTCCCCATCTCCTCCGACAGGGTCTCCGCCCAGATCCGCTCTTGCATTCATTTATTAAGAGCCTGCGTCCCTCTTTTGGTCTCCTTGGCCGTGGTTTGGGATAGTCATCTGTTTTTGCATCAGCTGCATTCTCTGTCGCCGTCATATTCTTGAATTTCACGCATTCACCATGCATTCACACTCGTCTGCGTTCCGCAGCTCTCAGGACGAGAAGCGAGTCGTGATCACGGAAAAAACTCCACTCTCAGCGTCGTCGATCACCTCCAGCTCTATGTCCTACGGTTCAGGTATGCCTGTCCACGGCTGTTGCCGATCCACCTACTGACGCAGAAGCATAATCTAGCTGACGATGATGTTCTGGTAAGCATTGGGGCACCGCACATTCACGGAGATGATGCATCCATCAGATCCTCTACTTCCCAGAAGAGCAGCATTATGGAGGATATGAAGGCTTGGATGTCCAACGTTCTCTTCGGAAAGACTGCCAACCTGTCCAAATCGTCAGAGGAAGAACGTCGCATCTCTGCTTCGCTTCGTGAAATTGCTACTCTTGGCGTCGATGACGTCCTCAAGCGATTTGATACCGGATTTAATGGCATTAACCCATCTGAGGCCAGCGAACGTTTGGTCAAGTACGGCAAGAACGAGCTTTCGTCTGCTGTGTTGAAGCCTTGGTATGTTATCATCTTCCAGGGATTGATACACCCATTCAATGTCCTCCTCATGATTCTCGGTATTTTGGCTATTACTGTTGCCGAGGACCCCACGACTTTTTATTTCGTTCTTGCTATGGTCATTCTGAGTGTTGGTCTTCGCTCTTATGAAGGTGAGAATTTGCTGTGTTGGCTTCCCATCACAACCATCTAATGTGAAACAGAATTAAAATCGCAAAAGTCGTTTAAGTCTATGCGTGATTTGATTGAGCCCCTTACTCGTATTTTGCGCCCAGACGGCAATGGCGGCTTTTTCGAGACCGAAATCCCAATAACTGATGTCGTGCCGGGGGATGTTTTGACTCTTCGACCAGGTGACATCTTCCCTGGCGACGTGGTCCTGGTCGAGTCGAAGGACTTGTTCGTCTCTCAGTCTTCTCTCACGGGTGAGTTCTTACCTGTCGAGAAGTCGACGCATGTCAACGACCCCGAGTCGATCTTTGACTTATCCAACATTTGCTTCATGTCCACGTCTGTTGTTTCCGGCCGTGGTCGTGCGCTTGTCATCTCTACTGGCAATTCTACTTACATTTCTACCATCAACTCGACCCTTAACTCCGACTCGATGGAGACTCGCAACTCGTTTGACGTTGGTGTGCGCAAAGTTGCCTACTTGTTACTTGGTTTTGGTCTCGTCATGGTTCCTATCGTTATCGTTGTCAACGGTCTTACAACTGGCGACTTTTATGAAGCTGTCTTGTTCGGTATGTCTGTCTTGATTGGTCTTACACCCGAGATGTTACCTATGATTCTGAACGCGAACTTGGCTTACGGCGCCTCGGAGATGGCCAAGCACAAGACTATCGTCCGCAAACTTGATGCTATCCAGACCATGGGTGTGGTCGATGTTATTTGCAGTGATAAAACTGGTACCTTGACCCAGGACGATGTCGTCCTAACTGAGCATCTTGATTCGTCCAATGTCAATAATGTTGACATTCTCCGCTACGCTTTCATGAACTCGCACTTTTCGACTGGCTTAAGAAATGTTCTTGACTCTGCCGTTATCAAGGCGGCCGAAGCCAGCGAGGAGGTCAAGACCGACTACACTCCATCTGAGAAGGGCCAGCTTTACTCTCTTGTCGATGAGCTTCCGTTCGATTTCGTTCGCCGCAGAATGAGTGTTATTCTGAAGACTTCTGCCACTCACGCCGAGCTAATTTGCAAAGGCGCCGTCGAGGAGCTCCTGGATATTTGTACTTCGGTCCGCGAGTACACCGAAGGGTCGATCAGCGACGTCGAGATGTCGGATAAATATCGTAAGAAATTGTTAGCCGAGGTCGCTGAGCTTAACGGTGATGGTCTCCGTGTTCTTGCTGTAGCTACCAAGGCCATTCCCGAGGAGGAGCTGGAGTGCAAGGACTTCAGCGCCAAGGATGAAAATAATTTGACCTTCCTTGGTTTCCTTACTTTCTTGGACCCGCCCAAAGAAGACTGCGCCGCTGCCATTGAAGACTTCAAAAAGTATCATGTCGGTATCAAGGTTCTTACTGGTGATAACTTGGCTGTTGCTTGCAAGGTCTGCAAGGACGTCGGTATCGACACTGAATACGTCATCACTGGTCCGGAGCTGGAAGAGATCCAGGACAACGAGGAAGTGCTTAACGAAGTTGTCGAGCGCACTACCGTATTTGCGAAGCTCACCCCATTCCAGAAATTCAATATTGTCAACATCTTGAAGAAAAATGGTCACACTGTCGGCTTCCTTGGTGATGGTATCAACGATGCTCTTGCACTTCGCGGTGCGGACTGCGGTATCTCCGTCGACACTGCTACTCCTCTCGCCAAAGATGCGGCTGATTTCATTTTGCTCGAGAAGTCTCTCCATGTCATTACGCAGGCTATCATTCGGGGCAGAAAGACTCACGCCAACACAATCAAGTATATCAAGATGGCCGCCTCGTCGAACTTTGGCAACGTTTTCTCCGTTCTTATTGCTTCCGCTTGGTTGCCATTCCAGCCAATGACTGGTAACCAGATCTTGACTCAGAACTTGCTCTACGATATATCGCAGATTGCGATTCCGTGGGATAATGTTGATGAGGAGTATTTGCTCCATCCACACCAGTGGTCTGCAGACTCGATCTTCAAGTTTATGTTGTACCTTGGCCCATTGTCTTCGATCTTCGACGTCTATACTTTCGTTGTCTTGTGGTTCTACTTCGATTACAGAATGCCATTCACAGATGATGTCAAGTACTTCCAGACTTGCTGGTTTTATGTCGGTTTGATCACGCAGACTCTCATCGTGCACATGATCCGAACCGAGAAGCTTCCGTTCATTCAGCGCAATCCGTCATGGCAGCTTGCCCTGGGCACCGTTTCCGTGGTCATTGTCGGCATCATCATTCCATTCACTCCACTTGGCACTAATGTTCTCCAGATGCTTCCCGTGCCTGGCATGTTCTATCCATTCTTGATCGCTGCTATTGTCGGATATTTCATCGCGACACAGATAGTCAAGAAGTTTTACATTAGACGGTATAAGCAGTGGTTGTAGATGTCGTCATAGCATTTGTTACGAATTTACGGAGTATTCTCTTAGTCATCATTGCAAAATATTTCAAACTATTATTAGCGGGTGGAAAGGATTGGTACATTTTTGTATAAGAGGGCTATATTTTCTTCATATTTACGCCGGGTTTCTTTTTGGTCCATTTCATTTTATTGTGTTATTACTTTTTATGACAGACTTTAGAGATCATACTTTGTTAAGGATAATGTAGAGTTGTGGGCAGCTCGAGTATCGCATGTTCTTCGGTTAATGGTGGTTGCATAGATGTGCTTCATTTTTTTTCGACGCTATCATTTTTATCGAATGCTATCATTTGTTGTACGTAGGTGGGGTGGAATATGCGACGTAGTGAATTTCTTAATGAAAACGATGCATATATTACAGAGTCCGGGGTTATGTTAATATACAACTAACTTTTCGAAAAATTTGATTCTCTTTTGTAAGCACACGACCAGAGCTCTTGGTATTAAGTTGGCCCGGATTTCGCCAGCTGGTTGGCACGTGTGACGCTGCCGGGTTCCTATCAGCAAAATTCACAGTGTGTACATACCGCACAAATTGCTCGTTGCAATTAGAGGCTTCGAGATCAATACGCGGCATCTTCCAGTTGGTCCAGAGTGTTAATCCGGAACCGTTGAGAGTTCCCACAAGAGAGGGGCGATATTAGACTCTATATTGATCTCCGTAATAGTCTGTTTGTCTTCGCATGCACGACTACGTATATATT
Organism: Lipomyces doorenjongii; assembly: GCF_038497915.1. Classification (NCBI taxonomy): domain Eukaryota; kingdom Fungi; phylum Ascomycota; class Lipomycetes; order Lipomycetales; family Lipomycetaceae; genus Lipomyces; species Lipomyces doorenjongii. The sequence continues at coordinate 140,976 of NW_027118072.1, forward strand.
GCGGGTTAGACATGTCGGGGCCAGGGCTCCATCAATGTGTACTGTTCACCGTTTCTGTTTCCATTTCATGCGTATTCATTTTTTACGACGATATAGCAAAGCAATACAATCCATTTACCAAGACACCACGCCTTCTTCCCAATAAATACATGATTTGATTTGAACCAAATTAAAATTTTGCTCCCAACGCCTGATGTACACGCAGCGACTGGCGAATAGACAGATCTAGCATGATCTCCTCCGATCCTCCAGGAATAGCATATGCGCGAACCTCGCGGTACAAACGCTCAACTTTACCGCCCTGGCCGCCGCGAGAATACGAAAGACCGCCGAAAATTTGGGCGCCTTCACGTGCACAGAATTCGAACGTCTGCGTAGCCTGCGCTTTGAGACCGGCGATGGCGCCACCGAGACGATACATAGCCTCCTGCTCCGGCATGCAATTCGTCTGAAAAATAAGGTTCTCGAGCCAGTTGTGTGTCGCCTCGATGCGGATGGCCATGTTCGCGAGCTTGGCGCGAATGACGGGGTGGTCGATCAAACGCTTTCCAAATGTGCGGCGCTTGTGGGCATACTTCATCGATTCTTCGTAGCATACCCGCGAGAATCGGTTGGCCTGGATGATAATTCCCATGCGTTCGTGGTTAAAATTCGTCATGATGACCTTGAAGCCCTGATTCTCTTTTCCTATCAAATTCTCGACTGGAACCTTGACGTCTTCGAATGTGACGTAGGTCGTGCCGGAACTCCACATACCAGAGCAATCCATGCGACGTGTGTTGACTCCAGGCATAGTCTTCTCGATCAACAAGAGCGAAATACCGCTCATCCCGTCGCCGCCAGTCCTGACAGCGACGGTGAAGTAATCGGAGTAAATGCCATTGGTAATCCACTTTTTCTCGCCGTTGACAATGAAATACTTCCCGTCGTCGGTCTTCTTCGCGGTAGTCGTGAGATTGGCGACATCGCTGCCTGCGTCAGGCTCAGTGATACACAAGCAAATTCTCGTCTCACCGGACAACAATCCCGGTAGCACACGCTTCTTGACCTCCGGCCTGCAGAACTTGATGACTGGCGGCGCACCAATTCCGTAGCCGCCGAGAAGATTCCAAACAAGACCGCCAGATCCGGCCCGCGCAATCTCATCGGTGAGAATGAACTCATGGAAATGATCCCACTGCTCGACAGCAACGCACCTCGGTCGAATGTCAGTATATTCGGTCGGGTAGTGAACGCCGAGCGCACCGGCAAGATATCCACGGCGTCCCATCTCCAGGTAGACCTCCCTCGGAACATCCTTCTTTTCATCCCACTCTCCGACAAAGGGCTCAATTTCTGAGTCGACCCACGCACGAACCTCATTTCGAAGTGCAACGTGAGATGCATTATAGTAAGTGGTGGAGTAGCCTTGATACCATGATGGATCAGCAAAGGGCACCAAGTCACCAAAAGGTTCAAATGTCTCCTTGCCGTTCTTGACCTCGACAAGGGCAGCAGCCGGAGAAGGTTCCTCCTTTTTCTCAGCGGCAGGAACAACAGCCGCTGCACCAATGGATCCAATCTGGAGTTTGGGAGTGTACTTCTTTAATATGCCCGCGTTGTGGTACTTCCAAAACATCTTGGACGCATCCTTGCCGGCGACGCGCTTCAGGATTTTTTTCCCGCCAGGGTGCTCATTCTGGAAAGCCGTGAGGTCATATACCCCGCCGTCTACAATGATCCAGAGGGACTCTTCGGAATTGTGCTTCGCGACATCCTTTATCACGTGTTAGCTGATTCGCTTCATCTACTGATGCCTTATGGAACATACCTCTGTGGTGAAGCTTGACTGGGATTGTTGGTTGGACATGATGTATATGCTGTGGGGGATTCTATGAGAGTAATTCCATGTAGGTAGCGAGAGAACAATGCGCACGAGTGGATGCCGAGGAGCATTAAATGGGAGCGGAGCGGTTACGATCTGCTGATTTGGTTTTGCCGAGGATGTTGTGGAGCCTGGACGAGCCGTGATGACGTCGACGACGCGACGAATTCGTGTCCGCTGAGCTGCTGTCACATGCGTCCCCGCATGTACTTGAAACCGCCGTGATGATGCCTGAGCTATGGCATAAATAACGACTGGTAGCGGCATATACGTGTGCAAAGTGCTCGTAGCGTCAGATATAGGTAACTTAACCCTAATTTCGAAGGTGGGGTCTTCCCCGAAGTCGGCCAAACACGCGGATGTGGACAACAATCAAGGGAATATTAATATTGTCATGAGAATGCACAAAACGCCACCAGAAATATGTCGATTAACAATCCGCAAGAGAAACGGTAGCATTGACCGCGAGGACATGATTCTGACCGGTTGAGGTATTAAATAAGTAAGTAGTAATAACGGAACAAGGACAATGTAAACTTAACACTGGGGTTTACAATTCGATACTCCGCTATACAAGCTTGGAGCGGACCGACCAACCGACACACTTCGAGTTGGTGAAGGGGCCCTCAGTGACGGTCTATGTCCCGCCGCAGGAGGACCGAGGACACTCACTCAGCTTGATAACAGTGCCCAGTTCTCCGAAGGCGCGTATTAGCTACCGCTAGTTGGTATATAATCTGCATCCGCAACAGAACAATCACTCGTCAGTTCTCTGTTCTGGACAATACACTGGTTTTGCGGCTGCACGCATTACTCTGATGAGCCACAACTCCGTCTCTACCCGATCCGCCTTTGAATTCCGACACTAGAAGGTCCGGCACAGCGCCATCTGGCCCATCCACATCGCGTCGAGTGTAGCACAGGACACAATATCTGTGCAACTATTGTCGTGGTGCCCCTGCGTCATCGACTCATGGTTCAGGAGTGATGCTGTTTTATAATCGAGATGAGTCGATGATGTGTGCTCGAAGGTGTACGATCAAAATATTATATAAATAAACAAATGGCTGTCAACGCGCGATGCCTGTGCTATACATTTGCCCTTCTTTCTAACCTGATTGCAGACTGGTTTAAGTGCTAATTATGGGATTCTCATCGCATATGCTGAAACCTATAGGCAGGGCGATATTTGGTATCATGCCTGCCGTCGCGTTTACTGGTAAGACTAGACGTCTACGCTAACCTGAATTATTTGCTGATATTCCCAGCGTGCTGTATGGAACTCCTACATATGTTTCATATCCGGCGAGTAAGCCAACTACGCGACTTACTATCCGCAGCATTAGACGCCTACGTGGACATATATCTGCCTCGTACTCTAACAATATCGCAAATCCAGCAGCGTCGAGCGCAATTACTCGCCGAAGTCGACGCTAGACGATTACATGACGACGTACAATTTGAAGATCCGGGCATTGCTGTGCGAATATATGCGTATATCGACACGACGGCCGTCGGTGATCGAGACGAGCTGTTGTACGGTTTCTTCGCCTCAGAGGCTGAGGATCGGAGCCTTGTGAGGTTTGTCAAATTGTTAAAGAATGCGAGACCGTGGAAGTCGAGAGCGTAAATCTAGGCCATATTAACTGTATTACACTGCTCTAATAATCTGTCGTCGTAGATGGTTGTATTAGTTATCCCTATTTGCGCCATTGAATATGTTGCATAATATAATATTCAGCCCAGTACTGTAAATCTTTTTTACTATTGTTTTGGTCTAGCCTAGCCATCAAGTCGGTGGGATCATACCCTTTCTAAACTCATCTCCAGGTAGAGGCACCAACAAGTTGTCACCCAACTCACGCTCTATATTACAATGTTGCCGCATTTCGCTCGTGACCATCTTTTCATCTAATTTATCCAGCCCAACTGCGAACTGCATCATCATTCCTGCGCGTAAATGCCACAATATATGACAATGGAATGCCAATATTCCCGGATTATCCGTCGAAACCCTGAATCGGACCACCGCGTGCCCCAGTCTTGGTACTACGATTGTGTCTCGAGGGACAACGTTCTCGACAACGTATTCCGCCTCGAATTCGGGCTTCCAGCCACCTAAACCTGCATCTCCGGAAAATGCGCGGATAAGCCACATATCATGTCCATGTAAATGAAATGGATGCGCAGATTCATCAGGATTATGAATAATCAACTCGATAACTTGGCTTTTTTCATCATTTTTCATCGAAATCGGGACGACGAGTTGATCGCCGCCCAAGGTCTCTGTATTTTTCTTCCCGCCGACAGTTGGCATGGGTGCCGTGGCCGCCGCATCTACTAGTCCAAACGCGACGTGCAAATTAGGCGCACCAATGGCGGGCATGAATGATGTGCGGTTAATGAATCCGAATGGAGCTAGATTGACGCGTTCGAGTTTAAGTGTCTTTGTCCATACTTGCACGCGATAGTCAAATGGAGGAACTGGACCAGAATGCGATCCGACAGAAACAGGAACAAGAAGATTTGGGTCCAAGTCGCGGCAAAACTCGGGAAGGAGGAAGTCATCCCATCTCAAGGATTCGGCTCTCAATTTCCCAGGTACAAGGGACCTAAGCCAGATGGTTGCTCGTTTGACGATACTTGAACTGTCATCCACGAGATTGACCAGAGCACGAATCTCGGGATCAAGTGTGGGGTTGCGGTAGTTGAAGCAATTCGTGTTCATATCAGCGCGGAGAGTGACCTGGGAAACAGGACCAGACGCCTCGGCAGTGACAATGAAAGAATACCGCTGACCAGGCGCGATAGGTGCAAAATGAATGTCTGTCGGCTCTGTTTCGGAAGAATCAGCTTCGACGACCCGCAAGACATGTCTGTCTAACGAAAAGGTTATCTCCGCCAACGCTGCCGCGTTGATCACTCGAAGTCGATACTTCTTGCCCCTCACAAAATTAAACTGCGTCGACTTCACGTCTTCTATAGACGAGCATGGATATAGCTCGTGTGTGCGCGAACAGACGTCTCTAAATGCGCGTCCATTGACAAGACCATTATCCGGAACGGGCTCAAATCCGGCAGAAGACCGCGACAGATACCAATTGAACATGTCCTCGCCAGACGCATGAAATCCTGCAAAAACAGAATGACTTCGTCATCGTAGTCTCTTCCAAGCTGATATTGCTCCTCCCCTAAATCGTACACGACCATCGCACCAGCCATACCATCTATCGGCTGCGTCGACGAATGCGAGTGCCACCAAAACGTACCGGACTGCGAAAGAATGATCCTATAAGTGAAGCTTTGGCCTGGTGGAATCCCGCACTGAGTTACACCGGGGACGCCGTCCATGGAATTCGTCCCTCGTTGATGCAGACCGTGGAAATGAAGTGAAGTCGATTCGTTGAGATGATTGTTCACGTGCACATTTAACGTGTCCCCTTTATTTGCTCGGATAGTAGGTCCAGGAAAAAGCCGATTGACGAGGACCATCGATTTTGCAACGCCATCCGGATATGATAGCACATGCCTCGCGACATCGAATGTGAATTCACGTACTCGCTCGTCCGTATTTCCCGTATAATGGGGATGGTAGAGATCAATTCCGTCGCATCGTTGACATGACATGACGTTTCACAGATCGACGACGATATAATAGTCTTTGTACCGGATCCCCGAACAACCAGGACTAAGAAAAGGAGCGCAACTGTGACTAATAAGAGCCACCTGGTGTGTTGATTCCAGCTGAACCGACTATTGATTGATCTGCGGAAATAAGTCGACAGCATGGCGACCTATTGTTTTCAAATGTTTGTACATATTATCCTTCCAATACCATACACAATATATTAGGTTTTCTCTCGTATGATTGAATCGAAACAGAGTCAGGCACAGATGAGACAAGGTCGAAGTAGTTCAGACGGTAGTTCATCGCCGACGTCAGCCATCTCCTACGGAACTACTAGTAGGGTATCACATATCACATTGCTGACAGCAACGCTTCGTATGCGCCATCAAGGACGAGGCCGGAGACTGTAGACTGTGCCGGCTAGTGTGTAGGCTGCAAGTCTCCGTTAGTTTTTAGTCGATCATCACGAGCAATGCAGGCACGTGCAGCAAGCAGCGCATCTCAGGAGGGCACGCCTAGCGTTCCCCAAATGCATGTCCACACACTTCCTGGTACAAGCATGACGCTGTCAATTGGTCCGACGAGTCTCATTTACTGTTATATTTCTGTTCACGCATATCGAGGCTGAAAGGACAAGCAGATATTCTGAAAGCTACGCCAACTAAGGCGAGTCCGAATCAAGAAGTTTTTAGCCATGGCCGCGCCGTATGCTATGCGCACTTTAATTCGAGAATTTCTCGGATATCGTTTTGTCATCTGTCAGTCCCCGTGAATCAATCTGTGCTATCTTATAGGCTGAATTACAGAGACCGCAACCTATTATTGCTTCGGCATCACCGGAGCCGTGAGGTTCTTCTGTCTGCATTAAGATTCCCCCTACTCAGAATATTGACGCCTTTTGCTTACAGCAGGAATCTTAAGGTCTCAGTTGGAACAGTGAGCAACTCTGGATCGTCCCTTGATAAGCAGCTTTAGACGAGAGTACTAGCTAGTTATGGAACCGAATATGGTGATTGTTGAGGCATTGACCAAGCATCACGGACGTTCAGTAGCCTGTCGGCTGTAAGTCAAGTCAATTTCGAATATTAGGTGCTGTATTTAGGTTTCCCTAGCCAATATCCGGTCCTGTAGTATTCTCGGGACATGACATAATTTTGGGCGGGGATCCACGTGTAGACACTAACGAGCTGCCGCATCAGACTTCTGTAAGTCTTATCCTCGCGATCTGATCTTGCTTCGTTTCAATGACCTTTCTTGTGCACGGCGCCTGTGCGGTATGCGATTCCGTTGTGCACATGCCTTAATCACGGCATTCACCGTTCAAGAAATATAGATATGTAGGTTCCCACCTATCCGACAGTTCCTTGCATTGCACGAAGTTTACACCAAGATCCTTCATAACTTCGCTCAACGAGTTGTCAGTTCCTCCATTGACTTTGTATCATGGTGTCTTTCTCAAAGGTCCCCATCGCCGGCAGCCTCATGGCCAGCACCGTCTCTGCTAGTACGACCGCTGCATCCGCTTACACCGATAAGTTTACCGATATCAAGCATATTGTGTACTTCATGCAGGAGAACCGTGGCTTTGATCACTACTTTGGTACCATGGCTGGCGTTCGTGGTTTCAAAGATCCTAATATCGTTGTTACCGACGGTAAGCCTGTCTGGTATCAGCCAACTGCCAGCAATAAGGCCGAGTACCTGCTTCCCTGGTACCTGAACGAGGATCCGTCGTATGCCCAATCTACTGAGTGTATGATTGCTGGTTCCAACGACTGGACTCCTAACCACAATTCGTGGAACTTTGGCAAGATCAATGGATGGGTTACCAACAACACTGCATGGTCGTGGGGTCATCTTAAGCGTTCTGACATTCCTACCCATTTCTCCATCGTAGAGGGATGGACTCTCAGCGACATGTATCAGGAGGCTGTTATTGGTAACCTGAGCCACTTTGGCGGTTTGGTGATTAATTAATGTCTTCACTGAGCCTTCTGACCATAACTCTCAGCTATTGTTCCTCGAGCAGTGGGCCAAGGCGGTTGGCAAGGAATTCACTATCAAAGAGATGAATCCCTGGAGACGAAAACACATGTCGAACTTGGTTAATATGTTCGATTTTGAACACGTAAGTGCTTGTGTTACCTTGCGTCGACCTTATTAACGCTTGATAGCCACTTCTCGATATACCCGCGATTGCTAATAGTTCCTATCCTCACATTGACAGCCAAGGGAACTACGACGGGTATTCTCTCTGCACTGAGAAGTATTATCCTTCACTGCCCTACAGTCGTCCTCCTGTCCCTTATGGCAATCAGACAGAGAAAGACTCTCTGTGGACCGAGACCGGTCATAAGCAGCTTCGCGGCCAGCTTACCGAGGGGCGGTACCTTGTGTTTCAGATGTCTGATCGCGAGCACAGATATGCTCTCGCATTCAACGAGAAGTCCAAGACACTTACTTACACTTCGAAACACGCCCACCCAGAGAACGTTGACATCGAGCTCGAGGATGAAACGCAGCGATTCTACGTCATTCAGGTCGGCAACGAGTTCTCTCAAAACTTCTATATCAAATCCGTTTACGGATACTACTTGCACTACAGTGGTCAATTCCACAAGACGCAGGCCGAGGCCTCGGTCTTCACTATCATTTACGACCGGCAGTTGGGCTACACTATCCAGCACGACGGCAGTTTCGTTTGCAAGACCAGGAGTTCCGTTGGCTTCTGCAAGGATGCTCATCATTTCAATATTTTCTCTGTTTCTTATTAAACGATTTCGAATTGGGCTTGGGAAAATGGGTCTGGGTGAAAGTTTTATGATTTGATGATAAACAACATATAGAATTTGCATTTCGCAATGATGGTGTAGATGTGATCATTTCACAGGAAATTATTATATGTGGGAGTCTTGGTTGAGGCCGAACGCGATCGTGCGTATTGGCTAGGGTCAAGCCTGACTGCACCAGGTTGCATCCTTAGTTCGTTCGATCACGAATGCGCGGGGGAAGTAGTTCATTGCCCTGCCGGTCACAGACACTCACAGTGGAAAAATGCCTCGAGCTCAACTAGTTAAAACGCATTGGAGACACATGTGCCATTGCTCGTTGCTTCTTTGGTTGCATGCATATTTGCTGATCGTCAAATTATGAGGGATATTCCGCATTAGCTTGTATAGAAATTGGCTCAACTAGCTGATTATTTACGCGAAGCTATTAGAGAAACTGCGATTCAACCGTACACGTTTACGGCGTCTTTATAACAGATCCTCGCAAGTCCGTCCATGATATGTTTATCAGATACAGATAAACAAACAAACGACTAGGAGCGGCCAGATTCCAGAGTTTGAAATCGCTGTGGAAGGCAACTCTTCCGCGCATTCTTTAATTTAACCGCTCTATAAAAAAGCTTAATGGCACCCATCACTGGCAGTCCAGGACATACGTCATTAGTCTAACCTCTGGCTCCTTCGGCCCTCTTTTGCACTTCCTAGCACGAGCACGATTGCATCAGTAATTAAAATCTCTTACGGACAGTCTCTGTCGAGTAGGGAAGTGTACTATTGGACGTAGCGCAAAGGACAGCGACCGCCAAATTCATTAATAGGGTCCGACATACGATACTAAATCACCTTTGAGTTAAGATACCGATGGGTACTTTATACTAGTCCCAAGGAGGAATGGTCGGGTTACTCGCCGTGAATCTCTATAAATATTTATAATATCTGGACATCACTCCGCCTTACGCCGTTCATGGCCGCAGTCGTACTCGAAATTTCTTTGAATGGTCTCCTGTCCAGTCCGGGACGTTTAGGCGCTCAATGGACGCTGCTGGTTGGTGTCGCTCGCGCAGTAACGTCTTACTTTGGCATCCGAGTTGGCTGCGGGTAATTCAGTTGTTACGAGGTGGCCGCTTAATAATATAGGAATGTTTGTTCTCGAGTGTTCGACCGGATGTCAATCGGTCCTGTGTTTAGGTATAGAGACATCATCATGGCGGCGATTGGTCGGACCGAGAATTAACTTCATTTGGAAGAAGTTAAAATCCCGACGCCGACTTAGTCTAAACTTGTAAACCGCTAACGGTCAATCCTCGCAAGCATTATACATCGGCCATATTATTCACAACATTAAGCTACAAGCTGTATATGCCATATCGTGAATCACGGAATTGGTGGACACAGGTGGTGCAGCCAGATCACGTGGCTCGCGGGATTGCATAGCTCCGTCCTCCGGGTGACCCATCCACATAAGGAAATTAAATAAGCGAACATTGCCTGTGGCTCAGCACGTTGCCCTGCGTCCAACGACGATGACAGCACTAACTACATTCTGTTTATATCTCCCTCAACTACCTGCAGTCCCGGTTGTCGGAGCAACGGCGGCGAAAAAAATAATCCACTGCCTCACCACCCAAACAACGTAATTGTGTTCTGCGACTGTTGTGTAGATAGTGCGCCCCTAGACGAAAGGGCAGGCAGGGACGGGCTTGCCCTGGAGAAGCAGAACGCCAAGACGCATATGTCATCCTATGCACCGCCACAAACGGCCTACCCTGTCAAAGAGGCTCAAATTAACTGGTCGAACGATAGGCGAATCCTCGAGAGATGCTATTGCCGATAAAACCTCATCGTAACTTAAGATAAAACAACCTACTCGATGCATTGTTATTCGCTCGCTATTGTTGCTGTCACGCTGGATTTAGGAAGATGAGTGCTCCGGCGTTGATGACATCATCGCATTCAAATGCATCTACACGCGACGCAAAGTCCGGCGGGGCGGAGCACTAGTCTCGGCGGTCGCGAACCTTGACTTAACTTGCCCGCCATCACAGTCTGCCCTTATAAGGCTAATTATGCCAGCAACGAGATAGTAGCGTCTGCTGTTGACTATATTGTGATATCGCGACACCCTCATGCTGTACAGTCGCAGTCTTCCTCTGACGGCGCTCATATTTACGATCCTGTTTATTGCAGAATCCATCAGTGGTAAGTCTCCCTTTTTGAACCCTCCCTATTTCGCAGCCAAGCTGACCAAAATGCCGCAGCTGAAGCTATTTATGACCGCGATATAGACATCGCGCTGGCGCCCGTAGGCGGCATCAGCCCTTTCAAGCCCCAACAATACAATGTATTTGACAAACGTTCATCTCCAACAGGAACGTACACTCCCGGCAACGTGACCTGTCCTAATGTGGCATCGCTCGTCCGTAACGCGACTTCGCTCGCAGCGAACGAGACGCAGTACATTGAGAATCGCCATGCACAGACGAGCCCGTATTTGATCGAGTATCTCGATCGCTTGAACTTGACTGACTTTAATGCGACCGATTTTCTCGTCGACACAAACATGACGATTGGTATCGCGTTTTCGGGTGGTGGGTACCGCGCCATGTTGTCTGGTGCTGGCTTTGTGGCTGCATTTGACGACCGCACACCGAATGCGACGGAAGCGGGCCATATTGGTGGGCTGCTGCAATCAGCTACCTACATTACCGGCCTTTCTGGTGGCAGCTGGCTTGTCGCTTCGCTTGCAATCAACAACTTCCCCACTATTGACGAGCTCCAGGCCTCCGAAATGGTTTGGGATATCAGTGACTCTATCCTGAATCCAGGCGGATGGCAAGTGGCTGTTACGGCGGACTACTATTCCCAGATCATACATGATGTCGAGGGGAAGCAGCGCGCCGGATTCCGCGTCTCACTAACAGATTACTGGGGCCGTGGCCTCTCTATTCAGCTGTTCAACTACACTGACGGTGGTCCTGGTGTTACATTTAGCGATATTAGAAATTTGAGCGCGTATCAGGATTATAGTATGCCGTTCCCTATCGTGGTCGCTGATGGACGTCCGTATAATACTAACGTTGTGTCGCTCAATTCGACCGTGTACGAGATTAGTCCGTACGAGATTGGAAGCTGGGATCCCTCGTTGTACGCTTTTGCTGATCTGGAATACATCGGTACAAACATGACAAACGGCCATCCTGTGGACAATGCCACGTGTGTAATGGGATACGATAATGCGGGCTTCATCATTGGAACGTCATCTACCCTGTTTAACCAGTTTCTTCTGCAGCTGAATGGCACCGGCGTTGAAGGCATTCTATACGACGCCGCAACAGCCGTGCTCGGGGAGCTTTCTTCAAGAGAACTCGACATCTCTTTGCTTGACCCTAATCCTTTCTACGACGTCAACCGCGATATCAGTTACATGTACAACGAAACAGAGCTGACTCTCGTCGACGGCGGTGAGGACGGTCAAAACATCCCGCTACTGCCACTGATCCAACCAGTCAGACAAGTCGACGTCATCTTCGCGGTCGACAATTCGGCGGACACGAACTACAGCTGGCCTGCAGGCTGGTCCATGACTGCTACCTACGACCGTCAATTCTCGTCTCAAGGAAACGGGACGAAGTTCCCGGCAGTCCCTGACATGAACACATTCGTCGGGCTGAACTTGACAGCAAGACCGACGTGGTTTGGATGCAATGCGTCGAATATTACAGGTGAAAACGGTGGCACGACAGTGCCGTTAATCGTATATATGGCGAACCATCCGTGGTCGTATTACTCCAACACTTCCACTTTCCAATTGTCGTACGACACCAGCGAAGTCGAAGGAATTATTACAAACGGATACAACATCGCGACACAAGGCAACGGCACGGTGGACAGCGAGTGGGCAAAATGCATCGGTTGCGCTATCATTCATCGCGAAACCGAACGTCGGAATACGACGCCTACGGCCGAATGTCAGGCTTGTTTGGCAAAGTATTGCTGGGACGGAACCGTGCTTCGCACAAATGCCAGTAATGAGACCGAGCAGCCCGGCCTTGTTCTTGTCGCATCTTCGACGTCGGATGCCGCGACAATGGTGGCGGTCAGGAGTGTGGTGTGGGGTATATGCCTTGGCGTTGTCGTTGCAGGGTTGTTGTGATGTATGTAGTATATGACGATAGTTATTGTATATATTGTTTATTGTATTTGCTGGGAAAACAATCATTACTGATGCAGATGAACTCTATTTCCATTACAAATACTAATATACAAACGCGAACCGCTTAGAAATCCGGCCGCATGGGATATGTGTGATTACCCGAAAAGCTACATCTGCAACGACTATATAACGGCGCCCGTTTAACGCACATCGCATGAAACCCACCCATGTTAAAAAAAGATAATGTACAAAAATACCTAACCCAATAATGATCATTAATAACACTAAAAAATGAACGTGAGGAGAGAGAAAACAAAGAGGAGGGAGTTGTGGCCAAAGTAAAAGAATATATGCAAACTTAGAAATCCTCGTCAAACGCAAACGAGGTCTCCTGGGACGATTGCTTCGCACCGGCCATGACGCCTGCCTTCTGGTAATCCGACACGCGCTTCTCAAAGAAATTCGTCTTGCCCGCGAGTGAAATGTTTTCCATGAAATCGAACGGGTTGGTCGCGTTGTAGACTTTCTTGTTGCCCAGGGCCACGAGGAGACGGTCGGCCACGAATTCAATATATTGTTTCATGAGCTTCGAGTTCATGCCGAGAAGGGCGACGGGAAGGGCTTCTGTGAGGAATTCCTGCTCGATAGCCACGGCCTCGATGATAATTCTCTCAACAGTCTTCTTTGATGGGCGGTGCTGGAGATGACTGAAGAGAAGGCAAGCAAAGTCGGTGTGGAGGCCCTCATCGCGGGAGATGAGCTCGTTAGAGAAGGTGAGACCGGGCATAAGGCCGCGCTTCTTAAGCCAGAAGATGGAAGCGAACGAGCCGGAGAAGAAGATACCCTCGACGGCAGCAAACGCGATCAGACGCTCGGCAAAGATCGATTCCTTGTCAGAGATCCACCGGAGGGCCCAGTCGGCCTTCTTCTTAATGCATGGAATGGTCTCAACGGCGTCAAAGAGATACGCGCGCTCAGCGGTGTCTTTGATGTAAGTGTCGATAAGGAGAGAGTAAGTCTCCGAATGGATATTCTCAATCATAATCTGAAATCCGTAGAAACAGCGGGCCTCGGGAATCTGAATCTCATTCGAGAACCGCTCGACCAGGTTCTCGTTGACAATACCGTCCGACGCTGCGAAGAAAGCAAGGACGTGCGAAATAAAGTAGCGCTCGTCGTCGTTCAATCTATTTTCCCAGTCGTGAAGATCCTTGCCGAGATCGATCTCCTCGGCAGTCCAGAATGAGGCTTCGGCCTTCTTGTACATTTGCCAAATCTCATGGTACTTGATGGGGAAGAGGACGAATCGGTTCTTGTTCTCAATCAACAGCGGCTCTTTCTTCTCTTGCAATTGGAGGCTCTTGCGCTCCTTGATGATATGTTCCATATCGTCATCCATGACGACCGTAGACGCAATCTTAGGCTCGTCAGCGACGTCTTTAAATGTGCTGGCAAGGTTCTTTTTTGCTGACGCGAGGTTGAGATCGGACAGAACGTCGGCAGCCTGAGCGAGATAATTAGTCAATGTGTCCATTTACACCACACGTCGATTTAATCATGCGAATCATTGTACGACGCGTGTGTGGCGACACCATCAAAATAAAAGCACTGACCTCTTTGGAAGGAGTGACTTCGACTGGAGACATTGGTCAATGATTAGTAAAGGATCAGGTAGGAAAGGATACAAAAAAGTATAACAGTAACGGGAAACGGAAGCAAAAATACTGAAACGGAGAGGGGGGGAAGGGCTTGGATTTTATACTCACCAGGCGAGGCGCTGAGTAGGTAGACAAAGGAACTTAAAGCAATCGCGCGGGACGCGTTTTGTTTTGAATGGGCCAGGCAATGTAGAACGCGGGCAGACCTGATCAGTCGCGCGCTCCGCCGCAAATTTTCGCATCGGCCAGCCAATCACACGCGGCAATGCAGACTCCCAACGCGCCACTCACGCGCCAGCACCGCATGTTTACGTTTCTCGCTTACGCGTCACCTCACTATATCGTTTCTGCTCCTTAACATCTGCACCCCGTATTCTGCAAAATAGAAAACACATGAGGGTGATTCAGACCGCGATTGTCGTCACGTAGACACCCGGAACAGTGCATTACATTTGCGTCTGCAATCAAGGGCGGCGGTGTGAGACGCGACATTCCTGGGGCATAGGGTTCTGGAGAAACTCGGGAACGCGTTTCTTCTACTATTTTATTGCTAGGGCCATGGGTCTGATAGCTTTGAGTTTTCCCATACTTCTATTCACACAACATATCTCGCTAGTTCTGCGCCTAACGAGTGCAGCCCGGAAAGATCTAACTTCTTATACGCACTGACTGTGCGAACTGCTGCTTGTCTGTAGCTTATTAAATCCTGTTACTCCGGCTACTCGGACTCGGATGCGCGGGATCTGTCAGTGGTCATACTTGTCAGCCCCTTGAAGTAAAGTTACTGTCAAAGTTTTCTGAGAGTGATATTCGAACTTGCAGTCTCGCCAATTGCGAGGATGCCAGTGTAAGCAATTCATTCAATACTGGGCGCGTCTCCTCTGAACTTCGTGCCTTTCACTTCGTACCAGACCTGCTGGTGCATCCTGGATCAGACAGAGACGGTTTGCTTTGAGCTGCCACTAGGTTGAGTAATGCACGCTTACGCATTTCATGTTGAACTGACGTGTCCACTGGAGGGTCGTGATTATAATTCTTTCGTATATAATATTCCTGCCAATGGTGGTTGTCAGTGATGAATAAACCTCTATTTAGCTATTTAGGACTGACGTATTTCGACATTACTCTATGCGAAATTCCTACTGCACCGGATTAACGGGCAAGCCGTATATTACTGGCGAGATTAGCGAGTGCCGAATAGCAGTATATAGTGACTGCGCCCCTCCATGAACATCAAAACAGCAACCAGATCAGTGCATTGCAAACAGAACTAACCGTAAACCCATATGCAATACCTCAACGTCACTCTCTGCTACTCGACCCTACTGCTATGTATCGTAAATACCTATATCAGACGAGATGCCTATGAATATCGGTGCTTTGTCAAACATTGCGCAATTGGGAGTGACGCGCGGGGCAAACAGAGCGCTGAGGTGACGCAAATGGAACTAGTCGCGGACGACGCGCATCCTTCGAAGCCGTCGCCTCAGAGCAGTTGTTTTGGAGCCACTCATGCGTTTCCTGAGATTGCGGGATGCCGCACAAGTTGCCGGTACATGCCGACCAAAACAATGGCATGCCGGACACGAACGCGCGCGACTTCGGCTCGCCCCGTCGTGGGCGACTGCACTGTCACTTTTTCTGCTCCGGTTACGCATCAACATCGTCTCCATCGCATCGGTTCATCGCCTGCAACGCCAATCATTTTATCTTCGCGAGTGGCTGCACTGGTATTCAAACCCACAGAGAACCCTGATGTCGTCCGTCGCGACTTCCTACGCGCATCCTCCTCCCATCCCTCCTCCACCATCGCAACAACCCCATCTCGTGCCGCCCGTCCACCACGCGCCGTCCACTAATTCTCCTCTGCACACGACGTCATCCGCTACTGCTTCATCGCAAGCGACCGCGATCACCTCGATGTCGCAACAATCCCAGCCAGCCACGGAATCGCGGACATCCACTCCGCACTCGCAGGAGACGCCGCCTCCTCCGCAACTCGCTCCTGTTCCGACACCGTCAAATATATACACAGTCAGTATACCATTTTACGTGTTGGTGTCACACTTAATTTGACTGAGCGCTAATTGTGTATCTTCACAGGCTGTTTACTCTGGCATTCCGGTCTACGAGATGATGGTCAACGGCGTCGCCGTCATGCGTCGCCGATCAGATTCATACCTCAACGCGACACAGATTCTAAAAGTCGGCGGAGTTGACAAGGGACGACGGACAAAGATCCTCGAGAAAGAGATTCACATCGGCGAGCACGAGAAAGTGCAGGGCGGGTACGGTAAATATCAGGGAACGTGGATTCCGTTCGATCGCGGCCGCCAATTCTGTCAACAATACTCCGTTGAAGACCTACTCCTCCCTCTACTCGATTTTGACCCCGCTGCACCTCAATCTGAACAGACACCTACGAAAGAACAAGCCTTGGCGGCACGCAGGAAACAGATGTATGCGGTCGCTTCTCAACAAAACAGCACAGCTTCGCAAGTTGGCACTCCTAGCGGCAGTGCAAATTCTGTTTTCGCAACTCCGTTATCGATGTCTGCCACTGCAGCTCTGACAGCACTTGGTAAAGCCGCCCAGAGGATATCTGCGGCAAGTCAGGCTACCCCTCTACCATCTATCGATGTTAAGCCACTGCAACCTACTACAACTAGTACACACGAGCATCTAGTCTCTTTTGGGTCAGACATGGCTACCGATGTTGATGAAGATGAAGGTCGCCATGAGGGCGAAGACGGTCCTCCCCGAAAGCGGACCCGTTTTGATCACTTGAATATCATTGGCGAAGACGCTGTCGCCGGTGCGGAGTCTATCAAAGGGGAGCTGCATTTTGCTTCAAACAGAGAACAGCCGCTGGATCCACTAGACGCGAACACGGTTCCGAACTTTGCGCATTCCAAGGAAATCATGACGCAGATTTTCCTAACAAACGAGACTAGTGGCGTATCACAATTGCCGGTTCTTGATTCCGTTGCGGCGGGCAGTACCGGTTCCTCATCGACTGCGAAAATTGAAGTTGACGTTTCCATTGACGAATTAGGGCATGCAGCTCTGCATTGGGCGTCCGCATTAGCTCGAATTCAGCTCGTACAGGACCTTATAGGGCGAGGAGCTGATCCTCGCCGTGGGAATTATACGGGCGAGACAGGTCTGATTCGAGCAGTTCTGGTCACAAACAACTACGACCAGGGCACGTTTCCACAGCTATTGGATCTTCTGTACCCCGCGATAACACTGGCTGACAAACAGGGGCGAACAGTTTTGCACCAGATTGCGTTGACAGCTGGCATTAAAGGACGGTCCGGCGCGAGCAGGTATTACCTTGAATGTCTGCTAGAGTGGATAGTACGACACAATGGCCCCAATAGCTCAAGAAAGAGCGTGAGTCTATCACGATTTATGTCGGATGTGGTGAACGCACAGGATAAGAACGGTGATACGTCATTGAATATTGCCGCACGAATTGGTAACAAGAGTATTGCACAACAACTAATTGAAGTTGGCGCCGACACAAACATCCCGAATCGCGCGGGTCTCCGACCAATTGATTTTGGTGTTGGAGATATGACTACAAAGACTTCTGCCGCCCCTGCTCCTTTATTCCGAACACATGGGCCATTGGTCCCTCCGGCGGTTGTACAGCAAAGCAAAGACATAATAGCTTGTAAGTCTCCAGTTTCTATTTCTGTGGCAAGGACTAAATTCTAATGGTTACAATAGCAATGACATCCATGATTTCGGCTTTGGATAAAGATTTTCAAGATGAACTTCGAAGGGAGCAGACGACTTTGGATGCCATGCATGTGCAACTTCGGGAGGTTACCGTAACTCTCGCGCAATATCGATTGCGCGCTGACCAGCTGCAAAAGCAATCCAATCACCTTAACGAGTTACATCAGCGGTGCAGAAATCTCGAGAACGCGATTCGGGAAGAAGACGCGCGGTACAAGGTCGCCAAGGCTCTACTTGCTGCCGATAAAGCAGGCACTGTAGAGAAGGCGGCTGTTGAGGGTGAACCTGTGTCGGACGAGGTCATGACAGCGGATGAAACCGGTGACGTTACCATGGCAGACCTGGACACAATTGACAGTCGGAGCGACGACGATAACGCAGACGTTGATGCCGACAAGGCGTTTCGCTTGGAGATTGTCGAGGAGGAGGTTGGCATCAATGGCTCCACTCCAGAGGCAACTCCATCGGCGACCGACGGTGCTGCCCGCGAAGTAATTAGCAAAAGTGCGACTGCTAGTGTCAGCGGTGGCAATTCTGCGGTCGCTACGTCTGTCACGGATACGAATGCCACTCCTGTGGCAGAGGCAAGTAG
This sequence comes from Lipomyces doorenjongii, assembly GCF_038497915.1. Classification (NCBI taxonomy): domain Eukaryota; kingdom Fungi; phylum Ascomycota; class Lipomycetes; order Lipomycetales; family Lipomycetaceae; genus Lipomyces; species Lipomyces doorenjongii. The sequence goes on from NW_027118072.1 coordinate 159,407, forward strand.
TAGTCGAGCGATAGATTCTATGAAACTGAAAGTCGTCGGCCCTGTTCCACCGATTCCCGTCTTGCGCGCAAGGATAGCAGCATACAAGCGTAATGCGGCGCAACTTAGTGTGCTGGCACAGGTTCTTCGTGGTCGGTCATCCGATCTTGAAGATAAGTTCCGAGGTGTTGTTGCAATGTGTACAGGTGTTCCGAAAGCAGACGTTGATTCTCTGCTGGAAGGCTTGGTACAGGCCGTGCAAAGCGACCCTGCTGAGGTCGATATGTCGCGTGTGGCCGGATTTTTAAGGAACGTTGATGAGAACTCATAGTCGGTTTGTGAAACTGGAAGGTAATGGCTTTGTTTTAGTTTCGGTGTTCCAAGTTTGTAGAATTTTTGTGTTTTCTCTTGTAACGATATTATGACTTTTTGTTGCATTCGGGAGCTATCTCTAGGCTGTTAATGTTGATTTGTGTATACTTCAGTATTGGATCATTTCGTGTATTATCCCTCTTGCTCATTTTCAACTATGTGTATGTCTTCTTTCTATGTAGCACTATTCTATATACTAACATTGTACAATCGGGTGAGAAATGCAGGCATGGTGTATATATCAACCTCATCATCATTCAGTTCCGAAGAGATCATCTTTCTTCTCTTGTTTTATGTCTTTTCTTTTACGGCCTTTTCGCCTCGCTCAGTTTCTCGTCTTTCTATCGGTAACTTTGAGCTGGCTAGTAGACATCGCGATATGGCTTCAGAAGCTCTTTGTGAACTGTCTATCTAGAAGGCTAGAGCAAGTTTGGAAATGAAACACTAGCGTTTTGAGTACGGTGCTTTCGTTGTTGAAAGGCATGGAAGTATTGTAATTATAGGCTATCACATTCTCTGCATTTTTCACTGGTCGTTGGAGAGGCGAGGGATTCCAGAATTGGAGGCGGGGATAATGTGATATTTACAACATAGACAAAGTCCTGGAAGCGGCAACGAGGGACCCGGTACACCAGGCAACACTGCAGGACCTCGGCATAGTAAGCGAACCAATCGGCACATTACATCACAGGACTGCAAAGTCATGGATGGGGACGTGTACTTACATGGCCGCATTTTTCTCAAATTGAAGTCTTCAGATTGGTTCCTATCATGACTATGTTTCCACTCGAATTGCAGAAAATGGTGGGCACCTGGCGCGTTCTCGCAAATTTTCTGGCTCACTCTTGCAAAAGATGGGTGATACATGCAATTGTGCAAACCAGTGCGGCACCTTTTGAAGCTCTATAGGTAACCTGCCCGACCATGGAGGCACGCTATGATGGAATGCAAATAAGCACAGTTTATCGGCATAATCTTTTCACCCTCATGCATTGTAAATAGCAAACCAATTCAAACGGAAATCATACATGCCAACATGCAGTTATGCCTATCAATGTTCTAAAAAAATACAACCTCTTCAATTTAGCCAAAAAGAACCAACTAATAAACCAAGTAACCTTGCTATGCCCCGTCTCAAGCAGTGTTCTATTCACGGAGGCACGACATGGTGTGTAATACATTTCTCCTGGATCCTGCCAATCTCGTCCGTAAGGACAGACACCCAGAGCTCTTTCTCCATCCTTGACCTTGCCTTAAACATTAAGCCCCTGCCCGCTGTTCCCAATGTATCGACGCGGTAAAATCTGTCACTTCCAGAATATTTCTTACGCTGAGACTTGAAAGATTTGACCGCGTCTTTTGGTGCCAATGTAGAGGTGCTGCTCGCCCGCCAAAGAACGAAGCACCGCGAGAATTCGTCATCGGATGCTGTCGTGCCGTCACTGTATATTCGTGGAAGAGAATACATTCCAGGAGCTGCGCTGACATTGAACGAATTATTCTGGCTCACGAGATCCGCTTCGGTCAAAATTCCGGAATAGACATAGCACTCCTTCAATGGAATTATATCTCGCTTCTTGTGATAGATTGTTGGCAACTCGACACCTGTTGCTGACCGCGACTGTTCTTCGTAAATAATCAAATGGCCATGACATATGACGATATAATTCGTCTTAAATGTAGCATGCTTCCTAACTTTGAAGAACATCTGGCCCTCCATCTTAATAAACACCATTAGCATCGCCTCAGTTGAACCTCTTGATCGAGCGTACGTACCGTAATACTGCGACAGAAGCCTAAAGGACAGACATTATATATCTCCGGGTCAGCAACTCCTCTCAACACTTCCCATTTCGAAGCTGACTCTCCGAGTTGGGACTCCATCTCTTCGTCGATGTGCAAATGGGCAAGATTAGCTGCCTTCAACGCTGTCAGTGCCCTCGCATCAGCTTCTCTTCTCGCACGCCAATACACACGCAGTTCCTCTAATCGCTTTATCCATTCATCTCGCGTTGTCTTATTGAACGCCTGTAATCGAACTACAAGACCAGACTTGAGGACAAGCTCAAACACTCTGTCATCGTCGAATTCCGTGACTGTGCCATCTTCGTAATTGGTCCTCTCATTGCGGGCAGAGCGATTAAAATTCACGCCGTCGCCGGCACCGATCTGCGAGTCTACATCAGGATCTAGACGGCGTTAATATCTGACATTAATAATTTCTTTCCATGCTTTCTTACCTCGTTGGACAGGACGAACCTCAGTGACGTCACATAAGTCGATAAATCCAGAGGACGTAAGCATCTGATACAGTCGCCTGTACACTTCTGACAGTGCAATTTCATCCAGTTCCTTCAGTTTATGAGAATCGCGGAGTCGCGAGCCGTCTAGCCACTCGATCTGTCCATCTCGCATCGGATATGGCGTGAATTCATGAATGAAAGTACGAGAGCCAGCAGAATCAGTCAGAGAAAACGGCTTTTCGAATGCCGGCGGAGTCGCGTGATGGGGCTTGCAGAAGACAAGCATGTTATCATGGCACATGAAGTAAAACTGTTTGTAGAAGAGCCTGCCTAAATGTGTAGAATATCCTGAGTGTTGCGTCAAGCGGATCAGGAACCCTTCGATTGGAGGAGGCTCGACCAGCGACTGTGCCGCTGCTTTAGGGGAAGGTGCAAACGTAGGATAGTGAACTTTGGGTCTAAGTTCCAGTTCATGTGTCTTGCGAAGTGCCCAGGCAGCATACATATGCTGCTCATTCACGTCATGTAACCATTCTATCCGATCATATCGCCGCCATGCTAAGCCTAGTCTCTCATGTTCGCGCCAATAAGTGACTGTTTCTCTGTACGCGGGGACCCGCTCTAGAATGTTCAGTGCTGTTGAAATCGTATAGTCTACAATCTGTGGTACGGGCATTACTTCCGCATTACCACGTATGTGCTCGGGCTCCTCAAGGCCATCCTCACGACGGCGCGTGTCCGCTAATCGCCTTAGGTTATGCCTTCGAATATCTTCCCAAGGGATGGCAATTCTCAGCGATGCCTCAAGGTCCGGAACCTGCACAATCATATCTTTGACGACTTTGCCACCTAATATACTTCGAACAAATCCGTACCATGCGATGCTAGTAGACGGCGCTCGAAATCTCATGATATATAAGGTCGTCTTCGCGTCACCCTTGCCGTTGTCATCATTCGATTTCCATAATGCCAATGACTTGTCCAAGGAAGAGAAGAGATTGATATTGACTATTTTGCGATTCAATGGTATTGTGTATGCGGTGGATGTAGAAGTGCGATCGGTCACAATCGCAGGAACCGTCTATATACATTAGACATTATAGAGGAAACTTAAACACATAGCATATACTCACCATAGTTTTATATAGTTGCAGTACGAATGGCGCTCGCTCTTCACCCAAATACCTGGCAACCGCGATATATTCGCGAGCTCTCTCGACAACATTTAAATGCACGTGATCACTTTCATTGAAATCTGAATGCAGTGTTCGAACATTCGCTGATTTGATACCAACAAGAACGCGATCTATCTTGACAACTTGACCCTTCTGTAGCTGATATTCAGCATGTTCTTCGCTACTGTCATTCGCTAGTTCCGGACCAACGGCACCAAGCACACTGTTCCCATCTACCACGACGTCATATACATCACCACTATTGTCCGTCCTTCGCTCTGGTAAGAAATTGAATTCCAATTGTCGCAATGAGTCTGAATCCGAGTCATGACTGAGATGGTCATCACCCTCACTCTCACCACTCCTCGATCCTCTTTCTGCTACAGAGCCGGCGTCACCCACCCTCTGTGATGATCTTGAGGCGCTCCGTAATCTCCTAACCTCATTATCGCGCTGAAGAATATTCACCAGACTCGACCGCGCCGCATTCTGAGGAACGTTATGGAAATGTGGCATAATACCCATGGCCAAGTCGTTCGTCCTAGTCAAACTCTCCGTGGATATCGACGTTGCGACTGGTGTAGGAAGAGTCCTAATAGGCCGAATTGTTGATGCACTATCTTGAGATCGAGATCGGCGCGAGTAGATTGATGAAGACGGAGGTGACGGAGCCCGCCGAGACTGAGAGCGAACAGTGGAGACGGAGACTGAGCCTCTAGCTGTCGCAAATGTCTGCGTTGATGTATAACTTGATGGCGCAAACGCACCTGAGGGTCGTGCCGACCCGCCAGAATTGCTGAAGCGACGCATAGAGCGTCCACGTGATCCAGATGTCCCGGCCTCCACGAATGGCATGCTTTCGTTGTACCGCGTAAAGGGTGTCGGGCTACCCATGCGTGGTGGCTCTGAAATATTGCGCGATTGCGTTGGTGTAGCATCAGCAGACGACGGTAATTGCGGCTCGACGTCAACGTAGTGCGACGATGATCTTGAAGTTGGGTTAGAGACAGGATTGTAGGAGCCGCTTTTACTATCCGCAGAACCTGATGGACCAGCTACTGGACTGCCCCTTAGTTTCGCAACACTGAATGCTTCTCCGGATCTAGGCGATGACTCATAGTGGCTATTTCGTGTTGACAATGCACCGCGATTGCCAAGATATGAAGCCTGACGAGACGAATGGCTTATTGCGATCGGAGGAGTACCTTTAACCGATGACGATATAATTCCGCTACCATTCCCGGTAGCAACACTTCCTCTCCGCAGCGAAGGTGGTGCGGTAACATTGGCCGAAGGTGCCGGCGGTGGAGGTGGTGGATCAGAGTCTGGAAACGCGGATGACCATGCAGCCTTAAATTCTTGATCTGACGAGCGCGTCACTCTAGCAAGCCATATCTTCTGGTGCCGCCGCAGCCAGTCGGAAGGAATTGGTCCTATAAGCACAACACGGGATGTAACATGGATATGCGATGCGTTGGCATGCGACAGTCTAAACGAGGTGAACGGGTAGTCTTCCGGCGATCCATTGGTGTACGCTTGATCGGCGGAGCCTGCCATGGTCCTGTTATCGCAACTGATGTACGATTATCACTTAGCCTAGCCAATAGTATGGCTTATCGATAGAGCTGAAATGCAGACGACAGTGAGTATTGCTGTTGTATACTAAACAGAGGCATGCGGGGGCCAAGTTCGTGCCTGATCGATATCGCGATCGCTGATCAGGCAGGGTAACCCATATGTGTGACGTCACTCGCTCGGTCGCCAAGAGCTAAGTTCTGTCAGTCTCCAACACCAGATAACCAATATATCACAATCGCTTTGAGAGTTTTGTTCGGCGCCGCACGCAGCCATCTACTTATCGCCTACTTCATCGTATTACGTCTCAACAATCTTCTCCGGATCCGAAGCTCTTTAAATAAATATAAAAGTCTTAATTGACTACTTTCAGAATAATGAGCTATCCTTCCCCACTAACGGGCACCGTTCGTCACGACCTTTCGCATAATGTCATCACCCTAGGATGTCCCTTCACAATAGGTGGGTTTGTTAAACTTGGTGCTCGAGAAACTATTATTAAGGCGCAATTCACCAGCGGTCCCGGTGTGTTCGTTATTTCACCTTTACCTTTCAGCGCAGATTCTGACACAGCGCTGGATGGTTTACCTGTCAAATATATTCTCGCGCCAAATGCGGTTCATCATATGGCAATTAAAGAGTGGCTGTATCCGGACGCTAAGGTTGTCGGCTGTAGAGGTCTTGGGAGAAAGAAAGCAAATGAGGGCGTCGTTGTGGACATCGAGGTTGCAGAGTTTGATAAAGTCCTGAGCGCGAAAGAGCTTGGAATGGATGATATCGCTGAAGAAGAAGACTTCAACTTTATCTGCTTTAGTGGGCATAAAAATAGAGAGTTGGCGACTTATCACGGCAAGTCTAAGGTACTTGTAGTCGCGGATCTGATTTTAAATTTGCCTGCCACGGAGCAGTACTCTGCTACTAAGTCAAATGGAATCGTCGGCACTATACTGGGAAAGTTAAGCATAGAGGCTAGATTGCAGCCCTACGTTAGAGGCGCTTTGTTTAAAGATAAGGAGTAAGTAGCGATACATTTCAAGATTTACTCAGGTTGCTAATATGTAATACAGGGCGATAAAGAAAGGTATTAAAGCAATGTCCACTCTAGGTTTTGAAACAATTGTCATGTGCCATGGTGATATTATTGAGATCGACACAAAGGCAAGTTTTATGATATCTTTAAGACGTTGCTCTAAAAGCGGCGTTGGAAATGTGTTAAGTAGCTTGTCAAGCGTACACAAGTCTTTTTATTGGTTAGAAGGCGGAAGTCCTGTTGAATAGTTGTAGCTGTTTATAAATGCAAGCTGTCAGATAGAGATAAGTGTCATATATGCACTAGATAGGCGTGAGGTGAGGGTCGGATGCGACAAATCCGGTTAGATATCAACCACTTCTTGCCGCCAAGTAAGTGAGAAGTATTGTTTGATTTTCAAAAGTGACGTTATCTTAGACGAGTAAATGACTATTATCCTGGCTGGTTCATTGGAAGAATCAATTGAATTACACAATATCGAACAACACATCGTTGCAAATTCAAATTTTCTACTGTTATCGCCCTTGCATATCGATAATCTAACCAATCCACACAGCCATACAAACAAACGACAAAATTTAACAAATCATATCAAAACTAGTAAAACATGACCGAAGTATATCCAACGAAAACCTCTATAATGCAACCTTCATATCTATCTCCTAACTATACCCAAAAACATTAAATTATCTCTGAGCTACCCTTTGTTCCCCAGGTGATCTTCTCGCGGTAATATTGGATAATGTACACAAAGGACAAAAGAACCGGGACCTCAAGTAAAGGTCCGACTGTAGCAGCCAACGCCTGAGTAGATGAGATGCCGTAGAATGAAACTACGACGGCGATAGCAAGCTCGAAGTTATTGCTGGCAGCCGTGAACGCTTGAGCGGAACAGATCTTATACGTGTATCCAAGTCTATGGCAAAGCCATAGAGTGCCGAAGAACAAGATTACGAAATACGCAAACATAGGCGCGACCACACGCAAAACAGATGTAAGCTGAGTAATAACCTCGCGACCTTGTGAGGCAAATAGAATGAGAATGGTGAACAGAAGACCTAATAGAGAAAACGGCTCAAGGAAGGAGATGAACTTGGTGTCGTAGGCCTTGGTGGAGATAACATGTCCTCGCAGAATTACTCGCGTAATAACTGCTATCAGTAATGGAATACCGAGGAAGATTGCAACAGACTTTGCCACCACGGAATATGAAATCTGAAGATGATCTGGAGATTTTCCAATAACGTTAATGTAGAACATGGCCGTCGGTGCAAATAGTACCATCTGAAGAAGTGAGTTGACGGCGGTAAGGATAGCTCCATAATCGGAGTCACCCTCAGATAATTCTATCCATATCATGACCATAGCGATACACCTGGCTATTCCAACCATGATCAGACCTTCTCTTAACTCTGGACGGTCTGGCAGGAAGAGCCACGCAAGTCCAACCATCACCATTGGGGCAACAATCCAATTGATAAACAAGCTGATGGCTACCTGAACCCAAAGTGTCTTCACGACCAGGAGTTTGTGTAACGACTCGAACTGGACCTTACACATAATCGGGTACATCATGATCAATAGACCCGTGGCAATAGGAATAGAGACACCGGCGAGTCCACCCTTTTCAAGCTTAGAGCCAATGCCAGGAAAGAAGTATCCCGTTGATATGCCCACAACCATTGATAAGAAAATCCATAGGGCCAAGTATCTGTCTAATACTCCAAGTTGCTTTAATGGCGGCAGTTTGTTTGTCTCAGTCGGACTCAGTCCGGAACTCGTATTTACTGTTTGTGCCGTGGCCGACGTCGATGTGCGCTCCAGTAATGGCGAGTAATCATGGTAGTCGATGCTATCCCTTGCGGTATCAACTGAAAGACTCTCACCACGCTCAAGATCCGGTTGAAGCTCAGATTCAGGAACCGCTCTCAATGGATCCGAAAAGCTTTCTGGCATTTTTGCTGTACTGCAGGAATACGACTCGAGAGATCTCTGCTCCTGTGCTATTATTCTCTATTCCTAATCTAGAAATTGAATGCCAACTAACGAGCTTCACCGTTTTGGTCAACAACACAAACGGTGATAGAACTGACAGCAGATGCCACGCATTTAGTAGCGTTCGTTAGCCACATTGGTTTCAAGCTCCACGCGGTTAATCCGGCGCGGTCTTCGAGCACGTGTGAATAAACAGTGTTATACATCTGCGTTACGCTCTAAATGAATTTCAGTGATGCATTTGTTGCACTATATGACAGCGAGGATTGGGCACAAGTCAAGTTGCGAGCTGGGGCCGGTTCCCGGGCCGGAGGCCTTCAAACTTTCGCTAACGTAATACCCGGTCCGGGTAATTGGCTGTGTCTTGGACAAGTATAACCACCAGCATTTTTCAGCTGACCATAACTATTTCATCAGCATTGTAAAAGACATGCCAACATGTCGAATACATACGTTTACTATAAGACTCAGCAAAGATGTAGAAGATAATCAACTTCTACACAGTTCATGGTATGCTGACTCATGACCTCTGGCCATTATCAGATTAACCCCTGAATCTCGTCCCTGAGCTAATTTCTCTCATGTAAATTTATCAGCACTAATAGTTTAGTTTTATCCAATGACTCATCCTCAGAGATGACGAAGGCATCTAGTCGCGTGTCTCGCAACTAAGAATGGTGTGAGTCTATGGCACATAATAATGACGGCTCATGTTCAAAAGAAGTGTGAATAATAAGGTAGCCACTAGTTTGGACGGGCATCAGGGTGACATCCTGCTCGACGCTCATTGGATAGAATTTATTAAGCTCTGGCATCTGAATGCTGGGAGCATGGACAGCCGTCTCAAATATGCTGTGCCGTGGATAAGGTAGTGATAAATTTGAATTTAGGGCATATCTCTCCAAGAGGTCACTGTCCTGAGATTTATAGACCTCGGTATTCAAGGCGGAACTTCAATGACACGACTCGATATTATACTGAACAAAGCAAACATTTCATATCGATAAAGCGCTAGAATATAATAAGATTGAACGTTTAGCTCTGCATAAATTTACAGAATGACCACCACATTTCGCCTTAACCCGTTATAATGTCCCAAACTTAGCCATGAAACTCAAACCACGTCCAATCCAAATGACTTTCAGCCAACATGATGTTATCTGAAATCTACGATTCCATAATGTCATCTAAAACGCTCATTAGATGACGCGTGTCTATCCGAGATGCCAGAGCGTCTGCATTTCCTCCATTCGCAGCAGCGGAAGCCTTCACAAATCCTTCCCAGAGCTTGATGCTGATCTGAACTAAGTCAAGCTTATAAGAATTTTCCTTGCGCAGCGACTCGTAGGTCGCAAGATTGGATATAGAATGTTCCAGTTGATCTGCGAGGGATCTACTATCATATGACTCCATTCCGACAGTAGGCTGGATTGTGATACCGGTGTCTTTCACCTGTGATGGGGTACCCGATGTGGATGACCCACAACAAGATCCGCCAGATGAATCTGGAACCGGAGATATGGGAGTTGCACTATATCTTGGCGTTGGATGAGGCTGTTCATAGTATGGCAGCGGCATTGTCATGGCATCGATGTCCCCAGACTGGAAGTATGCGGTAAAATCAATCGGAATCACTTGCTGCTGCGAAGACGAATGCAGTTGAGCTGACTTTGATTCAATAGTTGGGACCGCTACCGGTGCAATAGGTATTTGACGCTGATACGTGGTACTGTTTGCAGAGATTAAAGCAGATGTGTCGACCACCGGTGGGGTTGCCATCGATACATTCCTAGGAAGTAAAGAAGCTGTCGTTATCGGAGAAGAAGAAGCAGGCGCTACAGGAATTTGAGACCTTGCTGGAGATCGATCATCTTTCACTTTCTTTGCCGGTGCTGTTCCGCAGGCCATGCATGGATGCTTTGCCTTCAAAATATCCTCTTCCTCCTTTCTTCTCGCCGGCCCAAGTTCGTATTCCCCACTTTCTTTATTCCTCAACCAGTCCTCTACCGTTCTGTCATCGACACCAACTTTAGATAATAGTTCTCTCAGCTTTCTATTTTCTTCTACCACGCGACGAGCTGTCCGCTGAATCTGTATATTGAGCTGTAGGCCCTCTTCTTGGCACGACCGGATCTTCGTCTCCAAATCGGCAACATATTCCCGCTTTCGCGCACGCGAACGCCGTTGATTCTCCCTTATCCTGGCAAGATGATCGGCAGTACTAATTGCTTCTTTCGCCTTTGCGGCCTGCATAGCGATTTTTTAGAAATCGTATGATAATTGATAGAAAATGTACTCAAACCACGAACCTGTGGACCCACCGATGAGGTGACTGATGCTGGGTTGATTGCTGCAGTAGAGCAAGACATGATGGTTAATTAATATATGGCAATTGAGCACTCAGAGTATAAGCTATTTGTTGATACGAGGTGCCGGCGGAATAAGTAGGAGAAGCCCCCTACCGACGTGTGTTGGGAGACAGTAGTATCCTCCGCACATTTAAGATAACTGAGGGTATTGAGACACAACATGAGTCAACACCGCAGTGAATTATTAGACGAGAAACTTAAACATTTCACGTATAAGATGGTCAGCGAGCATGCAGACCATTGGCTGGTTTGAGCATCAATACTATAATGAATGGTGTAACTTCAATCTGCCAGTTCGCAGCACTATAATGTACACGCGGTACTTTCAGGCTCCACAATATGCATGAACAATGTCGAACCAAGTATCCTGATCCGAGACCCTTAATGCCTCACTTTTATTTCAACAAACGCAATATATAACAGGTAACAACTTATAACTTATACAGCAAATGGTCTGAATATCGTCTATGACTGCTGAGAATCAGAGATAGCGTCTCACACCAAAAAATACACAACACCTTTTATGAGAGCCATTCCATGCTTGGGTCATACAATCCAGTTTTATTCTAAAATACCTGGAGATCGCTTAGCCATTTCAGCAATCTGAGCGCCATCCACACGCATCGTCTGCCATTCCTCCATTGGAATAGCACCCAATCTTTTATAAAATTCAATGGACGGTGTGTTCCACTTAAGCACCTATCAATAACATTGACGGTTAACATCTACTCACGCACCGTACATGAATAAAGTCGCAGACTTACCGACCACTCTAGTCTACCGCCATCAATATTAACTAATTCTTGAGCGAGCGCATAGAGCAGTGCCGAGCCGTACGAGCTTCCTCGGTATTTTGGCTGTACATATAGGTCCTCTAAATAGATACCAGGTTTTCCATTCCATGTCGAGTAATTATAGAAATAAAGTGCAAACCCTGCGGGTAGTCCTTCCTCTGTCTGCGCTATCAAAACCTTGGCGTACGAGACGGACCCGAAAATTGTCTTCTCGAGCATTTCTTCGGTGCAGAGGACCTTGTCAGGTTCGTGCTCATATTCAGCTAATTCCTTAATAAATCCCTAACAACTATGTTAGCAGTACTGTTTGAGAACAGAAATGATCACTTACCAAGATGTACGGCACATCCTTGATTGTGGCTCTTCGAATGGCAGTTTTCTTAACAGCTAATGATTCAGTCATGATGGTAGTCAAAATTGATAATTCAGCTAATAATTAGCTATCAGCATATATTATATGGGAATTATGCGTACTTACATGCACTTGGGATTCGCTGGCCGACTGAAAGGTTAGCCTCGATGGTTGCGGTTGTCGTCGCGAAGTGTAGCCCGAGGCAATAGATTCTCAAACTTAAATCTAAGTTTCGAGTTTGAATGCTTACGATTTAGATATTGATCGGCGCTTACGAAAAATATCATAATGCTCGTGGGTCTAGATACAGACATACAGAAAAATGCATTGTATTTAGTTGTTATTCGGTACAGTCCTTACTGGTCGTCATGTTAGAATGCTGTGCATTATTGACTGTCGAGATAAATTTTTCGATCAATTTGTGCTTCGGTTTAGGGGAGATCGCCGGTTATTATTATGTGGGCGAGCCGTTGTCTAGATTACTTATTTTGCCAAGTGCTTAATATTTACAGCTGTCAAATGCTCACACAGACATTTAGGGTACAGGTGTGATGCTAAGCCGCATATATGCCAACTTACGTGACTTAGGGTTTTTCCTCATGGTGCAATCGCCGCCTTCACGAATCTCAACGGTGTTGCGTGCACATCTCTCTATCTAGAACTACAGCCACAACCAAGACGGCAGCACTTGGGAACTACGCTGGGAACTCTAGTCGCCTACCTCATAAAGACTGTCGTTGTCCTTACTAGATAAAGATGTCTTTTTTATCATCAAAGCCACAAGGTGTTATGGGTAGCGGTAGCGGGGGGTTCTCGGACTCGCCCGAATTTGATTCGATAGCTAATCGCCTGTCGAACCAATTGTTTACACTCACCACGAATATCTCAACATTACACCGGCTCTTGGGTATTGTCGGTACTAAGAAAGATTCTCATGAAATCAGAGACCGAGTGACTTCTTTGACCGATGACACACGTGAACTGTGCAAGTCACTAGGAGAGGATGTTAAGCAGTTGCAAAGCTGGACGGATGTTACGGTATGCTAGACATATTGCGCTTAACCCGGAGATGGCGTGACTGGTTTGTACTGATGACTACTGTAGCCGTCCCAGCGTTTTACACAGCAGAAGCTTTCCCGAGAATTTACTTCTTTGCTAGCGGATTTCCAGTCTGTTCAGCGCGTGTCAGCCGAAAAGCAGCGCCAGTTCGTAATCGCCGCCAAGTCACATCTCCCTGGATCTACGCAACTGCTGTCACCTGGTGCAGAAAGCTCCGAGTATGATTATCAGCAACAACAGCTTTTGGTGCAAGAACAACTACCATCATATGCGCAGCGTAGTGAACAGCAGCAGCAGCAGCCCCGGCGAAGTCAGGTCCAACAGCAGGAAACGCTTGATATTGTCGCCCAGGAAGAAATTGATTTCCAGAACTCGCTGATTGCGGAGCGTGAACTTGAAATTCAGGGCATTGAACAGGGTATTTCTGAATTGAACGAAATTTTCCGTGACCTTGGTACCATGGTCACCGAACAGGGTGTCTTGATCGACAATATAGAGTCCAACATCACCAACGTCGCTGATTCGACACAACATGCGTCTGCCGAACTTACAAAGGCTTCGCGGTACCAGAAGAGCTCCCGCAACAAATCTTGCTGCTTGTTGCTTATTTTGGTAGTTATTTTGGCAGTCGTTTTGCTAGCGGTGTTTTTGGGTTGAATATGGGATTAGAATTGTAATAGAGTCAAACTTGATGCAAGACGAGTCTGGATCTACGGAAAAGTCGGTTGTTTGGTTGTGAATATGTAATTATTGACTCGAACCATTACTCGCTACGCCATGTCGTTTAGTATTCATTCTAGTGTTATATTTTGCGTCATATTTAGAGGCGTTGGATGCAGTTTAGGGGACTTTATATATTCATTTGTTCTTCCTCGATTTATTTACTACGGGCAACTTCTGTTGTTGTTGTTTAGAGTTTTTTACTACAAGGAAGGTGCTGTTTGATATAATGACAGTAATTGGTTTTGTATGGTTACACATACATTTCTTGCCTCCACAATAGATATTGTAATTATCTAGTAGCGTTTTGCTGATGCTGTAAATATGTCCGAAATTGAAATTTGGTGGAATGAAGTCCATGATGGGTTTGGTGCATACGTGGACTACCCAGTTGCTTAAACCCGCCACAAGCGCGTGCGTGAACAACTCACTGCTCCTTGGCGCGGTATTCACAATCGAATCATACGAACACAACGCGGACAACAAGGGACAGCTGTAATAAAGTCTGAGACTTATTGTTCGGTCTCCGTTGGTACTTCGCACGCAATCCTCTAGATAATTCGTTACACAGCCCATGAGCAACCGAGAAACCTCCGACCCATGGGACGACGGCTGGATACCAGCACCGGAGGTATGCGTTGTCGAATCTCCGCTATGTTTGGAAAGAATCATTCTGACTTATTCTATTTGAAGACTTCTAAGTCACAGGCTTCTGGTGTAGTGGTATTAGAGTCGAAAGATCAAGTTCGGAAACTATTTGCTCCGGAGAACTTACGTTCTAGCAACGGTGATGATTCGGCTCCACTACGCCCTGTTGGCCCAATGTAGGTTGGCGTGCCTGATGGAGTATTAGTTTTGTCCAGTGCCGACTAATTTGTTTTGATAATTAGGAAGTACGAGGTCCAGACGAACACCCAAGGCTCACAATACAGACCACAACTACGAATACTGAAACGAACCCCAGAGTCAACTCGAACTTCTGCTACGCGAACATCGCCATCAGATGCAGATGAAAGACCTCGGGAGACGGAGGCAGAACGAATGGAAAGAAACCGCCGCGATAAAGAAGCAAAATACCGAGCCGTCAGAGAGTCGATTTTTGGAGCCGAGTCTCGTAATCATATGGGAACCAATAATGCAAGCGCTAGTAGTATAAACAACAGAAGTGGAAGCAGTCGATCATCACGGAATAAAGACAGAGAAAGTAAAGACCGGACAGCCGGAGATAGTGGGAGACGCGCAGCACCTAATTCGTCAGGAAGAAGTTCAAACGGAAGCACTCCATCACCGGCTAGGGAAGGAAAGGGTGGAACTAACAGTCCGGGGCCTGCAGGACAAGGTGGAATAATACGGGTGCCAAGGGGCCCCGATGGTACGCCTGGATTTGGACGTGGCAGAGTACCGGCTCGAAAAGGGCCATGAACAGCTTCTGTTCGATTATTTGTATTACATTATTCTATAGATAGTTAATGAAGTACTTATTTTGGTGACTGTGCGGTTTAGGTCATATGCGATGGGGTTTATATGGTCTCTGGATATTATATTGATACCATTTATGTTCCGCAAATCTTAGCTTACTTATTTCTGGGCAACTCTTACGGGAGCCACAACGACGGTAATATAACTATAGCACAGGAAAAAGACGACATAATGACGGACAGGAGTGTCTCCTATGTGGATACAGCTGTGTCATTCAAGGTCCAACTTAGACGTAGCTGTTTTCCAACATGAAAAACACTAATTAGGGAGCCGTAGTCATCAGTACAATACCCACTTTTGATATTTCAATTGGCGTACTTCGCTATGTAGGTGTAATGTGCGTTGTGGCGAATTAGCAGGCACTTCACCAAGGCGCTAGACTACGTACGACTGAGCCAGAGCCCCTGAATCACACGATAGCTCACACGGCCAGACCAGGCGGCTGAGCCTCGTGAGGAGTCAGCCGGCGATGTTTGTTTCATAACAAATGCAACCGGCTATGTCATATTTATGGCAACGATTCGGAGTTCGCTTACGAATATCTAGGCGACTCTTCTGCCATCCATCGACCCTGATCATCGCGAATTCTAAATAGTTGAGAAGCTCACACGCGCGCTGGTCGCAGTATTTGGCACACGAGCACCTATGACACACAGTTCACTAGCACTATGCTACAAGCATATGTAGTTTTTAATTCGGTGACCCACTGGCTCGTGGACTGGCCAAAACGACAACGACTGCGACTAATTTACTCGTAACGATAGTGCCCGGGGTTGCGAACACCGAACACTTCAAGGCGACGCCTTCCTTCGGCGATAGTTAATAATAGTTTGGCTTACTCGGCAATAGCAAACGGGTATCGTAGATCCGTCCACGCTTAAGTCCGCAGCAGTGTGACTCACTTAGTGCCGCAGTTCCCCGTGAACTCGACACTTGCAACGCATTTGTGGCAACTTTAGTCAGAGTATCTTCCGTGACCCGGCACGTGTGACCTATTTCAATCGTTTACACATTCACCATGTCCATGGCTGCTGACTAGGTCTTTCCTTCCGCTTCTCGCTTACTTACCTTTTACCTGTTCTGCACCTCTCCAGACAGTTCTCTCGCACACAGTGCATCTGACTATTCTCGTCCGTTTATGTCATCCTATTCTTCGTCCGTCGCTTCTATGATCACAAGCAAGGAAGAGCGTCGGCGACGCTCCTCGAGCATCATCTCGCATCTCCAGCCCGAAACGATCGAGGAGCAGAGTGACCAAGCTGCACTTCCCAACCTCAACGCGAACTGGGTCAACAATAAAGGTTGGTATTTTTTACTAGCTGTACGTCTTTTAGAGAGTCTTGAGGATTGGCGGTGGGCTTTGGTTTCCAATGGGATCGGAGAGAAGCAATTGATTTTGTTGGGCTGGCAATAGGTCAAACATTTGTTGGGATGGCCTGTCATATTTTCCGTAATCTTTGCACAATGTATATTACTATGTGCGGCGTATATTGGATATGATTATCAGACATTTATTTTGATGAATCGGGTTTGCGGGTGATTGCTGGTCGAGTATCGTGGTAATGGTATTTGAGTCACTAACTGTGCTTCTTGTCTCTAGGCGCCTGGGTTATACACTTTGTGCTTATTGCTTGTCTTAAGATATTCTACGATCTCCTTCCTGGTGTCTCGCAAGAACTGAGTTGGACGCTTACAAATATTTCTTACGTAGTTGTGAGTACCCTGCTGTCATTCCCTGACCGTAGTGTTCTGACATCGTTATAGGGGTCATATATTATGTTTCATTATGTTACCGGAATACCATTTGAATTCAATGCGGGTGCTTACGACAATCTTAATATGTGGGAACAGATCGATAATGGTGACCAATATACGCCCGCCAAAAAGTTTCTGTTGGGTGTCCCTATCGGATTGTATGCACACGTGCCCGAAGAAACTATTGAAATATTTGCTAATCGGCTTTCATAGGTTTTTGATTTCTACTCACTATACCCACTACGACCTTGGCATGTTTGTATTGAATTGTCTGGCGTGCCTTGTTGTTGTGATTCCGAAGTTGCCATCGGTAAGTGTATCAAGACGCGAACTCACACCCGATACCAAGGATGTTATTAACACTGATGATTAGAGCCATCGACTGCGATTATCAGTGCCAGAACTGATGACTTCATCTAGCTGGGATTCGTAACCTCCACCGCATGCCATAGGGCCGATTTGTATTCTGTTAATTGTTCTTGTTGCTAAACTCTCCTCGCTGCTTAGCCTTGGATTGATGTTTAATTTTGACTTAGTTTGCGTTTTGTGTTTTCGTGTTTATTTTGCGCAAAGTTTAAGCCGGGTCGTAAGCTATTGTTTACAGCTACCCGATGCGATTTTATGCCATGGCCTTATTATTGAAAGAGCACCACACATTCAACAACTCTCATTATATATGTCTTCTAATTGATGCAGCTTCTCTGTGTATTTTTGACTTTTTATTTGATGCGGAAGGTGATCTATTGTTTTCTCTTACTAAATACGCGGTGCTACATAGTAATCAGGTGTGGATGCTTCAAGGATTACGGTTATTAATGGTTATAAGAATATGTGGTACTTGCTTTGGTTTATTTTATTTATTGTGAATTGTCTGCGTTGGAGAATGATGTCTTGTGATATACTTTGAAGGTATATGAAGACGAAGATTTCGATTCCAAGGTGCAGGTTCATTCGCTATTTTAGTTTCTTGTAGAAAGTATTATTATTTGTGCTTAATATTTGGCGTAACGGCAATGAAATTTATTTATGAACCGTCCCTATGTTCATTATCGATGATCGGACAATTATATTTCCGTAGACTTGTTAGTGAATCAATATTGCCGTGGCTACCGTCAACATGTCATACGCGGGTTCCAAATATGCATTCCCAATTGCCGACTGCTTAAATACAGCAGTTTTCTCATCATATATGTCACAGTGTTTTCTCATTCCCTGTCGTCTGAATTGAGTTCTTGTTCTAATAATCTCCACTCAGCTGTTAACTCTTCATTCTGCGTTTCATCAAGATCTAATAAGCCGTCCGTCTTAGCTCTGAGGAGCCCTCTCCGGATACTCTCTTTCTCTTCCTTTGTAAATCCTGCCTGTGACTTTGCGATCACGAGCAAAATTTGCACAATCTTCTCAATTGCAGAATACGAGCCTTCGACATGTAATAATTCCAGCAACGACGGGACGGCAGACAACGACCTCAGTATCTCGATTTTATCCTCAAAAGGCTCCGTTGACAAAATTCCGGCCAATAAGAAAATCGAGCGCCTTCGAATGTCTTCGTCGCTTTCGTACAAGTGCCGCTGCGGGTCTGGAACGTTTTTCGTCTGTTCATCGAACATGTGCTGCGTTTCCTGCCGAATAATCGACATGAGAACCTGCCATCCTTCGGCGTTTTTGAAAGAATTGTAGCCCGATGCGTGGTTGCGAATCGCGGAGCTGAGACTGTACATTGCTTTTAACCGTGCTTCTTTAGACGGATCTGTGGATGCTATACGTAGCAAATTTGGAACTGCGTTAGGATACATCAATAGTGCTGCCTGAGACTTAGGATTGTTTTGAACTGCAGTGCCGATTACCCAGCATGCCATCTTGCGAAGAACAGGTGACGGGTTGACGAGTTGCTCTATCAGTGGTGCCCATAGATCGAGGCTTTCGAGATTATTCGCGTTATCTAAGTTTTCCACTAACTATGCCATGGTTATCAGTTTTACTGTCATAATACCAGTCAACAAGGACTCACCATTTCAAGATTATCAAATGCGGTTTCTTTCGTTTCAATGTCGACGTTGGGATCAAGAATCGTGCCCATCGCTGCCCGCATTAACTGCGCATCATCAGGCTGTCCGAATAATTGCGCCAAAACCTCGGGATTCTAAAAATTGGCCCTATTAGTTCTCTTATTTAAGACAGCATGCTAAGGTATGATAGCTAAGACGGGTGGCTGGCGCGGACTTACAGGTGCTTTCTGCCTTTGTGAATCTGAATCGGTACCCGCGTTTTGCGAGTTCTCTATCGACCATTTCAGTAGTTTCTCCATAATGTGTAATAGAAAGTAGCTCTGATATCCAAATTATAAAGCCAAAGTGAATAAGTATAAGTAAATGACAGTGAGACGAGTCTAGCGGCGATCAGACTCGCTATTAAGTAAGGTTAAAATGCAAAAAGCGTCATCGCGACAGAAGTTTCACGCGCTTTCTGGAATGAAATTGGGAAACGCTTGCCTGCGTGGACTTGCTTTTTGAGCCGCACACATCTACGCTGTTTTGAGCGTGCCAAAGTAGAAGGCCAAGGACGACTTCTAGCTAATCACATAATTGAAAGGCAAACCATCAGGTGTTCGCGACTCGAGCTGGAACCTCGTTAGACTACTCGACGACGGGACTTAATTCGGGTTTAGCAAATTAACGGGATACAGATAGGATAAATTGGAACTTGCGTAGAGCCGGAGCAAGGAGGCGGCTGGAGCAATATCTTTGTTCAAAATCATATTATGACATTATGATCCCGCACGACAAAAACACAATGTCTGACTCGCCATTCAACTTCAAAGTGCTGTCATCGTCAGAAGTGACGCCCATGGCAACACCAGATAATTTATCCGCCGTCTCGCCTGCCTTCGCGTCATTCTCGCCCTCAGCGCTCGACGTAGCCACTGCAGGATTGGTCGGACCTCACGGCGCGTCCGCGCTCAGAAACGCGATCGAGCAAAGCACTAATACGGCATTGACCGATGATCTTCAGCAGGAAAATATCACAACAGTGAAGAGACCATTGTTTGGAAGAAGTAAGAGCGAAGCAGTGCAGCGACGGGATATCGAAGAGATAGTTCTCATTCTCCGGCGGCGCCCTGGCGCAATCTCCGAGTTGGGTATCGAGCGGATAGGAAGAAATAATTCGTACGTCTTATCTATTTACGACTAAATTGACTACTTACGATTGTACAGACTTGAGGTGTTCAAGGACGAGATTGACGGCGGTAAGCGCATCAGCTTAGGCGGCAGAATCATTCTAATCGACATCGACTTACTTCTTCCTTCCAACGAAGTCACTAAAGTCGCGTTGTCCCTGGCAAGCAGGCTCGACGTTCAATCCTCAATAGCTCAAACCCGTTCAGATGCGCTCCTACTAGCAGACTTAAAAGAACCTACACTTGATTCGTTTGCGCGGAATGTGGAGAGATTAGCGAGACACGACAAGCTTTCTACAGACGAGATTGACAATTTCGAAGTGTTGAACGGGTTGTACAAAAACGCGCTACAACGGATACATGAGTATGAAATTGGTGAGGGGATTGATGCCGAGAACGCGGGACACGGCACGCCGGTCGTGGATGATGTCGGTGTGTTGGGGTTGTCGATCTGGTATTGGAACGAGAGGCATAGAGTTCCGGAATCCTTACCTGAATCTGAACGGAGGCGGTATCGCGTGATTGTCGAGATTGAAGAGTCTGGCCGTGCTGGGGCCGGCTGGGGTGTGGTGCAGAATAATGCTTTACTTGGAGAACAAGTAGCTACATCAGAGTACGTAAAGTTAATTAATAACTAACGTTGATCGTCTTGCTAATGGTTCCAGTGGTGAAATTAACTGGCAAGAACCAGATTACAGCAATCTCGAAGACCAAGCTACAGGCTTCGTCCTCAAACTCGACCCGCCGGTCGCAATTCCATATTACGACGCCGCGATCCTCGATCCAGAGTGCGAGGCTAGGATCGAAACGATCCCGACCTTAGATGGCTCCAAAGACTCGCTGGTCTTCGCCAAACGTACCACGTACAATTCCCGAGGACAACCCGGGGAATATATTTTCAGTTTGACATCGTCGAGGGTTGCGGAGATGCGACGGATAGAGGAGGTGTATATGTCGCATCCGCGTCAGATTTTTTCTGTGTTTGAGGTGTGTTCAGTGGTTCGTATTGCGTTGGTAGTGAGTCAGAACTGATGCTTGCAGATATTGAGACAATCCATACGGATGCAGGCACTTATAAACAGTGTGTTTAAGCCAGACTCGCTGATACCTAAGTCGGCTGTACCAATGGAGCTTCCGTCGACGTTAGCGGAATTTGTGTCCTCGCTGGACAATCTCAGTAACATGATGGACCTAGATGAGCCAGCGCCACGGACGCCGGCCACTCCAGCCATGATATCAGTCAAGCTAACGACGCCATATGGTCGCGCGCCACAGCTCAGCTTGAGCATGCCTACAGCGGATTGCACCGCTGTTGACCGGCAACCTCGGTTGACCAGTTTTGCGGTCGAAGTGCTGCGAGGCGGCAAGATTGGTGTTGTCGGGTTGGCTGTGAATGAACAGGGAGATGTACAGGGCAAGGAGGAGATGGAGCGGACGTTGGAGAATGTGATTGACATTGCGGAGGATCTGGGTATTGTTGCCCTCTGGGTTCGCGAGCAAGTGCGATAGAAGTGTACGATACGAGAATATATCACTGGGCGTTTGGGATATTAAAAAGGATATGTGTTATAGATACAACGAATTGTAACTA
This sequence comes from Lipomyces doorenjongii, assembly GCF_038497915.1. Classification (NCBI taxonomy): domain Eukaryota; kingdom Fungi; phylum Ascomycota; class Lipomycetes; order Lipomycetales; family Lipomycetaceae; genus Lipomyces; species Lipomyces doorenjongii. The sequence goes on from NW_027118072.1 coordinate 181,073, forward strand.
CCTAACGAAATATAAGTATTCTACATCCAATAGCATCTAGCCATCTATTACGTTATTGACCCTTGGTTGTTGTTTATGAGTTATTTTGCTTGCGAAATTAGAAAGCAAAGACCATGTCCTCGAGCTTAGAAACAGGTCGCGCCTTGTCGTAGCCTAGTTCTGCGGTGGCCTTCTTCATCACGCTGATCATAGGAGGGGGGCCGCAGAGCAGGATCTTGATGTCCTTGGCAGGTGGCGGGCACCAAGCCTGGCAACAGTTAGTGCATTTCTTTAAGAAATAGACTCTATGCACTCACTTTAATCATATCAGCTGTCACGAAGCCAACTCCGCCAGTCCATCCCTCCTTAGGACTATTCAGCACATAATGAACTGTAAAATTCTCGTGCGTTGCCGCCAACTCGTCCAGGTCGTCCTTCAACAAGATATCCTCCTCCGCCACGTTCGCGAAAATCAAGCTGATTTCAGTTTTATCCTCCGGGTTCTTGAGCACTGCGCGGACAATTTGGAGCATGGGAGTGATGCCCGTGCCGCCGGCGATCATGCCGAATGAGCGGACGAGGCCGGGACGATAGACCATGTTGCCCTTGGGGCCGCGGACACGGATGGTTTGGCCTACTTGCAAGCCTGCCACATATTTAGAGACGTTGCCTGTAGGGTAAGACTATATGCCGCATGTAAGCAATTTATTCGATATACATAGGTGCAAAATATGAGGTACCTTAATCAAAAGATCGAAATAGCCGCGGTCGTCATCGGATGAAGTAGGAGTGTACGACCTAACAATTTCCTTGCCGTCGATCGTCGCTGCAATCGACACATGCTGCCCAATAGGTAGTCCAAGCATGTCATTGGGGTTCGGTAGTCCGAATCGGTAGCTGAGTGGCTCGTGAGTAAGGCAGTTCGTAGAGAAGATGGACAAAAAGCGGTACATACATGCCGGTGTTATGCGACAAAATTGTTTTCTCTTTCAATTCAAATTCCTGGAACACATCCGGCTTCAAGACTTTCCGCGCTTCTAAAATCCAGTAAGTTAGCGCTCTCCTTTCACTTACTCATCAAAACTCCACTGAAAATAAGCAAGGTACGTACTACCCCGCAAAACCTTCAACGCTGAAAGCGAAAACGCAACGATAACAGAATACAAGATCCACTCCCGCTTCACAATCGCAGTGCCGATTATGATGAGACCCGCGGGGATGTAAATCCCATGTAGTGGCGTCTTGAGCAACTCATTCTTGTCTGCGGTGCTCATGTTGAATTTTGTCTATATTAGAGCTAGCTGAGATGACCTTGACTTGTCGTAAATGACGAATAATACTATATGATGGACGGATGGTACTATACTGCTAAAGGAGACTTTCTAGCGAGCAAGCTTCTCATTCAAGTCCTGTCGAAATCACAGGGTTCTCTTTAGACGCCGGTGGCAGACGGGGACGCGGTGTAGGAACACATCTATAAACGCAAAAACTGTTCGCGGTTCCGGAGCGCCACTTCCACGCGTTGTCCGACTCGGGACAACTTTGCCCAAAACGTGCGTGAGATTGTTGGGTACCTTAGGAGCCAGGGTAATCATTACTTATTACCCGGCTTGACTAATTGGGAGTTTTGAATTTTTTTAAGTTTCAGAACAGGATAGCTCAAGCGAATACATATTACCGGTGTCGGTCAGAAGCCATATCATCATTTTGTTATTCATCGCGCGACTTAGAGTGCCGCCATTTATCACATCAAACTTCACTACAACCGATATTAGAATGATTGGAGAAACAGAAATGTAAGCGGGCCAATTCCATGTTTTGCTCGATAATTCTGACGAAACAGTTCTCCCCCGTCTTCACCGGCAGTGGTCCATACCTCTATCCCTCGGTTTCCAAAGGACACGGATCTATTTCGACATATTGTGCACAATATGTCGGACGACGGCGAGGATGATGGACAGCCTGCCCGCAAACGCGCGCGAGTGGACGAGAGTAGCGGGGGCGAAGAGGAGGATAGTCGGTATGATGCAGTCGAACTTGGGAAAAAGGGCGGGAACGCGGGGTCGCCTATCACGATTTCGGATGAGAAGGATGCGGTTATAGAGATTGATGATTATGATGGTCAGAGTGAGTCACTGGAGAAAGATCAGGAAGACAAGGAAGGAGATGAGGGTACGGACGGGGAGTACAATGTTACTTCGACAAATGATCTTCCGAAAGGTGTAACGAGGCCGCCGAGGTTTGTTAAGCTAGGAATAGTGGATGGCGTTATTACTGTGCTCGATGATCCATTCAGCGAGGAAGAGCCTGAGGAGGAATCTGAGGAGGAAAACGAACGAGATCCGGATGCGGAGATCGATCCTGCTGATTTACTCGTGAAGCCGGCATCTAAGAAACGGTTACGACAGCTTGAAGAAGCAAAGAAAGATGAGGGCGATAGAAATGAGAAAGTCGCCACGATAGACGAATTAGTCGAGATGCGCGGGCAAGGCCGGTATTTCGGCAAGTTGGACAACGAGCATGTTTCGCTTTGTATTAATTGTCACCAACCCGGGCACATGGCGAGTGATTGTCAAGTCATTGTGGTATGTATTTTGCTGAATGCTATGTTTCCCAATAGATGCTGACCTTGTTAGTGCCAAACATGTGGTGAGCAAGACGACCATCTGACGCGTAACTGCCCGAAAACAAAGCGGTGCTCGAATTGCAATAAACTTGGACACGACTCGTTCGCATGCAAGGAACGACGTCGGGATATCTACTGTTCTCGCTGCCGCTCATCACGTCACGGATACGAGGTGCGTACTATAATGGTCTAACGACTTGAATTTAAATAAGGCTTGAATACGAGCTGATAAAATCAGACGTGCCCGTCAATTTGGGGCTTGTACACAACGTCCCGCAAACCGCTCAGTCCAATCTCGGCCTTATTTTGCTACAACTGCGCCGGCGAAGGGCACTACGGCGACGACTGTCCTCGTGCACGTCCCATGATGCAGCCACTGATCGAAGCATCTGTGTTTTCAGCTCGCAATATACCTTCTGGATGCAAATTATCGAAAGAGCTTGAATCCAAAGTCGCCAAACGCGGCGGCTTCCCCACGCCTGTGCGTTCATCTAACGTGGATTCGTACAGACCCGACAGGGATTCTTATCGTCCTGACCATAGACGAGGCGATCGCGACGGGAAATTCCGGCCTAGGGACAAGGACTACCCGCCTCCTCGGGACGATTACTTCGACAAGACACGCAGGACCGTAGATCGAGGCCAACGCAACCGCAACGGACGCTCGCCGAAAGACCCGATCGAGGATAAACGAGTTGATGCCCGGTATTCCGACGCCGACAGAGCTGACTGGTCTAGACGACGCCAGCAAGGCTCAGACAGTCGGTACGATTATGCACGGGGCGAGCAACCGATGGTCTCGAGCACGATAAGTTTGCAGAGCAAACCGAAGGGGTCAAAAAGTACTAGCATTAGTGGGGGCCTGAAGCAGAAGATAAGCGCTGGGAAGGAGGCTTTTAAAAAGCTGATGCAGTGATATATATAATATTGCACAGGGGTTGGGCGTTTGGTTGCTTTGTCTATTATAGCGGAGGATGCACATATCATATCTTTGCATATAGTTCAAAATCAATGTTTATGACTCAGACTATACCAATTCATTGTTTTGGTGGCCCAGTATGACTAGGCAAATACGTGACTGACGCTCCATCGCTCAATTAATTAACGTAGCCCGATTAGTGGCCAAGCGGTTCGGAAGAAAAATCATTACACTCACATGTAGAGCTAGATAAGATTACCGGTGGTAGGCATGGAGATTATCCAGAAGGAGAGCGACGACATATCAGAGCAAAGATTTGAAAATGCCGGTAATCCTCAGTCTAGCAGAGAAACAATGATAACTGTTGTCTGTACGGATCGCTCGTCGGAGTGTTTACTCGGCCAGAGACATTTCGCCTGTAGGTATGCGCTCTGGGTGACATTCTAAATGATTCGAAGGAATCACTGGAGTAACAAGATGACTGTTATAAAGCAATTGCGGTTTGAATATATCAACTAGAGATGAATCAGGGCGGATGAGTATTTGGAGGAATATTGAACAATATAAGCGATGCGGGGCGGCGATAACCCCAAGTACGGCTCAGAGAGGGAGGACCAGTGCAGAAATTAAAATATAAGTTGACGAGACACACTCGCATTGTGCCAGTCGTTGATTTGGCGCCAGAGTACTAGAGAAACGAGGGTCGGGTCAGAATAGGGAAAGAATAACAGAGATTGTTATCCAAAGTGGGCCCGAGTCCGACATGACAGAGATGTCAGGGACAGTGTATTGTACCGCATCTCTCACAGGCCTGTAAGATTTAATGCGCGGCCGAAGTCAAAATGTGTCAATACGGCCTTGGGCAAGAAGCGAGTGCAATCACCTTAGCATTAAACGGTGTACCTCTCCGTTTCGAGAATCAAATTGTTCTCGGCTGATCTAATAGATATTGGGTCATTGACTGTGGTAGCCCATTAGAATATGCGTAATGTTTGCAATTACTGCGCACAAGGACGAGTAGGAGTGTGCTAATCGGAGGTGCAAAACGTTATCAGCGGTGACGAAATAGCGGTTATCGGTCGTAAAGCGCATGCCGGGGGTTCCCTCTCGGTCTGGCCACTCTATTAGCGCTCCACTACTGCGGAGTACTGGCGGTTGACAGCTTCTGGTGTTTTCCATCGTATAGACTGGAACTTGCCGGCGCTGTCTGCTAAATCTGTTGTTCACTGTATGTCAACAACGATATACAAATCTGATAACAGCTTAATTCCCGTCGACACAAATGCGGCTCTGCGCACAATATACGGCGGATCCGTCGCGCTCCAGTGTCTCTGCGCACTGACACAAGCCGAACTTCGTCGGTTTTCCGGCCACGCTGATGACGCGTATATTCCAGAACTCGCCCGGTGTCTACTCGTGTACCCTCCAAGTTAAGGTTTCAGTGGCGCGGCAGACCCGAGCCACCAGACCCGAAATAGTGTCTGTTGCGCAGTTGTGCCGTAAGTCGCCGCAAACTAGTCGGGCTTCGCCATTTGATATCAATGCTCCGGCGACGACGGTAGTTTCTCGAAATTCACAGTGAAAAGACTCAGTCTGACTCTGTATCAATACCGCCGCAGGGGGGCGAAAGTTTCTTACCTCGCCCTGTTCTGTAGATTTAAAGCAGCGAATTGACAGCATGCCCGTGATGATGTTCGCGACGTCGGGTCCGCCACAGAACGCCACTAGTATGAATTAGCATCGAGGCTAGCCCAAATAATGTCTAGCGCCACTCACTTAGCAGGTCTCATTTCGCTCCATGACTCCCTTATTCCGGGTCAGATTTCGACAATTCCGACCCAGCTACGAGTACTGCCTACTTTTTCGCTCGCCGGTGCCTCCTCCTCCTACTTAATCTCATTCTCGCCCGTCGACGGTTTTCTCATCTCCGCAGACTATTTTCGCAACCTATCCACATCCTTCACAATGTCAAGCAGTGTCATCTCCAATGGCGCCAACGTGAGTATTTCATCTATTTTTATGTTGTGATGTTCTTGTCCTCTGCTGTTGCCATTGGCTATTAAATCAAGCCAGACCGCAATGGCCGTTAACGGCTTGCTCATCCTAACTTTTGATGCTTCCTGCCCGGGGATCTTCTTCCATTGCATCGCCAGGCTATCAATAGAGGATTTTCCAAGAGAATAACTGGCTGACTTTGTTATTTATAGCTCGCCAAGTACATGGACTTGCCTCAGAACGGCAAGGTCATTGCTGAGTACATCTGGATCGACGGTAGCAACGGCATCCGATCCAAGGGCAAGGTATGTCCGTCTTTAATTTGATAGATGTTTAGTTGTCCAGTGCAATTCCGATGAGTTTTCGCTTCAGCTTTAGTCGAGGCGGTTGCATTCGGGCTCCCTTGCGGTATCTGTTATCAATCATAGATTCCGCATTTAGTCACCATGTCAGCATTTTCAACATTTTTACTTGAGCAGTTTAAGATATTAACATTGACTGTCTGGCTCTTCATTTTTTCTGCTATTCCGCGTTATTCTACAGCGTTGGACAACTTCCTGCGATGATATATGTGGCGTGGGGGGGGGGGGGGGCATTGCGACAATTTTCACGGCCTGGCTCCGATTGTGACTGGCGTGATTCATTTCATGGCTGGCTTGTGATTGTCTGCACCCTTACCCCGCTTCGGTTTTTGGCTCAGTCTTGATTGGTTGATACATTGTGGCGGTGCCTTGGCCTGGGCTGTGGTTCAGTTATCTGCCTGTCGTTTCCCAATGTCACGTGCTTCGTCTTACCAAGGCATCGGCCTAGGACAGATGACGGCCGACTCTGATGCTCATCGGTTCTGCAACTAGACTAACTAATTTGTGGGGTGCTTGCTAATCAATTGTCTTGATAGACTCTCGATAAGAAGCCCACTTCCGTCGACGACCTCCCAGAGTGGAATTTCGACGGTTCGTCGACCGAGCAGGCTCCTGGCCACGACTCTGATGTCTACCTCCGTCCCGTTGCCATGTACGCCGACCCATTCCGTCGGGGGGACAATGTGATTGTCCTGGCTGAGTGCTGGAACAACGATGGTACACCCAACAAGAAGAATCACCGTTATGCCGCCAGCAAGCTCTTCGAGGCACATGGTGATGCTGAGATATGGTTCGGTATCGAACAGGAGTACACGCTATTCGACGAGTATGGAAACGTCTACGGCTGGCCCAAGGGAGGTTTCCCCGGTCCTCAGGGTCCGTACTACTGTGGTGTCGGCACTGGCAAGGTGTATGCTCGTGATGTTGTTGAGGCTCACTACCGATCCTGCTTGTACGCCGGCCTCAATATCTCCGGTATCAATGCTGAGGTCATGCCCTCCCAGTGGGAGTTCCAGGTCGGTCCGAACCTCGGTATCTCCATGGGTGACCAGCTCTGGGTTGCGCGATACCTCCTCGAGCGCGTTGCTGAGGACTTCGGTGTCAAGGTTTCTTTCCACCCCAAGCCACTCCAGGGTGACTGGAACGGTGCCGGTTGCCACACCAACGTTTCCACCAAGAATATGCGTCTTGAGGGTGGCATGAAGTACATCGAGGAGGCTATTGAGAAGCTCTCCTTGCGCCACAAGGAGCACATCTCCGTCTATGGCGAAGATAATGAGAAGCGTCTGACCGGCCGCCACGAGACTGCATCCATCGCCCAGTTCTCATCTGGCGTCGCCAACCGTGGCGCCTCCATCCGTATTCCCCGATCTGTCAACAAGGATGGCTACGGTTACTTCGAGGACCGTCGTCCCGCTTCCAACATCGACCCTTACCTTGTCACCGGTATCATGGTTGAGACTGTCTGTGGCAGCATCCCTGGTGTGGACATGGTTGCTGAAGCCTTGCGCGAATAAATTTCTTCATTTCTTGTGTGATATTAGGTGAATGCGTCGGTTAAGATTTGGTAATGTCACTTTTGACGTGTTTTCTATAATACATAATGTTGCGCTTGTCTTTATTTTGTGCCTAGATTGTGAGTGCTTCGTTGCTGTTCAGCTACATTGCGTTGAGACGCTTAGTGCCTACTTTTGAGGGGAATTTTTAAGTGTGCGTGTGTATAATAATAAACGAACTCAGCCTTTATTGTCAAACCTTTATTATTAAGATAAGTAAAAGTGGAGTGAGTATGATGTGATTCAATCGATGTGTGGAGAATTGGCTTGTATTGAGCCGCCCGGTGGCACGCGTGCCAAAGCTGTCGTTGGCGTCGGGAGTTCGCCTGTCAATTCGTAGTCCATCATCAACTTCTACAACCAAACCTCTACTTGCTCTCATATAGTCAGTGGCAGTTTATCGCAGGGGTCGGACCAGGAAGATTGTCAAATTGCTTATAGATTTATCAGTTTGAGGATATCCAAAATGGTATGTACAGAAACAGGTCCACGCGTGGTCATCATGTCCACGACCCTTATCTGCCGTCCGTTTGCCTAATACGGGCTATGAATGGGATGTTAATATTGCGGATATCTAGTTGAAAATATGGAGTATGAAACAGCAGCAACAGCAACAGCAGAAAGAAGCAGCGGCCAGCGGCGATGGAAGCGTGAAGAAGAAAGTCACTGCCGCACAGATTCGTGTTCAGAAAGGTGCGTATCCGTTGGTATCCGCCCTCATTTAATATTCGTAAGATATAACGTGAGAGGGGGCGTGGTGAAGAATATACACAAATAGAAGGCTGACATGCATATTCCTACTACTCTCGTTGTGAGAGTAGGCAAGGCGAATTGTTGCTGTAGATTTAACTGAATTATCGCTACCCTCTACAATGAAGACACATTTTCCGAACCCAGACGACTTGTTGCATTTTAATGTCGCTATTGAGCCTGACGAGGGCATGTATCAGGGAGGGAAATTCAATTTCTCATTCACGATTAATAACAGTTTTCCGCATGAGCCGCCCAAGGTGCGTTCGGCTTGTTAGTCGTGTGGTTTGATGATTAGATGAAGTGGATTGACTTGCTAACGATTATGATATAGGTCAAGTGCACGCAGAAAGTACGTGACGGATTGTTTCGTGCCGATAGATACTGACACCTGTCGTGCAGATTTATCACCCGAATATCGACCTTGAGGGAAACGTTTGTCTCAACATTCTTCGAGAAGATTGGAAGCCGGTTTTGAACTTGTATGTGATCTATGATGCTATGTGCATGTTGCGTGTGAGTATGGTGCGCGAGGCAATTAACGCTTTAATATATGTAGGAACGCGGTCTTGGTTGGTTTGCAGTATTTGTTCTTGGAACCAAACGCAGCTGATCCACTCAACAAAGGTACGTGCCTGTTCCACTTTGTCTTCATTCTTAGCATTTTCTAATTCTCGTGAAATAGAAGCCGCTAGCGATCTCCAGCACAATCGCGAGAATTTCCGGCGAAACGTGCGAAACTCGATGAACGGAGGGTACGTAGGACACGAGAAATTTGAACGGGTTGTGAATGCTTGAGTCTGTCACCTGTTCGGGGAGTAGATGGCGGCTAGTCATATGTAATGGATCTTTAGTATATAATGTTGTAACCGGCGTTTATGACAATTTATTTTATTTAATGCAGTATGTTCGATATGAGGTGGTGCGTGTTTGATTCTCATGGGTGCGTTGTTTTATGTATGTATATGTATCTGCATTAAGATTCGGACTTAGTTTTTGCACACTTTCAATCGGAGACACACATATATTTTGTCTGACCAAATGTAATCTAAAATACGGTACATTATAAGAGAACACCAATCCTAAAAGCCGCTCTTTATCATGTTCTTCATATCTGGAAGCAAAAATAGGGGAACTTTTACAGCGTTACCACTACAGATAGGCCCGGTTAAGCAATTTACTGGTTCTCGGGTCTGAGCTTTCGGACCTCCTTTCCGGCCTTCCAGATCTCGAGATCTCTAATCTGTTGCAACTCCTCCTCGAACTTGGCACGGTAATCAGACTGGGAGTTGAAGTCGAGTGATCGCTGGGTCTCGGTACCGTTCTTGACCGAATCATAAAGGTCGTTGAACAAAGGCTTCAACACGGCCTTGAACTTGGGGCTCCAGTCGAGCGCACCGCGGCGGGCGGTGGTGGAGCAGGCGTCGTACATGTAGTCCATGCCATACTTACCGATCAAGGGGTACAAAGACTGGGTAGCCTCCTCAACGGTCTCGTTGAAAGCTTCGGAAGCGGAATGGCCGCGCTCGCGGAGAACTTCGTACTGTGCGAGGAACATGCCATGGATACCGCCCATCAAGCAACCACGCTCACCATAGAGATCGGAGTAAACTTCCTTCTCGAAGGTGGTCTCGTACAGGTATCCCGAGCCGATGGCGACACCAATGGCAGTAGCCTTCTCCTGGGCTTTGCCGGTCACGTCCTGCCAGACGGCGAAGGACGAGTTAATACCACGGCCTTCCTTGAAGAGCGAGCGAACAGTGCGTCCGGATCCTTTTGGTGCGACAAGAATGACGTCGACGTCCTCCGGAACGTCGACCTTTGTCCTTTCCTTGAAAACGACGGAGAAGCCGTGGGAGAAGTAGAGTGTCTTACCCTTCGTGATCAATGGCTTGATGCGGGGCCACGTCTCTGACTGCGCAGCATCAGAGAGAAGATTCATGATGATGTCGCCCTTGTTGATGGCCTCGTCGACGTCAAATAGCGTCTCGCCGGGAACCCAGCCGTCTTCCTGGGCCGCCTTCCATGACGCACCGTCTTTTCGGACACCGATGATCACGTTGAGACCGTTGTCACGGAGGTTAAGTCCCTGGCCGTAGCCTGATGTCATTAGCATCGGAAGGTATGCAGAAGATTTAGAGAAAAGACGTACCCTGGGAACCGTAGCCGATAAGAGCAAATGTCTGGTCCTTAAAGTAGCTCAAAAGCTTCTCAGCGGGCCACTCGCTGCGCTCTAAACTGGTCAGTCAGATATATGTCATCACCATGCTAGACAACCAGCCAACACTCATACCGTGAACTTTCTCAACGGTACCCTTGCCATCGAAATCAATGAGCTTGTATCCACGAGTCTGCTGTGCAACAGCGGCACGAGAGGAAGAAGTAAATGTAGGTCTGGCCATGCGGGCAGCGACCGTGAGCGACCGCCGCTGAACGGCAGGCGCGACGGTCGACTTTGCGACGGATCGGAGCGAGCGAGCAAATGTTCGGGACGCCATTTTTCAAGAAGTCAGATAGAAATTGATGCGAAAATTACAGAAAGCGGAGAGGGTCGAGAGATGCTGGATGGATATCTGTTTGACTCCACGATGGCGCGAAGCTTTTCGGGGTTCGAAGAAAAAAATCTTCGAGGCGCGCTTAGGGCGGGCTCCTCAAGTTACTTTCCCTGACTCACAAAGTAAAAGGAGCCGATGTCGGCCATTTAAAGTTTGAGGCCCCGCCCGACTTTCGACCGAAAGTTGGTTTGATGGGTGAGGATGAGAGAGCATTAGAAATTTTATATCGCAATGTCTTGATATTTTAGTATTTTGCTGCATAGCTAGAACTAGCTCGCTAATCCCTGCGGGAATACATAGGCAAATATATATTCTCTATTCAATATGCTTTAACAGTTTCTCACAAGGAATACTTTCTCGCCACAATAATACCGGCAGCAATATTCTGTACGCGTGCGTCAAGAATATATCCTTCATTGGCAAACTCGTCCATTTTCTCGGGGAACGCCTTTAATGGGACTATATCCTCTCAGTCAGCATATCGCTTGTTTCCGCTAAAACTAGAGGAGAATTATGAGGATAACACATACCTGTGAAATTCTCGATGAACTCGCCGTCTTCTAATTGCTGGTTGGGGTTGATATTCCGGGGATCAGTTAAGTCAATAGAGACCTGGACTAATTTCAAGTTCGTGTTGCAAAAACCTGGTTGCGCATCAGTTAGCGCAACTCATTCTCAGTCTACGTCACAATATATATATGTAATAGAACAGCATGCGCACCTGGGTCGCAGAACATAATCGGGCTGCTGTGAAAAGCCTTGCCAACGTATCCAGTTTCCTCGAGCAATTCCCGCTCGGCGCACTCCTCTGGAGTCTCGTCTTTGTCTAGTAATCCTGCGGGAAACTCAATGACAACCTATTGCATCGGTATCAATTTCTCTTTCAAACTCAAGATCAATTGCGACACAGGGAAGGGACATACACCATTGACTGGTGGTCGAAATTGCCGCTGGAGTAGAATTTCGGGACCGCTAGGCTTCTCCAAGATTGCGAGGATGCCGACACCTGATAGACGTTAACACCCTAGTCGTGTAGTTGTATTGCCGAAAGATAACGCATACCGTCGACATCGCTGCCTTCGACTCTTGTTTGTCGCGACGCGAATTCCCAATCCCGAGCTACACCGTCGTTAATATATACAAATAATCTAATACATGGCATACATGACTCACACTTTCCATTGGGGTCTTTGTAAAAGACCTTCTGAATCTGTGAAGTATTAGCATCCATGATGATGTAAGGAACGCTGTGTCATGCCTTGACCCATTTTGCATCCTCGGATTTCTGGTGATTTGGTCAGTTACCGATATCTCGTTCAAGTGTGACACACGTATATCTACGTACCAAATCCTTGACTTCCTCGACTTCAGCCTTTGCCAAGTCCATTGTGCTACTGCGGTTGTTGATGAATGATCGATGTTGATATTCGGACTCAAATACGCCGTAGATTCGTATCAAATCTCTAATGACGAGCAAATGAAAATTCGCTCCGATAAAATCTTCGGAACTATACGATTTAGATTATATTGGTTGAGGATCAATTGCGCATGTGACGCCAAACAGTTCGGATAATGGCCCAGTGAAAGAACTACCAATGGCTGCAGCAAAACCGTAGGCTGCACTGCTCGAGAGTGCACCGAGATATTGTACGTTCTGACCCAAAAATAAGAAAGAATAGATTAATAGTACGGTGGCGCTTACTTTGGTACGGACAACGGAATAAGCGGGGGGGCGTTGGGAGCCCCTGAGGATAATAGATGCCAGGGACAGCTTGATTATTCGGTACACTGATATACCGGCTACAAAGTGGCACAAAATGCGAGGTTCCAGTGTCCATAGAAGTGATACACCGTAATTGGCTTCAAAACGATTGTGTGATCAATAAGAGTTATCATATTACAGTAGTATTAGGATAACTAATTAAACACACTGTGTGTCATCATAGTCAATCTGCTGGTAGCAGTAAAGCCTATTGATCCGAACACACTCAAATTGAAGTAAAGACTCGAGTAGGCGTGGTCGTAGCCCGCGAAATTAATGGACGTGGTAGATAGCACTTACACGTCAGCGTGACACAACGATATGGGAAGCATTGCGAAACGGCCTGGCAGGGTCCGTCCACAAATAAATACTAGTGCTTTCCGCTCGTCTCGCACTTCTTCCCGTCTATACTCAAACCTCTTGTTTAACACATTCACACATCATCCGGTCCATGTTGTATCAGCGATCCCTCGCGTCAGGTATATCTACACTAAAGTTGCTTCATGATCTCACGCTCCACAAGCTCGTGTCCCTTCGCAATAGTTTGAACCCTGCCCAGCGCGCTCCACCCAAGCTCTGCTGAAGTGGTTCATATTTGTTGCCGGCTATCATATAGGGTGAGTATGTCATAGTTAGTGTTGTTATTGATAGAGTTCTGATATGCGATAGCATAGTTCCGCCTCTGTTGCACAAAATCCATGACTGCGGATACGGCTGTCTTATTCGCGCTGCAGATGGCTATCATTGGTATATCCTTGGGCTGGAGGTGGGCATTTGTTGTTGCCCATACGACTCAATTCCATGTCGAGTTCCTTTTGCTGGATACCATTCAGATATCCACCCGTGCTGTTGCTGTTAGTCTGCCTTGTTGCGTCCTATAGGAATTTCGTTCTGTCTGTCCGTCCTGTACCCAATTGGGATATCTCTGATTTTGCACTGTCTAGTTGCCTCAGTCTAAAGTGTGTCGTAAGTTGCGCAATTTGTGCCCTTGCCGTTAATATAACATGTTTCGCGCTTTCAATTGAATACCATTCATATACCCATCTGTTCTGTTTCATTTTACTTACTTTACATTGCTCTGCTTTTTATATGCGCTTTATATCGTCTTCACATTCTGTAGTCTCCAACATCTGGACTCAGTGTTTGACCCAAATTTGTCCGTTTCTCTTCATATTTATCTTCTCGCTACCCAAATTTTCTGGCTAGACTGTACCGCATCAATACCGGCCAGTGCTGTAGCCTTGAAATATCATGGTTTGCTTCCTATTGAACGCCTGGAAGAATTATACACAATAACTTCTCCACTGACACCGCGGGTCCTACGAGGATGGATTTTGTGCATTTTCCAATACCATGTTGCTTATCTGCTAGATAGTCGGGAGCATGCGCCGGTACATACTTATACTGCCGAATTTTCTCACCGATGTCTCGTACTAATTTTGACTATAGAAGGAGGCGGAACTATTTACGTTCAGAGCTCGTGATTTGACTGCCGGATACGACTTGGGTTACTCGCATCTGACGTGGTCTCGCGCTCGCTATGGAATATCACTAGGCATTCCAGCGGAAAGGTTTACACACGATTCATGTTGCCGTGCAATACTAATTGCATCTCCGTGGGTAAGTTAAAGCCATTTGGATGCATGCCGAGCGTTTGGTGCCATTTGGCTATCTGATAATATTCTGATATCAAAACCTGTGGCAGGGTGAATTCTTGTCCAATAACCTCTCGATGAGATAATATGACCGAGCTACCGGATAAGCCTTTTCCAGTCATGTAGCGCACGCATAATATTTCTGCAGCTTTAGTACGACAAGGATATCACCTCTGGATTAAACCGCAAACTATGTATTGCTCGCCTGCTGAATATGTACGATTGATATAGCGTGTGGGGGGGACCCACACGACAGGGTCGTTAAGTCAGGTTAAATTAGAGTTTAATCTAGACGGGCTTAACTCTTCGAGCCGGGTAATTCGTAACCTAAAGCATGTCGCGAAGATTGCAGTTTCTCTTCATCAACACCAATTACTGCAAGCTAAGAATAATCCTACCACTCAATTGGTTGTACTTCAAGATCATAGTTTCAAATTTGGTAGGTTTAACTTGTTATTCAATTGTAATTGCACCAAGAGTGAGTGCAATTGGCCCGAGGTCGAGGTAGATCATAACTGCCATCTAGTTTTGTGTACGAACTGGGACGCTAACCCACTCTTTTGCGTTAGATATCATATTTAGCTAAATGATAATGATATAGTATCCAATGTCACGGTCAATATTCCGTCCCTTCCGTCTACAAGGTTGCGACACCGGACCCTCTCATATACCACGATGTAGTCGCCTATTAGAACACTACCAACTCAGCTCCTCGCCTCGCCGGTTATTCTCGAATTCCCTCCGTACGGAAAGTGGACATAACAAGTGGTCTACAATTAAGCACACCAAATTTGCGAACGACGCAGTGAAAAACATGATGGCGATGAAGCATTCGCGCGCAATCGTGGCCGCTGCCAAAAGTGTGTTTTTTTCTTCTTAACATCATATCCTGGGGCAGTGCTATTAAGTTAGATATGCTAACACGGACAGTCGGCGGCACAGATCCAGACAGCAACGCGCGTCTCTACAACGCACTCGAAGCCGCCAAGCGGGCCTCTGTCACCAAAAAGACGATCGAGTCAGCGTTACGACGGGCTGCGGGTCTCGGGAGCGGCGACGGCAAGGTGGTCCTCGAAAACGTGACGTACGAAGCGATTGGGCCAGGCGCGTCCGCGATCGTTATCGAAGCGCTGACGGATAATAAGGCGCGCACGGTGACGTCTGTAAGGACGTGTCTGACGAAACAGGCGTGTCAATTGGGACCTGCCCTCTTCTTTTTCGATAGGAAAGGGGTCATTAGGATTATCAAGCGCACAGTACCGGAAGGAAGTGAGGGGACGCCGAGCGTGATTGATTTTGATGAGATTTTTGAGCATGCTATTGAGGCTGGTGCTGAGGATATTGAGAAGTTGGAACCGGATGAGGAGGCCGAGGGTATAGAGGCTGAGTTACCGGTTTATCAGATACTAGTTGATCCCGTTGATACGGCGAAGTTTGCACAGGAAATGAAGGATTCGCATGGGTACGATATTAAGGACATGGGAATAGAGTATGTGCCCAAGAACGAGTCTACGGTTCAGTTGACAGACTCTCAGGGTGAAACGATGAGAAAAGTTGTGGAATCCCTAAATGAGATTGGGGATGTTCAGGATGTCTACACCAACGCCAAGTAGAATTTGATTAGTACGATCCTGTCATACAATAATCTATTTTGCCGCATAGATTGATAGAATACAGCCAAATATACGCGAGTAATTACAAAATAAATAAGCCTAAAACTCCAAATATTTACCCAAGTGTGCATTTACAGCGTCTAATACTCTAACTCATTCGCCTCTATACCTCTATAACCGGCCTGTTGTTTCTGATACAGACTGCTTGAGCTGTCATTGTAATGATGGTACCGTATATACTCCGACTCGTCGTGATCTTCGTCGTCAATCTCCTGCTCCTCATCATCTTCGACATCAATGATCGATGGACTCTGTGACCCGACATCCGAATAGTACGCCTGCTGAGAGAACTGTACTTGTGGTTTCGATTGCTGCTGGTATCTCGTGGCAGGAGTCCCCATTCGTGAAGTATGATGCTGCGAATGATGGCGACGATGATCCGGCATCCGTCTAACATGTTCAAGCTCCTCGTCATCATCATCTTCATCCTCAACGCTACGTCGCAACTGCGCGCCGTGTATCTGCTCCCGATACAGGTCCCGCCCATCATCCCGCTCAAATTCGACACTCTCCTGCCGATAATACGAGTCCTGCTGTTGTTGCTGTTGTCGCGCCTGGCGCGCCGCAGCCGCAGCAGCGACGGCAACTTGATCCTCGCTGAGCACCGTCATCTTGTCGTGTGTCCGTCTATGTTGCGCGAGATTATCCGATCGCGAGAATCCCTTTCCGCAGATTTTGCACGTATACGGCCGCTCCTTCGTATGTGTCCGCACATGCCGTTTCAAGTGTTCCAGACGCGTAAACATCCTCCCACAAGAAGTGATCGGACACGTGTGCGTTTTCCGGCCGCTGCTGCTTGCCCCGTTAACTGAACTCACAGGGTACGGATCTCGTAACTCTGGGCGAGATTTCTTGGTTTTCACTGGACCACCAGCCGTCATGCTTGGAGGCTGCATCAGATCATTGACCGGGTATCCGGGAAACTGAAGTTGCTGTGAAGGGTGCTGTTGAATGACGTACTGTTGCGATAACAAATCGTTTGAAGAATCGTAATCGAGATATTGGGAGTAATCATCAACTAGATACTCGCTTTCGTTGTCGTACTCGTCTTCAGGGTGCTGAAAATGCCTGCGATGTTGACGGTGACGCGGCGGCAAGGTCGCAGATTTGTGCAAGTGATGATGCATGGAGATCATCGTCGGCTCCGACATCGTAGACATCATTGACGGCGCTGGGCTCGTGACTCTTGTCCCGGCGACGGAAGCAGACGACACGACACGGCGCTGGGAGGGATAGGGACTGCTGTTAATGCTGGACAGAAATGGATTTGTTGCTGACCGGCGCCGCCTCTGCTTGTACACCGGTGATCCACTGAGAAGGTTAACGGGATAGAGCGGATTCGCCATATTTCGACCTCCAGGGGCTGTATTTGAACCTATATATGATGGCTGCGGGGGATACTGCATGTGGCTGGTTCTGTGAGGCGAGCGTCGGCTGTGGCTGCTAACATAGAAGTCATGCTGGCCATCAAGGTCGTTCTGTGATGAGAAATACGACGGGTCGATATAATATGGATCTTTGTACGAGAAGACAGAGTGCTGAGTATCTGGAGTCATCGGCTCAAATGGTATGCTACCCCGCGGATCGAATGCGTCATCAAGCACCGACGATTCAAATGATGGCGCTGGAGAAGACGCTTCATCGGCTATGTAATGCTTATTGACAAGAGCGCCGTGTGGGATCGGCGTGGTGGTATCAACCGAATAGACACTAGAGTAATCTGGAGCCACAAATTGTCCATCGATCGAAACACTACCCAGCTCTTGCTTAAATTCCTGCATACTATCAGGGGTATCTGCGGGCGAATTTGTTATACTCCGCGCGATTACATCGGACGGAACCGTAACAGGTGCAGACGTTGCCCCAGGAGCAGGCAGTGGCGGTGGACCCATGTCCCATGATGCAGCTGCAGGACCAGCGTTGTAAGAATCCAACATTCGCTCTGCAATTATGGCTGATGAAGCTGATTGCTGAAGAGATTTCATAAGCTGCTCAAAAAGTGTCTGATTCGGATCGAATTGGAATGAAAGAGCAGGCTCCGACACGGCCTCAGTCGTAGTCTCCTGCTTTAAACTCTCACGCTTCAAGTCGCGCTCTAGCGCATCAAGAAATAATCTGTCGTGCGGGACAGAAAACCAGTTAAAAACCTTTTGCTTCTTTTGCGTTCGGATGCAATTGTTCTTGTATAGAAGTTCGAGAAAGGGTGATTTCGGTTCTTCCAGAAGAGCGTCATCATTGCCTGGCTTGAGGTTGCGGAGATCGGAGAATATGCCTTCCTCAAATTTCTTGGGATTTTTTACCGGCCGTCCAAACGCTTGAAATCTGAATGTAAGACATCGAACAATGTCTGTTCCCGTGATGTAGAAAACACCATTCCTAACAGGCTCAGTTAGCCGGGGGGCAGTAAAAAATCAAAGCGGCAAACAACGCACCATAAGACGCATGTCACGTATTCTTGAGTAGGCAGCTGAAACCGGTTAAACATTTCCTTTGGTACCATTTGCGCCGGGGCACTGGCTAGAAAGATTTTTACTATAGCTCGTTAGCCACATTGTGCGCATTACTCGACTGGCCACTTACATCTGTCAACCTCCTTGAGCGCATTTATGGTCTCGGGGGAAAGTAGTTCTTGTGCTTCAGCAGACATCATGAAAGTTTCGGGCCGTGTATCGGGAGCAGTTGCGGTAACTGCAGCAGCAGCGGCAGCAGCAAGATTAGAGACGGTAAGTTGATTAGTAGCCAGCATTTTGAAAGACTGGATTTATATAAGATTGCGCGATCTACCTTGGAGATGCGGCTAGCAGCAGCTGTCTCAGATCCAAGGAAGAGAAAAATGAGTGCAAATGACCACGAGACTGTAATGAGATTGAGAGCACCCGGGAGAATGCAGGGCAGGCGCCGGGGGCAGCTAGGTACTGTAGCCCAGTGGGAGAACAATTCTAGAAGTCTGTCTTTCCGGGGCGTTCGGTACAAGTGACAATCAGGCGGTTCTTGAGGCGCGCGACAAGGTTCAGCGGGGTAGAAATACTGAGCTGGATTGGATGGGATGGGATGGCCTCAGAGCAGGGCACGTACCTGCGTCTGGTTTGCGGCTACCGAGATGAGGCTCTTCCTTGTCTACTCCTACATAGCCGTCAGTACGAAAATCCACGTGTTGACATAGCGCACTCTTAGACCGCATACTAGAAATAGAGAGATCGTACTCCACAGTCGTTTTCAAAGGTAGTTTAGCGAAGATCGATTGGAGTCACGTAGTGGTCGAAACGCCGTAGAATGAGGTTTGCTCTGTGTGTCATGCACAACGAAGTAGCATCTACCGCGGACTTCCGAGCGTAGTGGTCGTCAAGGGCGTCAATATACGCTAATGGGCGCAATGCTATTAGTACTAGCGTTCAAATGGAAAAGGAAAATTCCGAGAGCTTGCCTGGTCAATTGTGCATACCACGACGAAGAGCCTGAGCAGACAATCTGCTGAGAACGAACTATATGTGCCGACGTCGACTTCACTGAATAAAATGAATACGATCGTCGTTCAACCGACGCGGGACGCGCTACTGATCGTAGTAGCTGCCGGATATGGGAGGGATAAAATTAGAAGATGCGCGACTCAACTAGCGTCACAACAGAAGTCAAATGGGAGAAATAAAGCACAAGGCAAGAACAGTCGTAACGTTAAGTATGCACCGAAATCGAGAGATGTGAAGAGTAGCGGAGCGTAGTGGAGGAGGTATGGAAAGAGGCGGAAGCTTGATATTATTTTAGAGTGGAGGACGACGTGCTGCGTCGCGGACGCAGAGGCAAGCTTTAGCGTGATGGATGGAAGGTTGCGCTGCAAAATAAAAAAAAGAGTTGTTCCTGACTAGCGCTGCAGGTACGGACGGATTCCCCTGGTGGTGGAACCGAACTGACTGACGGGGATCCGCACTTCCGAACAATTGCCGACCCACAACACCAACGCCAAGTAGATCAATAATAATAACACTGATAAAATACTCGAGTAAATACTGTACAGAAAGTGTTGCTGCTCAACGCAGATCGCTTACGAACTAACCTGTCAGCTGCAACCAGAACAAAACCAAGATTGGCCGAACCAATCTAACCATATCTGGCTAGCGTGCAGAAGGCTTATGCTTTCGCTTTCCTAAAGAAGGTTTAGTGCTCTGGTAGTGGGGCTAAACCCTAGCCCCGCTGCCATGGGTTACGCGGCCAGCATTTTTACTTGCCTTGTACCCGCAGCGCCGCATACAGCTGATTGAGCTTGGCCCTCACCGACATCTTTGACCTTGCTTTATTATTATTGTTTGCTGCACTTTGGCCAGCAGCTGGAATTCAAAAATCCTGATACTGCAGTATGCTGACGTTCACCTTCAGCTGCTTGCTCGCGACGAGCCTTGTGAGTATGCCAGGGACCCCTGTGAATCCTCGCCTTAAGAAGGCACGGCAACTGTCCTGCGCATGCAGCATGATGATCGCCTGACAAGCACCTCTCACAAAAAGCAACGCCACGGAGAAACGCACTTCACTCCACGGAGTTCTGGATCCAACTTAGAATATGATTGTCAACTTCCAATCAATATCGTTACTATTCTATTGCAATACAATAACCATCAACAGGTCGCCAATTAAGCTTATCCGGGCTTTACATTCTACGCTTAAATGTTAAGCAATTCAGTATGCTATATATCCGAAGACATACAGCACTTTCGCTCCGAACTCCGATGCCTTCCACTGTCGCTTCTTCTGTGCCTATACAGCCAAGCAGTTCTATTTACTGTTGATGACAAGTATTATTGGTCACTATGTATTTATACATTACAAGGCAACCAGAATTGACAACTAGAGTATTAACCACCTCCTGCGCATATACTCCTCACGGTTGTAAATAGCAGCCCTATCCTCACAATTAGCAATATCGATATTTGCGCACCGTCTCATAATTACTGCGCGCATTCCAATGTTTAGACTGTATTAATATGCTTGGAACCAGAGAATAATGCGTCCGCTCAGTGCATGATGCTAATACAATGCCCATTCTCGCCAACTCCTATACCATCTCTGATTTGAAACCGAATCCGCCAGTCAACAATACTAGTCTCCGAAAATAAATTTTTGGATCACATTAAAATCAGCCAGTTGTGACCTGAACAAATCCATGACACTCAAAGTAATGGGACTGCGCCACAACTCTTATCGGCATGCGCACCGCCTTGTTCGAGGGCACCAGCGTATGCACTCTTCGCGGAATAACAACACCTAATCCAAAGGACTGCTTCTGCTTGTCGTCAACATAATCGTTGGTAATTAGCATGACGAATGGAATCAAAGATATGGAAGTTGTTACCGCCTATCTCGGCACCGTGGCATTATTACCGAGGAGCCAAAGTATGTCGCGAATATGGCTAGTGAGCACCGACACTAAGTTTCTACGATGCATATTAGTCACATGCTCGTTGCATTTACGACAGTAACAATCACGCGGCCACGGTCATCGCACCAGTAACCAAACTAGCCGCCAACCTCAAGCCGAGAAAATCACTGTCCTCACTTACAGTTGAATATTCTACTGTCATCAACTCAACTCATCACCACCCCTTAATCACACATCATCATGAGGCCCGTTGTATCTGTACGTATCTATATCTTCCTAGGTCGGCATGTTTGAGTGCACTGTATTAATACGATTGCGTGCCGTGAACGATGGCCATCTAGCAGACCATTGAACTGACATGATTGCATCCTTTATAGCTCGGATACGCTTGGTGCTGCACCGTCCTATCGGTCTTTGGTATCGTTATTCTCTGCGCTATTGCCGGTTTCTTCTTGTCCGGTTCTGAGGCCTTCCTCGGCAGCACCATGGATCCCCCTTCTGGCCAGCCGTGAGTGACCCCTGCGATTTTGGAACGTGGAGATGGCGATGTGTTGAACGAGCACTGAATAAAGAACTGAGCTTCTAACGGAATTAATGCATTTAGTGTTGCGGCGAACTTGTTCGGCGGTGCTATCATCTACGCGGTACGTTGAGGAATTTTTTAATTAAATGGATCTGGAAGCTAAAGAGCTTCCTATCTTCTGCGCGCGGCATAGACAAAATGCACATTTTAAGACTGGATAGTCTTCTCTTCCGCTGGGTATAGCGATACTAATGTATTCGAAATAGGTCTTCCTCGCGTTCTGCGGTTGCCAAATTGCCATGCACAGGACACACGCGTCGATCGAGCTATAAATGTCGTATACTCAACATCACTCCACAAATTCAGGCAGCCGAACTTAAAGTTCTTAATCTAAATGATAATGTTCAATCTCTCTTGTCTGTTTTGTTTGGTTACGTAGGTGTTATTAATTCGGAACCGTGCACAATCGGATGCAAGGATGCAAGATTTAGTTTACTGGCTGTCCGCAGTCCCACCAACTGTGGACAGAAAAATTATAGACAACAGCGGGTCATAATGCTGAAGGGGTTGATAGCGTTGGATTGAGTATTTTGCACGTGTATTTTTTGGGAGTATCTTTGTGTTTAGTTTTTGTTTTAATGTCATATACGGGGATTTTGGGTTTCTATATTATTTAGGCATCGCAGATTTAATTGATAGACTTCGATAAAATGATGTTTTTGTGAGCGATCAACGTTTGAATGCTGCGTGAAAGTGCGATCGTGCATTGTTATTAAAATCAGTCAAGTCCCTGTAAAATATCCGTGTGTACACCATTTGCATCTCTATCGGACTGTATTTATAGATGACTGACATCAGTTGTTATTCCACCCCATGAGCACCGAATTTACTGCGAGTAACGTCGCACGACTAGGATTCACTTTGCGTTGCATCACAATCAACGTCAGCCGTCGCCTAACCAAGTCTTTATCGATTCGATTCTTAACCGGCTCCTTGTTGTTCTCGTCAATATGACCTTCTTCGTTGTAGTAAAGCGAAAGTATTGATAGCGCCGCGCCAACCGAGAAATCGCTGCCCGTGTCACAAAGGATAAGTAAGGGATTTTCAGATGAAATTGACTCCGAACGTGCCAGACACGTACGCTCGAAGAATGCAATTATTCTGGGCAAATCTGCGCGGAATTGTTTTGATCCTTTCTTGCCATCTGGAATCGGAAGTTGAAGGATTTCCTTATTAGTAGTTTGGGTATCTGGTAGTGCAGTCGGCGCCGATGAAAGATCGATGATGGTATTGAAATCAGTGATGTCGTTGTAGTGATCAATTGCGGATTGTTTCTTCTTGCCAATATATATTCCGGTGACTGCAATAGCAGTGATATCGAGCAGTTGTCCATTGTTACCGATCCCTGGAGACTCAAAATCTGATTGACCTCCTTTCAGGTTCCCGTTCCGGATGATCTCCTCCACCTCGTAGTCAGAGGACTCGAGTAGTAATTCCTTATTAGTCCAGAATAAATTCGGCGTAATCCCCTACGTAGCGTATCAGTAGCCACCCCTCGTAGGATCAAATCAATCAAAGTCAAGCGTACGGAAGCCCATGCCTCGTGATCATCTGCAGCACCCTGAACGTAGGTATAGCCTTGCCTCCTCTCTGCACCGTCCTGCACTGTTCTTGACGCCGTGCATAGTACTATCGCGTGAAAATCGTCAAACGTCGGTGGTTCGGGCGGGAGAATCAGTGATACATCGGGGGTTACCCATATTGGGCGAAGCGGTTTATCAAGGTGCGCACAAATCTTCGCAACTATTCCGCATCTCTACTTTCCCGTTAGCTGCACTAATCATACATATCACACACCCATACCAGAAACTGTTGCGTCCATGTACCAATCTGAGCTTCGATTTGAGCATGTTCCGAGGCAGAAACCGCCGTAGGCGAGGTATATAGCTTCCCCACACCAAATACAGCATTGTTCAAAACGGCGCACCAGATCGGGACTGTCTTCGATAAAGCATCGGGCATCCGCTTTCCCCGGCGTGTGGAATCGACAATCACGATCCTATTAAGCGAATAAGTATGCCGTCAATAGAGCTAGCAGTACAAAATGATATGCTGACCCTCCGCTTCTGGCCACTAGGTCTATGATATGGAGATTTAATCTCCGTAGACTAAACCCCCATTGGCCTGTATGACCATCTGTGCTCTTAAAATATACTGACTCGGCGATACGTTCTGGCGGGATATACCACCGTCCGCATCTCTCGTTGGCTACAACAATTAATCATTAGCCTCACCAGAACCTTTCGCTCCTCTTCGCCATTTCATAACTGTTCACGGACTAGACAGCCACATACCGACTAATGGTAATCCGAAAGCCGCAGATACATCAATCACGAATTCGGAATCGTGGGCAATGGAACGTAGACGGTTATGCACACTTCTGGAGTCTTTACGCAGACTCTTTGACACTGCGCCGAACAAATTCGCGTCACTAATCGCGGGATCGGCAGCGTAGTTCATAGTTGATGCTGGCCACTATTTATATGGTACGTCTTGGATATCACCGATTCATTTCCGCTTGTCAATTCTCTGTTAATCTTCCTGGAAAATCAGGAGTGCGACCTTGTCGTCAACACCTGAATGGCCACGGTGAACAATTAGTCCCTTTGGCGAACTATAATATTCATTCTGCATAGATAGCCGAGACGGATGTTGGTTGGGAGTTTAGCGATCTCCGCTTGAAACTTTGTCGGATTCGGCGAGCCATGAACTGTCAAGAGATCACCAAACTGATTGGTTCTCCACTCACCAACACCGGTTGAGCGCGCCATCCGAGCCTCATCGCTGTCGGGCTCGCTCAGGATCTTGTCCAATTCCGACCGACAATTTTGCGTTTCCAGTCTTCAACTGGCGAAAGGTCACTGGTACCGCCGCCGCCCCTGTCGGCGTTAGACAATTGTACTGCCGACAGCGCCTTGTCATCATAATACACAGAATGGCAACTGCCGCGACCGCATCATCACCGTCGCCGCACCAGCGACGGCATTTTCCAGTCTACGAGACTCCGAAGACGTGCGAACACGCCGAGCTGCGTTGCGCGTTGACGTCGACCGAACAATGTTGCGCGTGTCTGGATAAGCGACCGCTGAGCGCGACAGAACGATACGACATCTACATCGACGGTCGTGGAACTGTGAATGAGGGTACACGGTGGGGAATGTACTGTGGTCCCTGCAAAGGTAAGGCTGTCCTCGAATAAGTTGTAGGCAGAGACGGGATTGCTCACAGTGGAATTGAAGAGTACTGGGAGACCAGATCAGGAGTAACACAAACTGGAGTTGCACAAACAAACGAAGGAGCAGGGCAACAAGAAATACAGTCACACGATACTCGGCAACAACGACGGCGGCAGCTAGGACGTAATGCTTTTGGCACATTACAAGAAATATCAAGCGAAGGTACGTCCTCATTTCAGCAAACCCGCATTGTTTTAAACTTGAGCACCCTGCTGATTACGAAGACTACGTATCGCCAGTTACGTCCATGTTCCAACGAGCTGTTGCCTGGCGGCAGAACCAGCGTCGGCTGCAACAAGAACGCGACCAGAATGGCGATCAGCCGGATTCTGGTGCAGAGGAAGGCCAGTCGAACTCGCCTTACCCTCCTCCACAGGATAAAGAACCAGTTGCGACGGTTGAGACAAAGAACGCACCTCAGCCATTACCCTCAGATCAATTGACTGTCAATATCGAATGCAAAGTTTGCTTTTCCCAGGTCGCTGATACTGGTAAGGTTTCCGTATAAGCTTAATTGGTTGATTCTAAAGGTCTGATATAGTGTTTCTTCCATGTGCGCATTTAGCAGTTTGCGAGGTATGTTCGTATCGTATGACTTGTATCTTTCGCACACAAGCGTATATCTAACAAATCACGCAGTGGTGTGCCGATGAAATAGCCCCCTTACCTCCAAACAATAGACCTCTAGCTCATACTCACAAACTATGTCCTATCTGCCGACAGCTTATCAAGCGGAAGCTGAAGGTCTTCCGGGTGTAATACATTGCTCTCATCAGTTAGAATTTGTAATGTGCATTATAGTTGGAGTTTTGTCCGGTGATGGGAAATTTTGATAGTCGGATAGTAGTTCTTGTTGTTTTTGTTGATAATTCTCCATGTCTGAGCTATTAGGTCATTATCTCTTCTGAGATATTGCTTTGCAATTGGTCTGCACTGGCTGACATCATCATATTGCTCTGTGGTACACACTCGCGAAGTAAGTTTGATTGCAACACGTACGCCCTTTGTAAGCCGCGTTTCGCTAGACTATGCACACACGAACGGGAAGAACTGGCTCTACAAAGTATATTTATGCAGTGAGCAGCTTAAAGCAATCCATGAATTTATAGAAAACACATACAATACAAATTTTAAGGCAGCAATAAAATGACCATCACAGCAGCAGAAAATAAGAATTCATTCACTTGTTTCGTTTACTCTGCGTATTCCTGCAGTCAGGACACCCCTTTGTGCCATTTGTTCTTCTGCTGTAACGCGTGTCAAGGCATCCAGTAGGTCCGCAACCGAACAGATTGGTCGATGGATGTACTTCGCGTGGGCAAGGACCACTAAGCGACGCAGCGTACGGCCGCCTAAATCCTATTCTGAGTCAGCGCGGCATTACATATTTCACAGTAAAAGTCAACAGTACTTTGCAATCCTGCGCAATCCGTATCAGATGCGAGGAGTAAGCAGTAGGTTTGGAGTAGATGTTTAAAGAGGCTTGGGAATATGAAGGAATCAACGCTTCAATTTTTTCCTCGTTGGACAAGCTACTTCCTAACAGCAGTTCTTCAACTTGACTCTTCATTCGGCGTGCCCGGCGAACTCGAGGACCATTATTGCGCCATTGCGACATGTCGGAATCAAGATCAATGATCGACGGCGTGGGTGACGAAGTCCTAGAAGGATGTTTACTGCTGCTGTACATATCCATGTCATCGTCGCATGAATCAATCTCGGATTCTGTGTTGCCTTCCAAGGAAACTTGGTCTAGCCGGACCAGTCTACAACGGACAAGTTCAAGAACGCATGACCGTAAAATCTCATAGATGGCCGCTGTCGAGGGAAGGCCGACATACTGTTTCACATCCACACGATCAATAAATGCCTACCGATTGGTCCTATTAGTATTTTCTAGAAGGCACTGAGAATCAGAAATATATACAGGATCCATGGCGTCGATCAGATTAGATGTAGTCAGAATCAATACATTCTACTTATGTTAGTACATGTCGCAAATCTGGCAAATTATTTTCCCTAAACCTTCGCCGAACGAAGCTTATCCAATTCTGTTAGTAAGGCATTCACGACACGCAGAGCATCAGATGGCTCGCTACTGGCTGCAGTCACCTGACGGGCTGAAGCAAGAGATTCGACTTCGTCTAGAGCTCCAGTTAGACCTCCAGTAACGGATACATATTAGAGCACAGCTACCAATTAGCACACAGATGAGTGTCCGCTCATCTTTCATCATTTCGCGAATGTGCGCGAATAACTTGCCAACCAATTTGCCGCTTTCGCTGAACCACTTCGAGAATAATGAGTGAGCGGAGATCTCCACCAATTTACCATCAGCAAAATTCTTGGAAAGTCGAATTGTGAGCTTCTGTGCTACGGCTTTACATAGGCTTGTCTTGCCCGTTCCCGGGGGACCGTGAAGAAGGATTATCCGGTTCCATGATACAATTTTATTATTCACTTGGCGGTCCGAAAAGAGCATTATCGTGCTCATGAAGTGTAGAAGACGATGTTTAATGTCGTCGTCAAAAACAAGACTATTCCGATTAGCGCTGGTCATATATTCATATCGGTACAAGAGTACCTCTCCCACAAGCCGTCGATATTTCGACACGGCAGTTCGCTGACGGTAGCAGCAACTGTTCCTTCGTCGTCTATAGTAACTGGAGATAGTTCTAAATCTGGAGCGAAACTCTCCACTTGCTCTCTCAATTCATACACGTGCACATCGAACTTGCAAGCTTTGGTTACGGGTATGATATCAGATGTTGGTCCTGCTCCCTGTATTTCAACAACCGATATCCGCTCAACTTTCTCTGCAAGTGATCCGCAATCTTCATACGATGCTGGACATATAACCATGTTTAATCGGAGGGCTGCAAAGTTATCCTGGATGAACGACGACACTAGCACACGAATACGTCCGTAACGGTGAGTGGTGTCGGATTTAACAAGAACTTCAAGGTGGATCGTAGTTGTGGATATCAGGTTAGTTGTGGGCGTCAAAATAACCTGTCCATTGCCCTTACTATCCACAGCCATACTCACAATGGATTGTTGACGATCCCAAATAGTTGATTATCCGATGTATCGTAGTTGTCTTCTGGTCAATTTGTTTACAACCGTCGTCGCCGACGCGTGGGACGCGTTATGATTCTACAGTTACCCTGCCGCTGTATTTGATTAACCTGTGGACGAAGTTTGATTGCTGGTCCGTCGTAATGACTCCAAAATTACCAGTTCATCGTCGTCCCTCTAATCATCGCGACCCTTTGGCGAACCTCAGTGGATGCTCTCCTAAACAACTCCTTCAGCTCTGCACTCCGTTGCTCTCCTCGTGTCGCCCTATCTAGTTTCGCCTCTGTGCTACAGCCATGGCTGACAACGACGATGGCGAGTCCAAGGTGATCCAGAACTCGTTTGCTCTGAGCACCCAGCTAATCATCGCATGCTCTCTCGGCATATCCGCATTTCTCGTGTTTTGTGTCGTCAGAACCCAATGGCCACAAGTGTACGCTGCTCGCGCATCCCGGCTTCACAACAATATCCCCCCACTACCGAAATCTATTTTCGGATGGATTCCCGCGCTGTATAGTATAACAGAAGAGCAAGTTTTGGAGCATGCCGGTCTCGACGCTTTTGTGTTTCTTGGATTCTTCAGAATGGCTATCAGACTACTAGCAATTTGCGCATTTTTGTCCGCTGCAGTTATCAGTCCGATACGATTGTATTTCACCGGCATTTATGACCAGGATTCGATGATCAGCATATCTAGATCAGCATCAATTAATGCGTCAAAAACTGACGAAACTTCGGATCCAGAGGATTACGACATATACTTGTGGTGTTATGTCGCGTTTGCGTACATTTTTACGTTTATTACTGGGCTGCTGCTGTTCAAGCAGACACGTCATATCGGACGTGTCAGGCAGTCTTATCTCGGTAGTCAGAATTCGATCACCGACCGTACAATCCTTCTTTCCGGTATTCCGGGCGATTTAAGGACTGAAGGAGCTTTGAAAGAGCATATAGAGGCTCTAGGCATAGGCGAAGTCCGATCTATTACCATTTGCAGAAGATGGACTCGGCTTGACAGGATAATGGCTAAGCGTCGCAGTACTCTTCACCAAATTGAAAGAGCTTGGACGGAGTATCTTCATGGCAAAGTTAAGAAGCGCCGGATAAAGCCTAACCCAATTGCGAATGCAGTCGCATTGTCGATACATCTTTCCATCGGTAATGATGGAGAAGTCTCTACCCCGTTACTGGAAACTTCAGGAAATTCGGTAACGTCGCATAATTCAGATGAGTCAGTGGCGAATGGAGCAGATAGTGGCCGGCAACGCCCTCTTATCAGAACCGGAGTTTTTAGATATTTTGGATTTGGCGGGAAACTTGTGGATAAGATCGATTATTACACCGCGATTTTGCAGAAGCTCGACGAGAAGGTGAGAGTTGCTCGCAACAAAGATTTTTCGGCCACCGGCGATGCCTTTGTTACTATGGACTCAGTCGCAAGTGCCCAGATGGCTGCACAGGCAGTGTTGGATCCTCGTGTGTACCGACTAATTGCCCACGTTGCACCTGCCCCACATGATGTTATCTGGCCGAATCTGTATAAATCGCGCATTACTCGCTTTTGCCAGTCCTGGTTTATCACAGCGATTATTGTCTTCGCTACTTTAGCATTCATTTTTCCCGTTGTGTCTCTAGCCGCGTTCCTCAACACTAGGACAATTTTGAAGTTCTGGCCTGGACTTGGAAATGCGCTGGTGGACTCACCCCTTTTGTCCGCGCTAGTTACGGGGTTTTTCCCTACAGTGGTATTCACAATCCTTAACAGTCTTGCTCCATCGTTGTACAATGGTATCTCTAACTTGCAGGGGTATATTTCGCATGGAGACGTGGAGCTATCGGTTATTGCGAAGAACTTCTTCTATGTCTTTTTTAATATGTTCATCGTTTTCACTGCTGCCGGTACTGCGATTAATTACAGAGCTTTGCTTATGAATTCTGCGGAGATCGCATATACTCTGGCGAGAGCTTTAAGATATCTTTCGAGCTTTTATATCAATGTTATTATTCTGCAGGGTATATAACAGATGTACACTTTACCAGTCAAGATGACAGTCAACTAACATATAGTAGGTATTGGCATGATCCCATTCAGACTGTTAGAATTCGGGTTTGTCATACGCTATCCGTTTTTGAGGGTTCTTTGCAAGACGCCTAGAGGTACGATTCGTGCGTACGTCCACCTCATGATCACATGTACTAATAGAGGGAGCAGAATTTTATCATTTATACAAGCCGCCGAATTTCAATTACGGGATCTATCTACCTCAGCCTATTCTCGTTCTAATTGTCTGCATGTGCTACAGTTGCATGTCTACGAAAATTCTTTGCTTCGGTCTTATCTATTTTATTCTCGGATACTTCACATTTAAGTATCAGCTTCTTTACTGTAAGATCATTCTTCACTATCCAGGTTTAATCTGTAATTTGCTAACTGGACTTAGCGATGTCGCATACCCAGCATTCTACCGGAAAGTCATGGCCAATGATCTTTTTCCGAGTTTGCATCGGTCTTTTACTATTCCAGCTTACCATGGCTGGCTCATTAGGTCTACAAGGTGCATACTACCTCTCTTCACTTCTTGCTCCACTTCCCATTATCACCATCATTCTCATGTACACTTTCTACGACCACTATTTGAAGCTGTCATACTTCATTGCGCTGAGGTCGATCAAGCATAGCCAGCTCCGACGTCTCAATTCACGTACTCTGGATGAAGAAAGGGAATTGAACCATGTGTATATAAACCCAAATCTG
This sequence comes from Lipomyces doorenjongii, assembly GCF_038497915.1. NCBI lineage: Eukaryota > Fungi > Ascomycota > Lipomycetes > Lipomycetales > Lipomycetaceae > Lipomyces > Lipomyces doorenjongii. The sequence goes on from NW_027118072.1 coordinate 211,925, forward strand.
ATATGCCCGCTTGAGGAGCCGTGCATTATGGATCGCTCAGGAAAAGCTGTGGATGTCCACTTCGATACTGATTCATCACAATATGTTTTTAAGCCACGGACTAGGCGAGGTTTTGACGAAATTTTCTGAAGAGGATGAGTGTACTTCTACGGAGTTTTATTTGGCTTGCACTTCAGGTTGGCTTTTTCTCATTTTTTGTATTTGGTGTTAACAATTTGGCCTGGGGTTTGGTATATAATATACTTATATTCTATGTGCATGTAGTCATGAAGTTGTGTGCGGATATGCTTGTTTTGAGTCGCGGTTACGAATGTTAGATTCTGGTGTTTCTGGTGCCACGAGAAGGAGCGGAGCCGAGGGAGAGTTGAGGCTCAAGGTAAAGTTTCCATGACGTAGAGTTATGAAAGATTAACTTTGAGCGTTCCTTATCAGCTACACGATACCCATCGATCGTGTAATATTGATGTTCTATTGTCAGAATATTCGCTAACAGATTGCCATTGATTGTGAAATTAGTTCAATAAAGGTTACAGTGTACTGTTGAGGCCAGACTCGGAAGCCATACTGCTTCAAGGTATAGTAATATTTGATTCCCTCTACCATATTATGGCGGGTTGTACATACTTAAAAATTACCTGCCCGTTAAATATTTAAGTCCATTCGTAAAGCCAAGGGAGCAATTGCTTTTATCTACGGCTGTATTATTGGTACTCCTTCATGGCTGATAATTGTGATTTGAATTGCGATTGCGTAGCGAGGAATCTAGATTTCTTAAAAGTAACGTTGATTCTTCGGAAGCTCCGATGCATGAACTAACCGCGCCTTATCCAGACGAATCATTTGACGACCGATTCTGTCAATTCTTATGCAAAGCAAGGCATACGACTGCGATCGCTGCGGTTGCCGTAAAATAGGCGTATATTAATGCCAAATGCCGGCATCTATGGTTTCAATTGTACCCTATAATGATATCGGTCGATATTGCTCCGAAGTCGGTAGTAGTCCACGTGACCGTTGATTATCTAGCCAGGCTCTGCATATACGTCAGCGAATAAACTTATTCAAATTGTCGATATTTTAGCTGCCTGCCGCAGTATGCCAGAGCTGAAGCCCATCTATTTTCGCAGCGTACTGGGGAAGTTACCCGTAGTCGACGTACATATTCATTCTCGGAATTAGCCGGAAGTTCTGCGATTAGGTGGCCATACTGCTTTGCACCTAGTAGTAGACACTAGTGATCTGTGATCAGATGTGATCATGCCTTCGGTCTTGTCTCGATGTTTTGGTCCCGCGCACTCGACCACAATCACAAGATGGAAGCTTGCCTTTCCACAAATGCTGTCAAATGATTCTGGCTAACTTCTTACAATCTCACCTTCAACTTTATCATCCTTTCACTCACTTCATTTGCATTTTTGACGTTGTACAACTATACAAATTGGTAGCTCGCTATCTTTCTTTTCGTGCTCCGTCATGGACGACCCTGCGACTCCGCCCGTATACTCTAGCAGCCACCCTAAAGTCCTGACCACACAGCTCGTCATCGCAGGCTCCCTGGGTAGTTTCGCTTTCCTTGCATTCTGCATCCTTCGCACTCAATGGGCGGGTCTCTATGCCGCTCGTGCTGCTCACCATACCGGCCTCCCGCCACTGCCAAAGTCATTCTTCGGATGGATACCGCCTCTATACAGGATAACTGAAGCACAAGTACTAGAACACGCAGGGTTAGACGCGGTTGTATTCCTAGGGTTTTTTAGTATGACTATCAAGTTACTTGTGGTTTACTTGTTTTGTTCGGTTACTGTCATCAGTCCAATAAGGTTGCATTATACCGGACGATACGACCAGGAGTCTTTTGGCGCCAACATGCTCATGATTCCTCATCGCAAGTTGATACAGATCATCGACAATATTGCACCTAATCCGACTATCGTAGATGACAGTACACCAGTTGATAGAGAATTTGATACGTATTTGTGGAGTTACGTTGTATTCGCATACATCTTCACTTGCATTGCCGGCTACTTCCTGCTGAGACAGACTCACCATGTCGTACGACTCCGACAGTCCTACCTGGGAAACCAAAGTTCTATTACCGACCGCACTATCAGATTGTCTGGTGTTCCTGTTGAACTGCGAAGCGAAGACGCGTTGAAGGAACATATTGAATCGCTTGGTATTGGTCATGTTCAGTCAATCACAATATGCCGGCACTGGAGAGAACTTGACCTCTTAATGGGCCGGAGGCGCAAAATTCTGAATAAAGTTGAACGGGCGTGGACTGAATATCTCGGCAGCGATGGCGTGAAACGCAGTGCAAGATCAATCCCTTACGTTAATTCGGTGCCACAATCACCACCTATTCTTCTTGGCACCGATGACAGTTCGGCACCATTACTTGGCTCACAGATCCCGACATTGCCCAGTATTATCAATGGTACTGAATCATTAGGCCGCCGTCGTCCTGTTGTCCGCGTTTCATTTTTCAAGTGCTTTGGTGGCCGGTTTGTTGATAAGATCGACTATTATACGGCTCAGCTTGAGAAGATCGATCAGCAGGTTAAACTTGCCCGTCATAAAGAGTATAAGCCTACTTCCCTTGCGTTTGTCACTATGGACTCGGTTGCTAGCGCGCAAATGGCTGCACAGGCAGTGCTGGATCCTGTGGCTTATCAACTTATTGCCACCAATGCTCCAGCTCCTCATGACGTTATCTGGCCGAACTTGTACAAATCGCGTCTTGAGCGCTTACTCAGGGGCTGGGTTATCACCGCAATTATCGCAGTCCTTTCTGTTGCTCTTGTTGCTCCCGTTACATCTGTCGCTGCGTTGCTCAATAAGGAAACGATATCGAAGTTCTGGCCCGCTCTCGGCCGTGCACTTGACAACTCGAAGCTATTGGATGCACTTGTGACAGGTTTCCTCCCAACTTTATTGTTCACGTTGCTCAACGTTCTTGTTCCCTTTATGTACAATGGTCTCTCAAATTTGCAGGGATATATTTCACATGGCGACGTTGAGCTTTCTGTCGTTGGGAAGAACTTCTTCTACATATTCTTTAATCTGTTTCTGCTTTTCACGGTTGCCGGGACTTTAAGTAATTTTATCAAGTACTTGCAGGATACAACTAAGATGGCTTCGAAGCTGGCGATTTCATTGCAATCGCTATCACATTTCTATATTAATTTGATTATCCTTCAGGGTATGTGGCGAGTATTGCGTGTGTACTGTATTCTGTGACGACTAATATAAGCTTAGGCATCGGTATGATTCCCTTCAGATTGCTTGAGTTTGGTGTGGTTTTCAAGTATCCTTTCATCAAAGGTTTCTCTAAAACTCCTAGAGGTGCGCTTAACTTGTCACAATTGATTAGGGTTATGGCTAACAAAGTCTAAGATTACCATAATCTCTACAAGCCGCCAAACTTCAACTATGGTTTCTTTTTACCGCAGCCAATTTTGATTCTGATCATCTGTCTTCTATACAGCTGTATGTCGACAAAGATTCTCAGTTTTGGACTCGTTTACTTTGTGCTCGGATACTTCACCTTCAAGTATCAGCTTATGTACTGTATGTGATATCTTGTCATCAATGTCTAATGTCAATAATGGTGCTAACAGTACGTAGCGATGTCGCACACGCAACATTCCACTGGAAAGTCGTGGCCGATGATCTTTTTCCGTGTCTGTTTTGGCCTTCTTATTTTTCAGTTCACGACAGCCGGGACACTGGTAGCGAATAATGCGTACGTCCTTTCAGGTCTTCTTGCACCACTTCCAATCGCGACAATAATCCTCATGTACAACTTCTACGACCATTACCTTCCTCTATCACATTTTATTGCGTTGCGTGCCATTAAAAAGAACCAGCACCAGCGTATGGGTTCCCTGACACTCGACGAGGAGCGTGAACGTAATCAGGTTTACGTCAACCCGAACTTGGTTTGCCCACTGGAGGATCCATGGATCGCAGACGAGGCAGGACGGCCAATCAATGTGAGGTATTCTTAGTCATTATCCTTTCTACATGAGACGTGTTTTTTTTGGTATATATGTGCAGATAGTAAGTGAGAATCACAAGAATTCGGTTTGGGTGGGTTCTACAAGGAGTTTTTGTTATATGTGCTTTAATGATGTCATTTATGCTTGGGCGCTCTCTATTTCTTTAGGACTTTCATGCTATAAGGGTGCATTATCGTCATGTATTCGGCCTTTAGCGGATAGACGGCCAGTTGTTACTATTCAGATGGGAGTGAACGATTGTGAAATGGTAAGGATATGACCAGAGTCGCGTTGAATGTAATAATTGATGCCAATATGTACGTACGCATCAAAGTGTCTTGTGGTGTCACATACTCTCCCTTTTCCCACTGGGATTCGACGGAAACTGCTGGCCAGACTGAGCACGAGGAAAATAATAAGATTTCGGAAGTGTAACCTTATTTTGAAGTCACAATAATCTACCTACATTGAATGTATCCAGAGGTAGATCCGACCAATTCGCAATTCTTGCATCCAAATGACAAACAAAACCAACATTTTTATTACATTGCTCGGATTCAAGGAATGACGATGATGTATATTTGACAATAACGTATTTATTTTTAGTACAGTAGTATAGGAGCATAGATTGAATCGACAAACTCTACCGACAGTGTCCCACCAAAGAACACGTTCGGAAAGCAAGGATCCAACTGTAATATCAAAGAAAAGGTAAAAATGTACGACACCCCCAGCCCTCCATCTTCCCAACACGACCCTACCAACTACCCCGAAGGACGGTTAATAACCCCGCGACAATAGAAGAAGGAATGGGCGCTTAGACGGTCTATCGTGAGACATGGTCTTCTAACAAGAAAATGCCTTTTATACCACATTACTCTGACCTGGAGATGACATTCATCAGTCGGTAATGATATGTAAAACTAGAGAGATGAACAACACGGATGTTACCAGGTCGCCGCACAAAGGAGAAGAAAAAAAAATTTCTCGAGTTGCAAGACTTTATATAGTGCTAATACCGATGTCGTTAGACGGATATGCTCTAAGTACATCGCTGCGTAATGTTTGTGGTGTAGACGTACGATAGTTAGCGATAGATACAAGCGACGCGGGGCCAATTTGACCGCTGCAGAGCAAGTGGGAAGACTAAGAAATGGAAGGCGTGTTTGTAATACAGAGAGGCAAAAGTGCACTCTGATCTCCAACAACGCCGGCTTTTTGCGACACATCGCCACTCATATTCATTTATGGTTCCTTGGTCGGATGCTTCCTTTTTTCTTATTTTGAACACTAAATTTATTTGGCATTTATTTACTGGATTGTTGCGCCCGATTGCATAACGTCGGAGATACAGAAAATGACGCCAAAGAGAAGCGCATTGATCAGGCGACGACGGCGACGATTTGCCTCAGCTTCAGACGCTGCCGACGTTGGCAATAACTCCTCAATGTCAGAATCTGGCAGTACTATTTCTAGTATCTCAAGCCCGAGTGAAGATAACTCGGACTCGGATGATTCTGAAGAAAGGACTGACGGGGCCGATTTGGACATCAGTCGGCCTCTCGAGAGTGAAGCAACAACATCATCTTCGCAACAGCCGACGACCATTGATCCACCAGCTACTTCGCAAGTTCTTCAAGGACAAGATGGGAAGAGTGTAGCGCGAGTGAATATTCCTGTTACTCCGGCCACCAAAAGTTCACCTCGGTTTAATTCTTCCAACGGATGGGATCGATTTCCTGATGTCGTCGATAGGAACGGGCAGGTTGATCACGTGAAGATTGCAAGCAGTAAACCGAAAACGATTCACTACCTGAACGCGAGGCAAATCATCGAACCGGGCGAGCAAGATGGAATGCAAAACCCACGTCGTGATGTTTACGGTGGTTCGGACAGTAGCGAGAGATACAAGAATGGATTTAGGCCGCAATCTATGCCAACTCCAAGAAGTGGTGCAAGATATGACAGTGCGCCATCTATTCGGTAAGATTGTTTTGGGTTAAGAAGTTTTTGAATATTGTGTTAATGGATTTTCAAGGCCTCACAGATGGTGGTCGCGTCAATATCAGTCACCAAATTATTCAGATATTGTGACTCTCCTACTACAGAGCCCTCTTTATGTCAAGATTCCTGGCGATGCGACGTCGAAGATCATTAAAGGTTATCATCGCAGACTGCATAGTTTTTCGCCGGACCCATCGTTAGCGCGACGTCCTATGCGAATATTTCTTCCCGAGATGAAGGCAAAGATTGTTTATCCCTCCCTTGTAGTTGACAATCCTAAGCAATCAGTTCCGACGGAAGAGGCGACTATTAAGAGCGCATATGCTGCTGCATACTCTGACTCAGAGGTCTCCCAGTCGCACCAATTTGTAATTGAATCCGTCACTAAGCCAGAACGGCCGTCGACAAGCACCTTTATTAGAAACAAATACACCGACGTTCGTTTAGAACACGGACAACAATTTCAGCAGCGCAGTTCCGTTCCTGATGGAGAGTCGCAGTCAAGTGTTGATGGACGAGAAGATACATCTCGGCAAGTCGAAGCGTGCACGCCCCAACCGCTGGCGCTTAGCAGCAGCCCAGCTCTAGGAACTTCCACAGATACAGATAAGGCAGAACTTTCCTCGCAAGCTAATTCAGTGTTGTATACGGCTCCGACTGGTCCACGAGCCGTGTTCAACGCGGCTCAGAGACAGAATCGGCCACCGTCATTTATGTCTCAAGATGTTAGATTTAGACGTCAAGATCCGCGACTGCTATCGCGCAGTCCCCATGGCGGACGACAATTCGGTACTCCGCGAGAGAACGTCGAATATAACAATCGACCTGGGGCCGACGTGTCGGAGATTCCGAACAAGAATGATAGTGAAGAGTCAGAGAATGTTCCTCCGCCAAAGAAAGTACTTCCATCGGAAGCTGCGGTGAACTCAGCCTTATTTGAAGATGACGAACTGTCTGCAGTTCCTAAAGTCAGGCTACCTCCTGCATCGGTTTATACCCCCTCCCCTACAGAGGAGGTGGTTGCGGAGTCGAAGTCGAAGTCACCGAACTTACCAGTTGCAGTAGAGTCCGAGTCCGCACCTCCCACAGTCGTCTCGCAGCATATAGTTGCTCCCATGCGGCCTAGTCCAGCACCAGTGCCGTTGCCACCGCAGTCGGCCGAACCGGCGGGAGTTCCGCCCGTCGCAGTTCTACCATCAGTGCCTATGATTCCTAAGGAGTACCGATTGACGCCGGAAGTCATGCATCAGCCGCGGCCGACAAAGGTTGTGAGCGTGGCGGACATAGAACCTCCAGTTCCCCAGCAGAGTCCGGTTGATGGCCAGCAACAGCGATATACGTATGCGCCGCGTCCTCGTGGATTTTCGAACGGGTATCGTGGGCCACGACAAGATAGTTCTCATTCTCATGGTTTGTAATGCCTTTTTTCTAATCATCTTATGGTAATGCTAATATACGCAGTAGGATCTCACATGCCACAGTACTACTATCCTGCGCAGACACATGACGGCAAGGGCATTATGAGGAATATCGTTCCTCGTGCGTATACTCAAGGTTATGTCTCGTCGATGGAAGGTATGTCTCCTGTGGCTTATCCCCCCGTGGTTATGCCCAACGGAGCCATCCTCCCCGTTGCTGCTCCTTCGCCTCAACCCGTTGTTACGTCCGTTCCCAGCAGCACAATTGCACAGGAGACGAACGGCATGGTCTATTTCTATGATCCCATTCAATACTATCAATATTACACAGAAAATACGACTACACCTCCACAGGTGCCGCCTGTCGTCATGCCGGTTGTGGCACCCACTGCTCAGCCGCTCGAAGGCGGAATATATTATTATCCACATGTTCCGCAGTCTACAGCATACTATCCGCATTAATCTACGGTCATTACCTTTTGATTTGAGTTTCATGGTATTGTTTAATTTGTTGATGTTTCATTGTCGGCTGTGTTAATGGTCTCTAATTTTTGGCTTATTTTCCTGACTATTGTTTTTCGAGTGGCATTGTCCTATTTTATTCAAAAAGTGTTGATTATTTATTTTGCTGGAATGGTATCTACATTTGCGACTGCTATGATAGTTCATGTTTGATTCGTTAGTCGCTAGTTGCGTGTGTAGTAGCGCAATCATGAGCTTCGGGGTTAACAAGTATTGTATGAAATAGTGGTCGTCTCATTAAATAATTAGAGTTCGGGTTTATCGTATTATCACTAGTGCTGCATGGTACTGAATAATTCATGTACTAGTATAATACTGCATTCTCATCTGAGATCTTGCCAATATTGAGCTCACTTGTTAACATTCGGATATAATCAAGAAGGAATTATCGATTAGTTCTGCATTGACATGAACTTCGAACGTTGCATGTTCTGTAGGACACTGGCTTATGTAGTCCTCATACGCGTACTGTATGCATCACAAACAACAGCTTACGCATACAGTCATACCCGTAAAATAATCTTTCTTGGCTTGGATAATTATTTCACTGTCCCAATTCAGCTTCAAATGAGAATTGGGCTTGGGTAAGGTCAGGGAAGTTCTAGAAAGTTTGAGAGCCATTAAGTTCCAGTTAGCCGTGCGCATGCATTTCAGTTACCCGGTGCTGATAGTCGCGGTAACTCGTATATTCGCTGCTGACGCAAGAAGTGACGTTCGTGTGCCGCCGCTTAGTTTATCGCTTCACCTCCGCCCCCATTGTGTCCACCTTGACATAGCTACTTCCATCTGTCTCATCCTCTCCTTTACTTATCGTCTGACACGCTTTGCATTTCAATAATGTCTTCAGCTGAACAGGTCGCTTCACCTGCCCGACCGTCTCCGGTGGATTCTTCGGCTCACGCACCATCCGTGCTTGTTAAGGTGAACTACAAACACAGCATCCGCCGCTTTCGACTCGTTCCTGGAGTGTTCCGTTCAGCGACGTTCCCATCTTATGTATGATACGGTTGTATGATAGTTGAGTGGTTGAGACGCTGACAGTTTGCATAGCTGAAATCGCTACTCGAAATTCCGGAGGGTACCCCGATCTCGATCGAGCGATATTCTACTACACAGCATGGCTTTACTCCGCTGGACAGCAAGAGCTCATACGAATCTCTCCGTAATTCTATATTTGTGAAAGGCAAGGTTAAACTTAACGTTCAAGAGGGTATGTTCCGTTATCGTATATATTATACGGGTCGCTGCGTGACGTCAACGATGGTGGCTAACGTGTTAATGTTAGGTCTTGCCGCATCACGAGCTGAGAATTCCGCGAAGCCATTGACGAAGGAGGCAGTTCCTAAGTCTGAGGACAAGTCATCCTCTGCGCCAGCGCTTGAGGATTTGACAGCGTCCGTGTATGCCACTCTTCAGTCTGAAAAGTCGCAGGAAATGATCAAGAGCTTGGTATCGGCGGAGGTGGGCAAGCTTGCTGCGGACTTGAAGGCCTTGCTATCAATTGAGGAAAAATCAGAGTCTATCAACCCTGAAATACCGTCGGCCATTTCGCGATGCCCGGTGGCCGAGTACACTGTTCGATGTGACATATGCCATCGGGACATCACAACCGCAACCTATTACCATTGCAAGGATTGCCAGTCTGGGGATTTCGATATTTGCAGCAGCTGCATTAAAGCGGGTAACCACTGCCTGGACGGCTCTCATCATCTGGAGGCGTTCTCAATCTTCAAAGGAGCTTCGGTCCCTGTTGAGGCAGCTGACGTTATTCACGAGAGCACTGCCGCTGCGTCGACTCGAATGGAATTCCCTCAACATCGCGGACGTCATGACCGCATTCATTCTCGTGGCCATTTCCATCCTCATCCCCATTCTCATATGCGAGCAACTGGCGGCGGGTGCGCTCGCAAGTGCAGTCGTGCAGTTGACGCTGCGAACGTCAATCACCATGCCTTTTGTGATAGTTGTGATACTCAAATCCGAGGCATGCGCTACAAGTGTGCCAACTGCCCCGACTTTGATTACTGTGGCCCTTGCTTCAAGGAGGCTGCGTCCACTCATCCAGGCCACAGTTTTGTGGAGATCGCCCACCCTTCTGCCTATTTCAAGGCTGCCAACGACAAGCGTGCCATGCACTTCGGCATCCTCTGCGATGGTCCTATGTGCAAGGAGAGCAAGCGCTGCATTGTCGGCGATAGATATAAATGTGCGATTTGCGACAACTATGATCTTTGTGAGAACTGTGAGGCTCTGCCCAACTACCCCCATGATCTTACCCACCCAATGATCAAGTTAAAGACTCCGCTTCGTAACTTGACTGTTGATGCTTTGGAAAAGAAACCAGAGCAGGACGTTTTGGATAAGGAAGTCATTGAGACGGAGGCTGAGGAGCCAGAGGAAAGGCAGTTTGTCGAGGAGAAGCAAGTCGATGCCAGTGTTGATCTAATCAACCTGGATGCTGAGGCCAACAAAGCCGTTGAAGTAAATGCGCCGCTAAGCTCTTCGTTTATAGAGCAGGCGATCAAGGATGGGACTGTTTGCCGACCAGGTGAATTGTTCTTCCAGTCATGGTCTCTGAAGAACAATGGTGCGGGTGCCTGGCCCGCCGGTGTCACACTGGCTTTCGTCGGTGGTGATAAGATGTTTGTGAATCAAGATACTACGGCGAACACCTCCATCTCTCCTTTCGAGGTGCAGCCTGGTGAGTCTGCATGCTTTGCAGCTATGCTTCAGGCGCCCAAGACCAAAGGATCGTATGTCTCCTTCTGGAAATTGGTGACCGCCGATGGCGAGCGATATGGTGAAAACCTTTGGTGCCAGATCGTTGTTGTTGCTGCTGCCGATGAGGGCGCTGGCGAAGAGGATTTGACCAGGAGCAAGTATTCTGATGCGTCGGACGTGATGTTTCCTGTCTTGAACGTAAACAGCGCGTCGACAACCAGCTCCGTCGTTGCCAATGCAGGCGATGACGCCGTGTCAAGCGCTACGACGGTCGACCCCGAATCCGTCGCTCAGTCCGTTGCGACCATCGCGGGGCCTGTGCATCATGAAGTTGCCGAGAGCGAGGCTGCCTCGTCCACAATTAGTGGCGAGGATCTCGGCGAGTTGAGCGAGGACGACTACGAACTTGTCGACGACTCGGACGGATCAGTGTGGTGAATGGGTAGGAATATTTAGCGATAGCTTTCGCGGTTACTCGGCGCTCGAAATTTTGTGGATTTACAGTGAGTTGTGAGTTTATTTGGCTTACTAGGATAACTTTTTTTTACATGGTAGTAAATGCGTGGCCTCGCTCGTTTGATTTGTGGTTGGTGTATTTCGGTGCGGGATGGATAATACGGTCGGCCGGGCGGTGGAGTGATAAGTTTTAATATCATTTGTTGGTATTGCTTCGGCTTTATGTAAATCGTTTTGTAATGAATGACAATTTGCAAACAATACTATGACCTGTGGAGGGTCGTACCACACTGCGGGAGATATGCGAGTAGTTATTTATTACTTGTTTATTCAAACGGATGGCCCTGCTCACATTCTGATTTGCATAATGATAATGCGAAAGCAAGAAATCGCACGACTTCTAACGCTGCGACTGGAGAGCCAGTATCAGCATGCTAACCGATTAAGCCTCCATCTTCAAGTACACTTGGAGTATCCGGCAGAATGATTGATTGCAAAAAATTAGTAAGAACGTCGCAGTATAGATAACTGGGATGTCAAGGTAGCTTCAGTCTTAGACTGTGGAGCAAGAGTCGTTGTTCTGCGACTTCACTTGCGGTTGGTATTTCAGATTATATGTCTAAACAGACCTTTCCTCTCCACAGCCTGACCGACCCGGACCTAACGATTCTACGAGGTGCATCTTGCCATTAAGGCGTATTGGGAACCAGTGTTTACCACAAACAGTAATAAATTAGCAATTGCCGGTTCAAATATCATTTTCGCGATAGCCAAAAGTCTTGAGGGTGGTAGGTGTGCGGAACCGCATGCATCTTCCAGCCACCTTTTGGTTGCTTGCGGAGGAAGCGTCGAGCCGCACCGCTTGAAGTTTTGGGACATCGCGATATTATAAACTTATTAAAAGTCACTGCCACCCACTGGCCTGGTCTCACCATACATCATCAGGGTAATTTAAACTTCCTGCCAAGCACAGTCACAATCTTTCAGCGGGCAAAACAACAGTATCTATTTTTCCACACACGACATCCTAGTACAATGGCGTCGAGCAGACACGATTCGGACCGTCGACATCTATACACTGGACCCGACGATTCGCATGCAAACTACCGCGTCGTCTCACGACGAGGACAGAGACGGGAGTACCGAGAACTAGACTACGACGACAGGCGTTCCCGTTCTCGATCTCGATCTCCTTCTCCCTCGCGCTCGCCACGATACAGACGGCGCCGCGACGTGTACGATTCAGACACTCACTCTGGCAAGCGGCGACGAAGTCCAGGATCACGGTCCATATCCCCGGAGCGTGTTGGTGATTTGTTGGGGACGCCAAATACGGATGTGATGTTACAAGGTCTTGATCCTGATCTTAGCGAGGCTGACGTTCGTACTTATGTTCGCATGCTTTTGTGAGTATCCGAGATATTAATTTATTTTGCGGATATAGTTATTGTCTACGATAGCCAACCTGGGCGGGAAGGCCGATAAAGTCATCATAATTCGCGATCGCAACACAAGTATGTCCCCTCCTCTGCCAGTTGCATGTCGCTCACTCTCTAGGTCCGTGACAGGTTCACTAATCAGTTATGTAGAGCTTAGCCGTGGCTTCGCCTTTGCCCGATTCTTGGCACTGAAAGACGCGTGCACATTCGTGGAAGACAATTATCCCACTATAACGTGCAAATCATGTCGCATTCGCATTGCGTATTCGAAGGAGAGGAATGAGGAGGACAATGGGTGGATATGTAAATTCGTATGTCTGTTACTCAAGATATGAATGGACAGTGGTTTTGACGAACGTAGTGCGATGTTGTTAATTATCCGCGGAGGATGGAATGTTATAAATGTTCTGCGGCTCGGAAAGGTGAGATTACATATTGGAATGCTTGGTATTGTAAGTCACGATGCTAACGATGCCTGACGATATAGATGCAATCGGAGGCACGGCTCCAACGTCAACTATCCGCCCGCACCGCAAGCCCAACGATGGATCCGGCGACACTGGCGACGTCGCCTCGCAGTTCTTGATGCTACGGGGACTAAACCGATTGACGACGGAAGAAAATATCGCTAGGGCCATATCCGAACTCGAGCTGAAGAAATTTAGACGAGTGTTGCTGGTACGAGATCGAATCTCGAAGGCATCATGGTGTTTTGCGTTTGTGGAGTACGCCTCGGCCGCGGACTGCACTAAAGTCGTCGAATATCTTCATAAACAATTCCCCTCATGCTCACCCACCGCCGCCGACTCCAACACGACGACCAACACCGACGGATTTGCAATCGACGGAGCGGATGTAACAGCGAGTTTCATACATTCCGGTGTCTTCGTGCCGGCGTACGCGACAAATACGGACGAGTTGTTCACGTTTCTGGCGGCGAATGGGAGTACGCGGTTAATGTACTGGGATGAGAACGCGTATGTCGGAGTGTACGTGGATCCGTCCTCGCAACAGGACGACGTCTCGGCTTTTTTTGCGGACATAGAGGGGTCGAGCGGCCTGACGCGGAGAACACCGTCGAGTGCGACGAAGCAGGATGAGAAGCCGAAGAAGAAAAGAGAGTCGGCCCCGGTGTCAAAGAAAATGGCGCCGCAGCTGCAACGGTGGCAAAAGAAACAAGCTGAATTACACGAGACGCCGGCAGATAAGAGTATGGAAGCGAAAACGCAAGACGTCGCGGGAGATACGGCGTATCAGGAATCGTTTTCGGACGTACGACAGCCGGCGTGTTTGCTATGTTTGAGGAGGTTTAAAGCTTTCGATGAAGTTAATCGGCATGAACGGTTGTCGGCGCTGCATAAGTATAATCTTGCTGATGAGCAGTTGTGTGAGAAGGCGAGGGTGAAAGTGGCGAAAGCCAAGGAAAATGTCCAGAATGGATATAGAGACCGGGCACGTGAGCGACGCGTTGCCCAGAATCAGCCGGCCCGGCCGCAGACAAGTACGATCGTGAATAAACGACCTGAAGCTAAGAGGCCGGCGACCACCAAGGCAAAAGAGGAACCTGTTGAGGAGGATGTTGAATCAGATGACGACATGTTTAGTACCAAAGGAGGCAAGCTGTTGGAAAAAATGGGTTGGAAGTCAGGCTCCGGACTCGGTGCGACCGGGTCCGGTATTTCGCAAGCAATCAAACCGGAGATGTATGCGCAGGGCGTGGGGTTAGGTGTAGAAGGCGGCCGATTAGATGCGGAGAAAGAGGGCAAGCCTAGTGCGTACGATGGCTTTGTGCAACGTGTTCGCGAGTCGGCGCGCGAGAGATTTGAAAAGTCGCAGTAATTTTGTATGATTATATGATTACCATTTATAGTTTTGTACTTTGAAAGTGGATTTCAAGATTATATGCGTTGCCTTTCGTAAGCGGTGGCTTTTGCGTGTACCTTGATCCGTGCTTGCGGCTGCTGCCCCAAAAACTCTCTTAGCATCTCCGCAATGTAGTATCGAGATCGATTTCGGGCAAACACACCAGTTGCTATTGATGGCATATTCGACCATGGCATCTGCGGCGAAGCTTCACACGTCCGTTCACCGACTCACTGGCACGGTACCGCCGCAGCTCATCGGCCCAGCTTCGACTAGACACGACACTCGCATCTTTGTTCACGGCGGGAAAGACGTGAAGAAAGATGTATTGTCGACTGCACTCTACGTTCTTGATCTGACGAGCTATGAATGGACCCAAGTGTATTCTGTCTCGAATGAAGAAAATGGTGCTCAGGCTGCCGTTGAAGATAGACCTTCTGGGCGTTACTTCCACTCAATGGCATACTGTGATGAACGGCTGTTTATTTTCGGCGGCCTGATTGGGAATGCGAAGACGACAAGCGAGCTGTGGTGTTTTCATTTGAAGACAAAGAGATGGTCGCTTTTACCGCCAGCGCATCACGAAATGCCCAATGCATCGCGCTGGGCACATTGTGCCAGTGTGTGCGGGAATGCGCTGGTGCTACTGGGCGGCCAGGATGTGGGCAACCATTACATCAGCGACATTGCAGTCTACGACATCCGACGCGATGCATGGGCTCGGCCACGCGCAATTCCGTCTGACGGTCGGTACTCGACGGGACACGGATCGTACCGATCGGTATTAATCCCGACCTCTACAACCCAGCAATCGACATCTCGACAAGCGGCCACGGCGGCCGTGACGGGCGCGAGTTCAATCTACTTGTACTCAAATTCAAACTTTGACGGTGTGCCGAAGATCACGCTAGATCTGCTCGCGCCGCCAAGTCTCGGGTTTTCGCAGGTGCCCTTGAACATGACAGACGGGCCCCCCTTCTTGAGGTTTCCTAGTGGCGGAGTGTTGGGGGATAATATTATTATAGCGGGTACGTACCTGAATATCGAGAGGCAAGAATATTCCGTATACGCGTATAACATGCGGACGAAGCTGTGGACCAAGTTGGACTACGAGGAGCCGTCTTCCATTTTGAATTCGAGTTGGAATACGTCTTTCTTTTGCACTGATATGGCCAAACACGTACTGCTCGGCACGCGCAAAACAAGCACGTCATTATTACAAGACTACAACGACCGCATCACGAATTTTACGGACGTGCTGGAGATCGAAGTCGAGGGGTACGGCGTGTTTGCAAATGCGGCGGACTCGGGCGTCGCGTTCTCGCGCGCGGGGCAAATGTTCGGACGGGAAGCTATGCGGGATGGATTGGCTGACATGGAAATTATTTGCTTTGATAGCAAGCGGGAGAGCAACGGTGAATTGGACTCGCG
This sequence comes from Lipomyces doorenjongii, assembly GCF_038497915.1. Classification (NCBI taxonomy): domain Eukaryota; kingdom Fungi; phylum Ascomycota; class Lipomycetes; order Lipomycetales; family Lipomycetaceae; genus Lipomyces; species Lipomyces doorenjongii. Next base: position 227,780 of record NW_027118072.1, read on the forward strand.
GCAGGATGACGACAGGATAAGCTTTCTATCACGGACGAAGCGGATCGGTGTTCTGAGCAAAGTACTAGAGACGCGATGGGGGGAGTACTATCTCGCATTATGTGCGTCTGCACCAGGGGTCAGTGAGAGTATGCGAGGTAATATGCGGGTGGAGGACAAGAGCAGGGTGCTATTCATCCCGGAGCGGTATGAGGTTGTCGCAGCTTTGGTGGAGTGGCTGTACACGGGCACGCTGGACCCCAACTGGAACGTCGAGGTCCTTGGCGGGCTGCTGAGTCTGGCACGGGCGTACCGGATAGGCGTGCTATGGCGACAGACCGTGCTGCGACTGCACGAGATGCTGGAGATGTCGTATGTGGAAGGGGCGGATGAAGTGAGGGAGAATGTGTTCAACGCGGCAGCCGCAGCAGGGGAGATCGGATTGCTAAAGCGCGGAAACAAGAAGGCGTCGGCCTTGACGGGTTCGTGAGTCACATAGGAAGGCGTACCTCGGATAGTAAATCTACATGGGATTAGTAGATATTTTAAAATATACAATGGTACTATTTATTAGACGAACCTCGCCGCGTCAGCAGAGGGGATTGTACCTGTTAGGTTTAAGCTTTAATTATTTTGTTGGCTAGGCGATGGGCCGAAGGTATAACTCCGAAGTTCTTAGTAATAATGTCATCAATTAAATTACGGAATTTGAATAATAGCAACAATAATTAATAGTGCGCAATGCAAATAGAAACAGAATATAATCAGTGATAGTTGACCTCAGTCGCGTTCGCAGACTCTGAATGGCCATCGCACCTAAACTGTATTTACTGGAGCTAGTCTAAAGACAGGATTAAATAGGTCTAAGGCGGATTAGCCCCGTGCGGAGAGGGGTGGGTGGCTCAGGTGGGGTTTGGTGCATCGTGTGAGCGCGCCTCAAGAACCCTCCACTTTCTCTGCTCTCACTACACTACTCTACTGACACCACTCGCCTCTCCTCTCCTCTACTTGAACTACTCTCAGGCTACGTCAGTCGCTGCTCGCTGATTCTGGGCCATGGATTTGTTCGCCCACGAGCTCGCCGCCGCGTACCCGGATTTCGACCTCGTCGACCCGGTGGCCGTCGACTCATTCGTCCACGACACCGCGCTTTACCACGACGACCCCATCGTGTCTCTCTCCACCGCTGTTGATCCGCCAAACGAAGACCCACAGAAGCCTCGTCATCTCTCCTCTCTGCCACTATCGGATTCGTACAGTCACATGCAGCTCTTCATCCCTACTAATCCATCACATCATGCCCAAACAACAGATGACGAGGGATGGGCCAAGCAGTCCGTACTCGAAGACGACCTGCCGCTCCAGCACGTCCAGCCAAACATGCAGCTCCAGACCCCGTCCTCGTCCTCGTCCGCGTCGCCGCCAGTGACCCAGCAACAACTGCCCCAGTTCTCAGTGCAGCCTTCTCCCCCGACGCAGATATACCACCTCACCCAAGACACTCCCGACATGCAGCATGTCCTCTCGTCGCAGGGCAAGGTCCTTTTTGTCTCGCCCGCCGTTGTCCAGATGCTCGGATACTCTCAGACGGAGTTCACGGACAAGTTCGTGGCAGAGTACGTGGCGCCCGAGGACGTCGAGTACTTTACCCGCGAACTGAACCGCGCTGCCACGCACGGTGCTGATCCGGACTCTGACGAGGCTCATCTGTCAGTCATATGTCGATTCAAACACGCGGACGGCAATTATGTCCTCGTTGAAGTCGTCGGGCGTGCGCATTTCAGCAGCGCCGACAATGCAAATGGCTCGAAGAAGGAACTGCGGGTGAGCAATCCTCGGGACTGCAAGTGTTTTTTCCTGACGGCGCGACTGTATCGGACAAAGAGCTCTGCACTGATCGACTCGTTCCTCGAGCACAAGATCGAGAATATCCGGCTCAAGCAGATGCTCGCGAATCTACGGGGTCCAGAAACGATCTCGCCGTCTGCAATATTATCGTCGAATGTCGATAATGACCCGACGCAGTTTCGGGCCCACCTACCAGCTGGCATCGACTCTGACTCGGCCAGACTGCGGCGACATTCGGCTGGTGATGCCATCGTTGTGGCGAGCAGAGATAATACGCGTATGAAGTCGATCTCGTCAGATTCGTCTGTCACATCAAGTGTGTCGACCGAAACGTACAACACGTACCCACTGATGTCACCAACAAGTCGCAGTAAATCTGGCATTAGTAGCAGCAATGCCGATAAACCAGCAAAGAAGCCCAAAGTGTCCGACGACAAAGAGTACGTCTGCACGGAATGCGGCACTCTCGACAGCCCGGAGTGGCGGAAAGGCCCCCAAGGTCCGAAGACCCTTTGCAATGCATGCGGGCTACGATGGTCAAAGAGTCTCAAAAAGAAAACTCTTGGACCCTCTTCTACAAAGTGTGTTCCTTGTTCGATGTTTATTGCTGATGCTAACAATAGTAGAGCCAGACATGCACATACACACAGCATGTCATAATAACATCAAAACTAAGCAGCGCTCTCCACAAAACGTGGTATTTACTAGATGCGCCTTTATGTCTTTATCATCGGCGTCGCTCATGTATTCAACGAACGGAAATTTCATGCTTGTTATACCGTTACTGGATGCTTAATATTTTTATTGTACATTCTCTCATCATTCGGCACGCTCTTTTCGTTATTTCCTACTTTTCAGTTCGACTGGGTTAAATATGTCTAGTCTGTATTTTACGGTTCTACTTCTAACAGGCAAAGGTTTGGGTCTGTTTCGTAATTTTATCTTCATAATTTATCGTGGGTTATTGTGGTATATTTAACGTGCAATCAAAGGATGGGATTTCGTCTAAAAGGGTTTTGTTTTATTTCGTTATATATAGTCATTACATATATTGTATTCTGTGGTTTGATAAGATAAATGGGCGTGGTTCGTTGTACAAAAAAATTGGGCTATTTACAGGACTTGGGATGTATGATTTTTTTGTTTGCAAAGTGTTTAAGAAATAAATATCGCTACAATATCTATGTAATATAAGTAAAGTAAGACGATAAATGACCCAATTACTATAAAGGAAGATACAAACATACTACAGTAAACTGAACCACCTTACAGATCGCCCAATAACTCATAAATAACCCGTCAAAGCGCATATAAACATTACATAACCCAACAAATGTCAAAAATAAAACAAAAACACCTATGGCGCCAAGAAATCATGCCGAACATTAACAAAAGCGCTTTGCCCACCTTGCTCAGCCAACTCGCGCATCAGCATCGTCGTGTGCTGAATCAACCTCTCCAGCTTCGCAACTGACGATTTTCCCTGACTTACCAGAATCGCAGAATTCAGATCTTCTGCGACAGGCGCCCGGCCATCTTCAGCGAGCAAGTAGGCGACGGGTGAGTTTATCGGGTCCGGATACGCCATCAATGCGAAGATGTTGTTCAAAGCTTTTTGCACGTCGGTGGTAGACGAAGGGAACTTTTTGTTGCGGTAGGATTCGTGCAGTTTCTGTCCATACCGGATGGACTCGTTCAGGAGGTCGGCCAAGTTTGGCGTGGCCCGAAATTCGGCGTCGCGCATGTCTGTGTCGTCATCATTCGAAACGTCATGCATTTCTTCGTCTTCAGTGTACTCGGATTTTTTCGCCAACGCACATAACCGCATCAGTTCAACGAATTTCCGGCACTTTAGCTGGAACAGGATTTCCGGATTGTCTTCAAACACTTTTGGGAAAAACAGCTCCGTCAGCTTCAGCGCGCGGTTAATATTCCCCTCCATCACGGCAGCCCGGATCTTTTGCCGATTAATCGCCTCCAAGTCCTCCGCAATCTCGCTCTCGCCCATCTTTACATCTCCATCTTCAACACTTTTCGGGGATGAAAACGCGTTGGCTTCCTTCTGCACGTCTCCCGCAAACGCACGGACAGAATCAACGTAGCCATTATGCGCAAGGTACGACGAAATAAGCTTATGTATAGTTTGCGTGATTGCCGTGTCCGCCCTCGCAGATGATCTCCCCCCCAATAACTCCAGTGGCGGCTGAAATGCGTGGATTTGCATATACGTTTTCGCCTTTTCTTCCCGCATGTACGATTCGATATCGAACACAAAATCCCTCTGCCCGAAATTTGCACGAACATGCTCCCCAATCGTGCGCATGCCCACAGCAGGGTATAGCGTTCCCTTCAGATCCTTAAACGCCGTCTCGAGGGCCATCCCATTTTTTGTGTAGAACGCCGTGCGATTTCGAAAGTTGATGCCACATCCAATCACGTCGTTTGTCGAGAACGTCGGACCGTACTGCTTTCCGCTGTTTTGGCATGCAAATGTATTGCCATCGTCGCCGTGGTACCCCCATGAATCTGAGACCCAGCCAGGCATTTTGTTGAGCTGGACTTTAGGCCCGCAAAAACCGACGCCGATGAAGCTACGTTCGTTAATAATCGGGTCGTCCCTCTCAAATACTGATGTGGAAGTGCGGGGAAGAGGAAATGCATACCCATCCTTGCCACGCGACAGAACCTCCACTTCAAAGTAGAAGAGGCCGCATTGTGGAGGTATCGGGTGGTTCGCGCGCACGGCGGCGGCTTCTTGCTCGTTACCCTTTGCTGGCGGACCGGCGAACTTGACTTCGAGCATGTCCCCGAAAATTTCCATAGATTGCGAGACGCCTTCAGAGCTCCAGCCTGACGGTAAATGCGGGGGAGCGTCGCCGGGGGTAGTTTGAATGCTCTCTGGTAAATCAAATGCTTGGAATCCGGACAAGCCGCGAACAAGAGATGAGTGTTTTGACGAGTCGGAATGGTTGTAAAGCTGAGGTGTCGTCTCGCCGTCCAACAGGCCGAAAGTAGACCGTGACGACGTTGTGGACGAACCCGGCGATCCCCTCGTCTGTGTAGCCGTTTGTGATGCTAACTGGGCAGCAGAGTTGGCGACACAGTCGGCGTAACATGTAGATGCGAGGTATTTCGGTACGAAGAATTCATCGGGGTGGCCGGCAAGAGCAGGCGTAGTAACCGTCGTCGTGACAGAGGATTGCTGAACCTTGGTCGCGGGGTCGTGCGAGAACGACGCCATGGCGCTCTTCTATAAGGTGTCTGCAGTCTTTTCAAAGACCAATTATGGCCGATATCAAATAATCGCTAATTCGTCGTCCAGTTGGTAGCGAGCTGGATACTGTTGGTGATTGTGAATGATGCAATATGGTCTCAGACAACGGAGGCGGGTCGGCTCACCCGCTGGGGACTTCGATCGCTTTGCGGCTCGACGAGTTCGAGCAAATAATGTGGCATATGTGGAGTAAAGCCAATATTTGTAGGCAGATAAAGCTTTATGTTAAAACTGGCGCGACAGCTAGCACAACGCCAGCAGTGGCAGCCGCTCCCCTAGTATCGGGAACTTGACCAAGCCGTATTAATTTGTCTGTATGCTTCGGCGACACGGCCGGCTCCTTGTTGTGGCCATCTCATTCTCCAAAACTCTCGCATATCACGCACGCCAATTCTAAGTACAGTAGCAACTAGGATTACAGTACCAACTAATGTCCAAGCAATCTCGCTCCGTCGTCCTCAAGCTCAACCCACAGCTACTTGCCCAACAAGAGCAGGCTATGGCGGCCTCGGCCTCCCTATCAATCGCGTCATCCCCCCTTCCGCCGTCATCGCCACTTGCACCACCGACCCCTCCGCCAGGCATCTCCTCAGATCTAGGCACAGGTGTTAAGCGCAAATTCGGAGGCGCGGCTGGCGGTGGGAAGAGGAGGAAACGGTATGCCCTTTGCTATGAACGCTCCTACGATGCTCTAATGATCGAAATAGTCCCGATACTCCGTCTTCGCCGTTCATAACACCATCTGACCCACCGACCCGTCCGCTCTCAGCGCTTAGTGGCTCCCCAGTACCTTTTGACTCAGCAATCTCTTCCATCCCTGGAACAAATGGCGCGTCAACCCCCACTGCGTCTTCAGCACAAGTACTCTCGCACCATGCTCCGCATGCTAAACTCGGCCCGAAGGCAAACCAGGGGTCAATCAACGCGCAATTACGCGCGCTTGATCGCACTGGTAGAGCTTGTCGACGATGGACAAAGATTCCGCTCGAATTGCAGAGTTTTACGGGGTGGGAGTGGAGCGTCGCGACGTGGTACGGAGGGTCGAGGGAGGTTCAAGCTCAAACTATGAATGGTGTGAACGATCGGGATGACAAGAAGCCGGACATAAGTTCAACGTCGACCGAAACGAACAAAGACGACAGTAAGTCTGCAATTCCGTCTGCACCGCCAGCACCGCCGCCGCTTACGATTACTATCCCGTCCTTAAGCACGGTTTCTGGAAGGTCGAAAGATTCTGCGAAAGGCGACGAACCGCATAAGAAAGTACAACGGCGCTTTCCGGCAATTCTACTGCGGCAATCTTTGGACGAATTTGAAGCGTAGATGTAGATTTGCATATCAGAGTTTGGGCTACCTGTATCATATTGCTAAACCTTATTGTACATAATTATATTTGGGTCGGATTGTGTCGGATGAATTGGATATTGAAATGCCTTGTATTGAGATATTAATTAATGGTTTGAAAGTGTCGGTATCTGTCGCATAGACATACAAAATCCTGCCTTTTGATGTAATATGTATCCAATAATAATCCCCGTATCATACAAACAATCAAACTTGGCGCCAGTACTTATCCTTAGTCAGCAAAACAAAACAAGTATGTACCATAAAAGTGACGAGGAATAAAACAATACAACAGTAAACACAAAAAGTGAATATAGAAATGTTCCATAGAACATGTACAAATTTTCTAAATACACTACTCCGCCCATATGCATCCACACAACGTGGTCGTGCCGTCTTCGTGATTACTCATCGTTAATCTCACCAATATCCTTGTAATGCGTCATCATAAGTCTCTTATACTCAGCCGGATTTCCGTCCCACAAATCAGCTGCCCTACAGATCGCCGTTAGCTCTCGTTCGCGCTACATCCTGAAGCCACACTTACTGAGCGTTCAGAGGCGATGCGTTATTAGGCTCACCCAGCAAAGACTGTAAGCTGAGCAGAATAGTCTGAACATTATAAATTGCAGACCATTTTTCCTTCAAAATATCGAGGCAAATGTTCCCGGACATGTCGACGTTAGGATGCCACATTGGCGAGACAAATCGGATCACGGGCGCATGGTATGGATAATTTGGCGGGAACGTCATAGATATCTTGTAAGTAAGCCCCTCGTAGAACTTGTATCCATTAATATGCTGTTAACAAGTCTAGCAATTAGTAATGACTTACGGTGCCTTCAGGGCCGGAGATAGTGCCGGTCCATTGGCAGAGATTCGAATCAGAGACTGGAAACGCACTTATTCCAGGAACATTGGACATCTACCTCCGCATTAGCGCTGTCCTGTTCCAGGCAGGGGCCAAATAACCCATACACAAATAGTTCACAAATAAGCATACCATCAACTGCATGAGTTCACTTTGCAGTCTCTTCGTCACAGAGTGACTGTCGGCCATAGCAGTAGGCGCGTCTTGCATCTTGTGCGACGAAATAGTGGTGGGAGTCGTGTTCTGGGAGTCCATATATTCTATCTACGTTGGTAGGAGGGACAGAGAAGTGACGTTGTCGAATCGAGCTTGTCTTCGACTAGAAGTTGACGAGGGCGGATCGAAAATGCGAAACGATCGAAAAACCCAAAAAGACGTATATATATTTATAAACAAGTAAACAATATTCTACTCGTCTATAGCGTAGCTAATTTCGGTCGTGGTCCTTTCTGGTGTAGTAGGCAGGAAGTGAAGAGTAAACTTTATGATTGGGCAACACAAACAGTTCACACAGCGATATTATGAGTTGCCGTAGAAACCTTGTATGACCACATGCGGCGGCAAATACCCTTCACTGAAACAGATATTCGGTGGCCATTTTAGAAATAAGGGTTTAGGGTTATTGATACCCTTCCAGTATGATAGAGATATAAATTACGACCAGTGGATTGGTCTTTAACTCGTATAAATAGAAGTTGTAGCAGATCTATATAGCTGTATACATAATTGACTGCGACAATGCTCCGCACAAAGCAAGAGTTTCGCACCTTGACGGATTTACAACCTTATGATAAGAACGTTAACAAAGATAAATTAATGCATTAACATAACTATACAGACTAACTTTATCCAATAACCACAATCACACTGTTAAGGTTCGTCAGCCTTCCGTTTATGCTTTCTCCTATTTTTCTTTATTTCATTTTCCTCTTGCGGTGGGACAAAGTCCTTCTCGCGCTCTTTCTTTCTTTCCTCCTTCCTTTCTTCACGCTGTTCTCTCCGCTTTGCATCCGCCTGATGGGATTTCTCTCTTTTTGACAAGAAATATTCACCACTGTCCATCTGGAGATCAATCTGCCTGGGCTGCTGTGGAGGCGGGAAAGGCGTATAAGGCTTCTTCTCCTTGACCACCTTCGGTTTCCTTCTCTGGACATTGCGCTTCTTGAAGTGGGGTAAGAATCGATCCCAAGACTCGTTTGCCAGCTCTGGGTTTTTTGCGAGCTCCCGCTTAATCATGAGCTCCTTTATGTGATAAATGGGGTGAACATTCCTCATGCAATCTTCCACAACTCGTCGTACTTCTTTTAATCCTTTATACGCACCCATTACTGCCACAGTGTTGCCTTGAACTAAAATGTAACATTGTGTGAGAAGCTCCAACGCCCTCAATGTGTTTCCATTTGGTCCTAATATTCGCTGACGGCGCTTAATAAAGCGTTCTTTGTTGCCAACCAAATTTCCGATCTTAATAACATCGCACGCCATGGCATCATCTTCTAAGATCTTGACAGCCTGTGGATATGGTACACTTCGCGCAAGTAACTTTATCAAATCCCGCGCCTTCAAAATCGCTGCGGGATCGTACGTCTTGAGCGTCGTCTTGACCGTCATCGAACCCTCAACGAGATCCAAAACGCATGCGATGCCCTTCTTTTCAAGTGTCCGCGTCACGTCTCCCCATACTTGTCGCAAATAAGCTTCTCGGTACTTTGGGAAGAGTGTAGCGAAAGAAGATTCCTCCGTGAAGGGTTGCCCCGAAACGTTGTCCTCTTGCTTGAACTCCGGCTCGCGCCATTTATCGATCGTAGGGACATCCCAGGGTTTATCCTTATTATGAGTTGACGGCATGTCCTGTGTAGCTTAAGTGTAGCTTGACACTATCGTATTGATCGAACCCTTGGAAATCCAAATATTTGAACAAAAAATTAATCTAAACTGTCCTGAGAAAGATTTCGTTGGGACAATAGAGCAGGAAAGGAAAGAAAAAATTAGAGTTTGACGGTGAGCCGCCTTAATTGTGTGCGACCCGTCGCAAGTTTGTTACATGCCGCGTTCCTGTCACGTACGCGTTGGTAGTTAGTTAATTGATGCCGTGACCGTAATGCATTGCTGCGACCGAGGAGCATCTGAGTAATCGCTCTTGCTATAGGTGTGTATGCAAGACTGCCGAGCTACTTGTCAGCTTCTAATTAGTAAGACAGTATAAGGTCACCGTTCTCAAGATGTAAGTGCTGTGTTTTGGTTTACGCGCTGGACGAGATAGTTTATTCGGATAAATATGCTGACCTACTATTTCCATCAAAGGTCGAGTATTCAGAAGGTATGGTCGAGTGAAGATTGAAAAAGTCTATGGCCTTGACCGCTAAACCACCGCTGTTAGCTCTCGATTCAGGGCGTGCGATCGTTCGACAATGCTGAGCGGGAAACGATTCATTTCTACGCCCCTTTGACTCTTATTGTTGGCCACAATGGCTCAGGAAAGACAGTATGCAACGAACTTATAATTTCGCTCTATTGTTTGGCGATGTTCGACTGGATGTGATAATCTGAATGAAATGCTAAGTCCACCTAGACCATCATCGAGTGCCTCCGTTATGCCACAACAGGCGACTTACCACCACAGAACAAAGGCGGTGCATTCATCCACGACCCACGAATCGCCGGTGAAAAAGAAGTAATGGCCCAAGTCAAACTTGGCTTCACGAGCACAAACGGCATGCAAATGATCTGCACCCGCTCTATGCAGCTCACCATGAAAAAAACAACTCGGACATTCAAGACTCTCGACGGTCAGCTACTCGTTATGCATAATGGGCAACGTGAGACGATTAGCACGCGCTGCGCGGAACTGGATGCGCAGTTGCCCCAGTATTTGGGGGTATCGAAAGCGATTTTGGATTATGTCGTGTTCTGCCATCAGGATGAAAGTTTGTGGCCATTGAGTGAGCCAGCAGTTTTGAAGAAGCGGTTCGATGAGATTTTTGAGGCGTTGAAATACACGAAGGCGCTAGATACTATTAAATCTTTGAGAAAAGAATTTGCTACAGAGATGCGGCTGCTGCAGAATGATGTCGATCATCTCAAGAATGACAAAGACCGCGCGGATAAAATTAGAGCCAGAGCTGATCAGTTAAATAGTGATATCGAGAAGAATAAAGAGGATGCTTCTATCTTGGGCCGCGAAATGCAACATGTCGAGGGGCAGTTGAACGCGTTATTCAAGTCTGGGCAAGAGTTTCAGAAGGTATTGTCAGAACTAGATCAGAAGCGAGCCCATTTGGCGGCGTTAAACGACCAAGCTATGGAATTAGAAAGTACTATCGAAGTACTCCACGATTCAGATGAGGATTTGGAGAAGAAGAAGGCAGAATTTGCTAACCATATTCATACGCGGCAAGAGGAGCTCCGTGAGTTAAGAAATACTATCGAGAAAGCGAAGCAAGAAGTGATTCACGTGCGCTCGAAGCACTCTGATGCGTTGGTCCAGGAGGGAAAGCTCAATGCTGAGGCAGAGGTAATAAATGCCTGTCCAGCTGTTATGAACTGTTACTGACTGACGTAGGCACAAAAAGGCCGGCTAAAAAAACGACAAGATCTTGTCAAAGAAATCTCTGATCGTCATAATATCGCTGGTTTCGGCGTCATGGATCTCGATCGCCGCCAGATCGATGCGTTCCGAGAAAAACTAATGGGCACGATCAGAAGCACCACAAATCAAGTCCAGCGCAACAAAGCGGAGGCTGAAGATCAGATCGGTAGCATCCAGAGCAAAATTCAGCAGATTCGAGAAGAAAAGTCGAGTTACGAAATGCGTTACAAACTTTCAAAGAACTCGAATGACAAAAGGCAGGATGATGTTCGGAAACTTCAAGCTTCGATTGATGCAGTAGGTGTCGAAGAAGCGGATTTAGTATATCATGCGTCGCAACTAAAGAGCTCGGAACAGCAACTTGGCGACCAGAGAGCGGCATTCGAACAAGCCAATTTCAGCGCTCAACAGACTGAGAAAGCAGAAAATTTGAAGGATGTTGAACGCAAACTGGACGCCGTGAGCGATGAACTCACGAGATCGAACAAGCAAACTGAAATGAGAGCTAACCTAGGCATCTTGCACAAGAATTCTACTAGCCGTGACGAACAGCTCAATGCCGTTATTAACACGAATAAGGCGAAGTTTAAGGCTTTTACTGGCGCGGAACTGCAAAGAAAGACCGTTGAAGAGCAGTTCAAAACTGCGCAAGAGAGATTACAAGATACTCTGAATGAAGCTACGCGAAGCTATGAGTCTTGCGCCAAAGAACTGTCTAAGATTGAGACACAATATAGCATTGTTAAGAGCGATTTGCAGAAAAAGAGTGCCGAGAGGGAACGGTCGATGAAAGTATTCCAGGATATTGTGAGCCCGGGAAACGGCGACGCCGATTATGCTCGCGCCTTCCAAGATTGTCTACAAGATGCGGAAAAGACTGTTGAGAGAGACAGAAGGTGCGAGTGAACGCATAAATTTATATTGTCTGACACTCTGACCACGTTTAGGAACCTCAATCAGTGCGATTTTATTCTGGCCTATTACAGAAAGGCGCGTGACAGCGCCATGCAGAAGCATGAATGCAATCTCTGCCGCCGTCCGCTAAGAGATCAAAGGGATGAAATCGACGACAGCGACGACCTAGGTCATACCACTGAACTAGAAATATTCTGCGAACTCATGGATGCGCAAATAGAGTATTTTGGAAACAAGTCGCAATTGGTTGACAGACTAGAAGAGAGTGAGAAGATTCTAGAAGAAACGCGAGGCGCTGCTCCACATGTTACAAAGATGGCGGAGCTCGATGCGGTGATTCCGGATCTCAAAGCAGAGCTTGTGCAGTTGGAGTCCCGACTCGACACTGTTGGTCGGGAAGTGGAAAACTCGACAGGTGAGATTGCAGATGTGCGACAGCGGATAAGCGAGCTAGAATCTCTGCGCAAGGTTGTCAATGATATTGTCCGATTCACGAGTGAGATAGAGGATATGAATCTAGAAATTGAAAGCTACACCTCGCAGCTCAGTGATACTGATATTGGGCGATCAGTGGATGAGATTGAGGCGGCAAGGCAGCATTTGAACGCGTTAGCGAATCAATATCGAAAGGAGTTGACCAGAATAACAGATGAACGCGACCGCCAGAGAACTCAAATCAATGTCCTTGAGAATCAGACTCGGGATAAGAAGGCCGTACTGAATGATAAGAAAACCAAGTTGCAAGCCAAAAACGATTTGATTTCGCGCGCAGAAGAATTAAGAAAAGAAATCGCAGATACGGTGAGCAAAATGGAGCAAGTCAAGACACATATAAATACGATGGATCCACTTTTGCAGAGTCACGCTCATGATTTAGAACAAACGCGCAGTCATTTCAATAAAATTGAATCAGAAAAGATGAAAGAAGTGGCGGACTTGAACGCGAGCCTGCAGAAGTTTATGAGCGTGCATGCCGATATTGGGAAGTATGAGGAAATCGGAGGGGACAACCGACTAGAGCATGCACAGCAGCGGACGGAAAAATATGCGAATCGGATGAAGTCTCTGGTTGAGGAAACAGATCAATTGATGGAGAGCGCGAATCTGCAGGATAAGGAGCTCACTAGTATTGATATGCAGGAGCGTCAGATTTCGGATAATATTTTGCTTCGAAGTCTACATGACAGGATTGAAGAGACGCGCAGCAGAATCGGTGAGCTTGAACAGAAGAATGCTATCCAGGAAAGAGATGCGTTCGAGAAAAAAGCTCAGCAGCTGAGAATTCATCATGCTCGTTTGAACGCTGATGTGAGTTCACTAGAGTAGATGGTATAGTTGCATATACTAACTACTTTTGGTAGTACGGAAGTAAAGTTGGTGAAATCAAGCAAATGGATGATCAGTTCAAGCGATATGAGGACGAATTACGAACCGAGTTCCTGAATGTGCACGAAACTTACAGAGAGACGTTAATCAAGCTCAAAACGACTACAGCCAGCAGCGAAGACTTGGCTAAGTACGGCAAAGCACTCGATAGCGGGATCATGAAATATCACAGCTTGAAAATGGAGGAAATTAACCGTATCATTGACGAGCTGTGGAAAAAGACATACAGTGGTACTGATGTTGATACGATTCTAATTCGGTCTGACGACGAATCGGCAAAAGGCAATCGATCTTACAACTACCGCGTGTGCATGGTTAAACAAGATGTCGAACTCGATATGCGTGGCCGTTGCAGCGCCGGGCAGAAAGTGCTCGCAAGTATCATTATCAGACTCGCTTTAGCAGAATGTTTTGGCGTAAACTGTGGCATTATTGCGCTCGACGAGCCGACAACCAATTTAGACCAGGAGAACGTGCAATCGCTTGCGCGAAGCTTGGGAAGTATTATTGACGCGAGACGCGCACAGAGAAATTTCCAGTTAATTGTTATAACCCATGATGAGGACTTCTTGAGGTACATGAACGGTTCGGACTATTGCGAGTATTATTTCAGAGTCTCGCGAAACGAAAGGCAGAAATCTCAAATAGAGCGACAGAAAATCAGTGAAGTATTTTAGGATCAAGGTATATATTTGTGAGATTGTTCGATAACGAAATTGGCTGGCATTGGAAATCGGATCCTTACAATGTAACATAATAAAAGGAAATTTAGGGTCAAAATGCAGTACGAAACTTGGGGCCTGACTACCAGACAATTTATTTCATACCCGTCGAACTGTCAACGAAGGTCAAAAGTTCAGGTTCATTGGCCAGCATTGAGCACTCGTCGTGCCAAGCTTCGAACCAGTTGACTCTGCAGCCAACCAGCCATCTATTTTTCTACAATACTACAATATACAATATGAATTTGAAGCCCTCGTCGCCGTGCTCCTCATTCTCCTCCTTCACTCCTTCGCCTCATCTAAAGTAATCCTTCGCCATCTCAAGTACAAGATGTCCAAGTCTCTCAACGATACGCCTTAGCTATATTACGGGACTTCATCGCTGCCCGCTATATATTCACGCCTGAGTAAACGGCTCAAATTTCAATTTCGCGCGAATTTAGAGCTCAGACCTAATCCGGACCGTCGACGGTCCTCCAGAGCCCTTCCCACACCATCTCCACAAGACCGGACAATGTGAGCGTTTTCGTTCTCGGCATTCACGTGGTCGGACGGTGTCTGGATCACCTGTGGCACATAATCCTCGAATTACTAAATTCACTCTCATTCTGTGAATTTCGAAAGTTTTAATGGAGTTGACGAGTCTGTTGGGGGGGGGGGGGGGGACATATGATTTTTGTTTTAAGCAGGATAATGGTAAGATATCCCTTGAGGCAGGAAATCGAGATTAGTGACATAGTGAAAATATGATTATTGCTGTACTTTGCGGGAATGTTTGTGCTTGCGGGCCGCTGAATGTTCTGCTCTGAAACAGCTGTTGGCTGTGGACTAACGATTCTATGACTGGCTAATAAGCTCTCCAGCCTCATCGCCATTTACTTAACTAATGGATTGGCTCTGCATAATAAAATGTAATGTTCATGATTATTAATACTTCTAATACATGATGCAAATTGAATATATGAAACAACAAACACATGCCTCTGCTTCCTGTATATATATACGTTGAATGAATACGAAGAAAAACTACAAAAAAATGCGTAATACAACAAACGAAACGCCGAAGTAAAAAACACCCAATTATATCCAGTTGTATGATTACCACTAATGTCTAGCTCGAATAGACTCTTAACTGGCGGCAGTCAAACCTTTTCGCACCGCCAGGACGGAATCCACAATGACGGCGTCGACTCCATAATTCATCTGTAGCTTGCAATACGCGGGAACATTGTTCATCGTCCCGTAGGTGAAGCATACAAGTCCCGATTCCTTGACGACGCGGATAAGTCTAGGTGTCAGGATCAGTGGTTCACAGGCTGACACGAGGCCAAGCAAGTTCCATTTTGAGGCGAATCGAATAGCTTCTTGTAAACTTGACGCTCGGACATCAGCCATCGGCTCTGTTCCGGATTCGGTAAGGAACAGCACGGGGATCGATGGCTGCTTCAGAGATAACATCACGCACACATCCGGATGGAAACTAGAGAAAATGATATCGCGACCTTCTGCGTGATCATACACAACTTTCAACACCGAATCCACCCACTGATTAAGTTCGATTGCGAGATCATCCATATCCTCAGCTTGACTTTCGTCAAGCATGGGATACTTGCACTCAATATTGAATCCAACGTTTTTCGGCAATGTCTTAAACACTGCTTCCAAGGTTGTGAATGGCGCCTGAATACTCAAGCCACGAGAGTTGCCTTTAAATCCCTTCTTCTTAAAATCCCGCGTGAACTTCAGCCGTTCGCTGTACTCTGAATCCAATTCCTCCATTTCTAGCGACAACGAGCGGGGTCGTCGTCCAAGTTTGGGGGGTTCAATATCAACACCGTTAGAACTGTTCCTACTTTCTACCCTTCTAGGCGACGAATTGCGGCTTCGTGCTTTTGGTGTACGGCGTTCCGACACGCTCAAAAACTGCTCCAACGTCAGCGCATGCATGGGAACATCGATACCGGTCTCCGCGACAAGGAAGTCATGGTAAATCACCGGCACACGGTCTTTCGTAAGCTGGACATCAAACTCGACATAACTCGCGCCCAGATTCGCTGCCGCAATAAACGACTGTAAAGTGTTCTCGCCAAGTTGTAAACTCTTTCGGCTTGTGGAGTTCTTGCCGAGCCCACGGTGCCCAATCACGCGGGATGATGCGAGTGATTTCCAGTACGTCGCCGACTTGGCAATGGTCATGTTAGGATGTGTAAATGGCGAAACGACAAGGAACTCAAAGTTCACTGTTCCGAGGACGTCGAGCGTCGAAGCTTGGATGATCGGCACAGTAATTGTCTCGTGAAGACTGCGTATCGATTGCCCTACTGATGTCTTGATTGTTGAGAGCATCGCAACTGCACGCCCGAGGATCTGGTTTCTGTTCCCGGCATACGTGGGCACGATATCGAAGAACAGTCGGGCTTTAGACGGATCGGCTGTGTGGAACACAATAGGCTCAGTGGACGGATTGTCCTGGATCGGCAGATCAATTACAGTTGGTTCTCCTTCAGCATTGTGGGCTGAAATTACAAGCGACAGTGCAGTGTCCAGCTGAGTCGAGTGCACGCGCGAGAACGGGACCTGATCGAGCTGCACCGTGGCAATATTTGACCGAGTGTCTGTCGATCCGAGGGTCACGAGAATCATACTGGTGTTGTTCTTCAAGTATCTATGACCGAAACTTTTAATTGGTTCGTGAGTGATAGGAATCGACGGAGCCAGGCTGGGCGACGATGAAAGCTTAGAAGAAGTTGACGAATTGAGTGACAACAAGCTGTCCATTGAAGCAGAGGCCGCACTTGCAATGTCGCTGCCTGACTGGAATGGGGATAAACTATCCAGGGCCGGAGGCTGTTTGGATGGCAACTTTTTTGCGATGTCCAAGTGACCCCTCAAGCACGCATGCTCCGTAGCAGTCCATCCTGAACCATCGGTCTTGTCCGCATCGCTTCCATTTGCCATCAACACGTCAACAACACCAGAATAGCCATATACAGCCGCAACAAACAACGGCGTCCATCCGTAAGTGTTCTCGGCGATCTCTGTGCTCGCACCATACTTGAGAAGTATCTCGGCAGTCTCCGTATGGCCAAACTTGGCAGCGACGTATAGGGCCGTTTCCCCCAGCACATCGTCCGCATAATCAACATCCAGACCAGCATCAATTAAGAGCTGGACAATATCAGCGTAATTCGACTTGGCTGCAAGACTCAGAAGCTGAGACGAGTCACGTGGCGGGACTCCTTCGGTAGCCGTCACAAGGACCTTCAAAGTCTTGGGATGTTTGCCAATGACAGCAAGATGGAACGGCGTCAGACCCTCCGCATCGACCCACTCCGGAGCATCTAGGCCGGGGAGGACTTCAAAGAGGTGCCATTTCTTTAGATACTCTACAATCACTTCTGTGATCAGTCGCATGCCATACTGGGCAGCATAGTGCAACGGACTCCGTTTGTACGCGTCTCTGGCAGCTAAAGCAGTCCGTTGGGAGGGCTTCAAGTGATCGAGAATGAATCTCAATACAACAGTCTCGTCGGTCGAATTCTCACCGTCACTGCCGTAGACCATAGTAAGCTGTGCAGTCGAAACCGGGTTTTCTGCTGGTGTGATATACAGCTCTCGGTTGCGCGTGGCTTCGAGTGTTTCATTCGATCGCTGCCGTCCGAGGGCAACAACATGTCGATGAATTATGTTCCGATCCCGCAGATCCGATGAGTCCGTCAAGTTGTCCACTTGCTGAAGTAGGTACTCAATACAGTTCAACGCCTTCGAACCTACAGTCTTCTGCAAAGCAGATAACAGCAGTTTTTGCGAGTCAGGGTCTCCACTCTCTACTAGTGCTGCTTTCAATGCATCCACGTTGTCGTCAGCAACTGCTGTTTTCAATGTCTCGATATTTGGCGTTGTCGAAACTGTTGTATCAGAACTATTTTTGCGAGTACTGTTCGGTGACGGAGATCTCGGAGAATCTTTAAGTTCATCAGGTGCAAGATTTGAAAGCCAGTTGTTGATAGTTGCCATGTATTGGTTAGCCTGGATACCGGACGCGAACGGTAGAATCAAGACCTTCGAGTCCAGGTACAGAGACTGCTGATTAACGCCAGTGCGCTTATCAAGCTTCTTCAGAATTTTTACAAATCCGCGTTTGTTGACCTCGGCGTACCACTATTCTATTAGCTCAAGCCGGCGAATTTACAGGTCGTGAATGTACACACCTGGAGCATGCGCAATTGGCTCCGCAGCTCGAGCAGCGCGCCGACCAGATCCTCGAGATCATCACGGTCCAAATCCTCAGGCTTCACATTTTCCGAAAATCTGTCGAGCAAGACCTTCAGTCGTCGAGAACACTCTGACAATCGCTTATTGTAGAATAAATCCACAGCCTCTAGGTTGCGGTCAAGCGAGTAGAAGAACGCTGGAAGTATTGTCAGTATTTACCCCTGAAACCTTGACGATTGTCACCGCCAAACAATTCCAATGATAGAAAATATTGCCTTACGGGTCAAGTACGCATCGCTGATGGGGCCCTCTGCTTCTCCGCCGGCGGCGGCACGTGCACTAGCAGTTCGGATATGCTTCTTTAGGGACTTATAGTTGAGGTAATACGAGCTGAGTCATATTAGATGACCAAGATCTGCCATGCTTGAGGCTGATATACATACCTCCACTCAGGAACTTGATTCCGCGGTAAACTAGAAGCGAAAGTGTTAGCTGCAGAGTATCAGGGAGAAAAATAGAAAGAGCACGTAAGGAAGTTCTTACTTCTTGCCAAATTTCATGATAGGGGGGATAGTCTACGCCTCGGGCTCTGTCGGACAACCGGTCAAAGTTCGGCAGAAAGGAGGAATAGAGATAGTAAAAGCGAAAAAAGGGATTCTGTCAGCCGAGCAACATCGATAGGTCGCCATTAAGATATAGAGACTGGAAGCTGGCGGGATCAAGCTGTCGTGCCTGCTCGACAGTAATAAGCGACCGGGCCAGACTGAAGCCTGGAGCACAGACCGTTTAATTGGATCACGAACGGCAATAGAACAACGGACGAGATGTAAACGTGGCCACTTCATATAGCGCACTAACTCGCGCGTCGACTGCGTAGGTGGGGCCCGATATGCGAAGCCGCGGGTGCACAGATTTTTCCGGGGGAACAAGCCTCCCGCCAATGGAGATGCCGCGGGTAGCCACACCGCTTACCCGGCCTCGGATCGTCAACCTCCTCCTGGCCACCTTCCCTGGGCCGTCTTTGTCATTCGTCAGTGTCTATTTTATCGACATTGTTTAGATTAACTATGAAAACACAGTACTTGTAAGCCACAACCACTTTTCAAGTTGTGTGGTGAACTGCTACTACTGGTCGGGTCAGCATCCACACTTTCAGCTTGGTAGATCTCCCACTACTGCCTCAAAGCCATGAAAGCCTAGCTAGCCTTTCGCGACGTTTCGTACTGTTACGCAATCTGATGACGGGATTGTGATAGCGTGACCGACCTGGATTGAGGCCGCCGCGCATATCTAACAAGACAACGAACGGTCTCATGTTCGCTACTCACGTCGTGTGAGCGACAGCGTCAAGATCGCGTGCTTTAGGAGAGTGGCAAAGAGCTACGCCTTCTGACCAACAACATCGTGAACACTGGCTAAGTGCATTGACCGCCCGAGGACATATGACGAAGGCAGTGCTTGTCCGTTCACCCACAGCTGTTTACATAAAATCCTACGATCAGCTGACACACTCCACTAAAACTACTGCAACAGTTCACATCAACTGTAACAAGCTTGCTGCCATAACTGCCATATATAGTAGCAGCATACTAAACAGAACGTTGTATAAATATGTCACCGCATACACAAGGTACTGCAAATGACTACTCAAAATGGAAAGGACTAAAATGAATTTAACCAAAAAAAAATTTATTAACGAGATGACTAATTTTGCTACAACCACAATCGGCAATCCAACACATGCCCCACCAATACCAGAAACAGGGGAAAACCTCATGAAGATTTTCTGAAGGTTCCAAAAACAAGCATAAAGACATTTGAAAGCAGTACCCTGATGGCTCTGGTAAAAGGCAAGAGCCATATAAGAATTGATGCTGACTTTCTGTCTTAAAGAAAGAAAGAAAAAATTTGAAACCTCGGGGGCGGCAAAACTAATTTATAGTAAATCTCAGAGGGAGGATAGGGTTTCAAACTCTGTAGGGTTTAGTATCCGATCACAACCCAGAGTGAGGTAATTGGTTGACGCCAGGGCCACGACTTGTCAAGGATGTGATCAGTGTGTGTGTGTGTGTGTGTGTGAATTCCGTTATGCACAATGATAGGGCGGCAATTGGGGCATTCAATCGATCAATCGTTAGTGCATCTTTATGGTAAGTTCTTAATTGCTTTTACCGAATGTACTATGTCCTAACATTAATAGCCTCCTTGACGAAGACATTCACTATGAATAGTTAGAGTATGTGTACGCTGATCTCGAATGAGACCGGCGCACAATGCAATGACAACATCAGAACAGAGATCGGACGAGACATAAACTGCTTGCACGCAATAATAAAATATGTCTAAGGATGAATTCACAAAAGCCAAATTTGAAATGCAGCATCTCATGGAGAGCCGTTGCATCTGAGAACACAAAATGAGAGTTATGTGATACTGAAGACATCTCAATTACATTCTACTTACAGCTTGACCTTCGGTTCGGCGCTACTTTCTATATTTTCATGTACATCTTCGTGGGTCTTCTGCATCCTCCATAACCGGATCACTGCGTCACTCAAATACACTTCGCCGCCGTACTTAATCGCCTCCCAACCCAACATTATCACGTTCGACGGAATAATGAATGCCAGCTGCGGATAAATAGTGCCTGTCGCATCCACTCTGCCGTTACTCGTAATCATGCCCAGTAGCCGTCGGTCTGATCTCCGAGTAAATATACCACCTCCAGATGACCCATTCCAGCAGGCGGCTGACACCGAGAACAGGGCGACCTCAGGACCCTTACTGTGCGGTAAAAGCGGTAACTTGACCACCTGCGAAATGGTTCCGTTCGACACAAGTGGCATGGTTAGTTTTTCGTTTAGTGACTGTGGCGGATATAATCCAAATCCGACACTTGTAATCTGGTTCATCTGCGCAACTAGTTCGTCGCCTGAGGCGATGGTAACTGGTAGCCCATCGCCATAAGGTGTGTCGAACAACAAATAGACAATATCCATATTTGGAATTGGATTGAGTACCTGCCTGACCTGTCTAGAGGCCTATCCATTCATTAGTACTATTGCGCAGTAATTATCAACTTTAATCTCACGTTAGATTCCGGAAACACAATAATGGCTGAACCTGCATCAGACTTCAACACATGGCGATTCGTAACAACCATATTCTTTGAAATCAGAATCCCGCTGCCCCACGATCTCCGTCGTCGAGCTCTGTCATGCACGTAGATGCACACGATACTTTTCACACACATATCATCCTTTGGTCTAGCAACATTGAGTGCTTCAGACAGAATAGTAGTCAACGCGGACGCATCCTTAATTCTAAACGTGGGCCCTCCAATTGCCGTACCAGTAGTCCGATGTTCCGGTACGAATTGTCTCGCGATATCGGAAACAATCATAGTCCAAGGACATATAACAGTCAACTCACCCTCGCCGTTTGATTTCCTTAACGAGCCGGCAAGTATCCCGATGCTTCTTCCGCTGGGGCCCAATACCGCGCTGCCTTCCATGCCTTCCAAATACCTCACATCAGACAATATCACGCCGCTATTCTCCATCGTGACAGAACCTTCCGGTTTCTGCACATAGCTTACGGTGCCGGTTGCCTTGAAGCCGAGGAACATGGCTGGACTATCCACCACGAATGGGGCCCCTTCGATCGTAAGTGCCGACCCCACATTCGGCTTCATAAAAAGAAATTGCCGATCCGCAGCAAGTCTTCTGCGTGGTATAAAGATTGCAATTATCGCAGGGGAAGCGAGGTCCATCGACTGCGGGTAGAACTGCATAGATCCTGACGATGTAGTGAATTCGTCAATGAACGAGCGCAGTGTGGGGAGAATTAGCGTGGTCGCGATATCCACGGGCGTCCATGTTATCTTCTCTATCCTCTTCAGTACATAACGCGTAATGGTTGGGAGAGTAGAACTTACCCGCTCCTATACTCTGCCTCGTCGCTACATAGAACGAGCAAGCTGAATTGCTGACCACAGTGTTACTGGCAAGTACGGACGAACTATGCCCATTAGCCCCAGATCCACAAAATTACATTATTGCCACAATCTATACATTGTAAACACAAGTCCAGGTTCAATATCGTCGTCTTTAGTTATGTATACGGCAGATACGGCGGCAGCAACCGAGTTACGTTCGTTGACCACGACTTTCAACGCCGCTGTCGTGAACGAAAATTTCCAGTGACAGGACTTCATGTCGCTTCCTATTCATATGCCATGCGTGTTCTAGCGTTTCCCATTTGTCGACTTCATTTTTGCAGCAGCTAGAACTATATCCTAGAATTCTACAACAGTCGCTTAGAGAGCACGTCTGCGGCGTAGGTGAGCGCAAGCCACGGATAAGATCACAAAGTTGGGGTATCAATTAAACTTTGCACTTCGCTCGACTTGACAATTGACATAAATGTAACGTCAGTTCGCTATTAGTGCTAGCTTAGGGTCGCCGCCACATTTGTAAGCCACATCGCGAGGCGGCATGCTACGTCAATATAAGGCCTCGTCGACACAGATATCCACGCCATTCGCATTAGCCAAGGAAAAATTATCTGGAAAGGAAAGAAAATGTCAAGTACCACAGTCCCGTCCTTCAAGAAACCATCTTCCGTTAAATTCGCCAACGCGCGCAGACGTATCATCCATCGAGACTCCCCCGATCCGAGTCCACAAGCGTCATCGCGCTCATCTTCTGACCGGTCCGACGATTCTGATGGTGATAAATCGACGATAACAGCCGCGGCGTTGTCCAAGAAACGAAAACGAGTAGGAGGCATTTCGGATACGATCGCAAGTACGTCTAGCGGGTCGTCAAAACCCAAAGCTACTGGAAAATCGGGGTCGGGTATACTTGGTGCCGTGGAACATAGATCTACAGGTTCAGCATCTGTATCTAATTCAACAGATGTGACCAAGACGTCTGCTATGTTCGACGAGGAATTTTTGCTGGGGAAGAAAAAGAAGTCGGACGGCACTGAGAATAAGGACGAGGAGAAACGGCAAGATGGTAGTGTGTATGCCGGCAATGCAAATTACAAAAAATTCATTACGCCACGAGAGTCTTTGGCAAAAAAAGTCGGGCCCATGAAGGCGCCGTCGAATATTAGGAGTTCGACTGTGACAGATTATCAGCCTGATGTCTGCAAGGATTATAAACAGACTGGATTTTGTGGATATGGCGATTCGTGCAAGTTCTTGCACATTAGAGAGAATTATAAGGCTGGTTGGCAGCTAGACAAGGAATGGGAAGAGGTGCAACGTAAAAAAGGAAAAGCATAAGCAACCTCAGTGTAAACTATCTGTAAAATAAATCGTTGGATCAAATTATAGGTTGTACATTATATAATATCAGAATGCATGATATAACTTTTGGTACACTATGCCCGGTGCATTTACAAGATATCCAACGTCATATGACAATATCCGAATCACAACTCCTCCTCCTTACCTGTGCCAAAACTGCTACAAAAATAGTACATACCCGCAATTGTCATCTATTTTCTACCAGTTTACAATATCTTCTACCTCACCAACAGTACTACTGTGCCGAACTGTCTCGACTTCCTCCTCGTAGTTCAACACCGGCGCACCAGCCTTCTCCATAATATCAGGCAGTACCTCCTTCAAAAAATCCACCACCAGTCTATTAACCTCGGCAAATTCTAGCAAGAACGCATCATGTCCCTCAGGCGAATCGATCTTCGCTAGTCTGGCGTTAGGCATGTAAGTTGCGATTTCCTCTTGCTCCGCAAATGTAAACAATCCATCCGATTCAATACCAATCACGAGCGCCGGCTGCATGAGAGTCGACAGCGCATGACGCACGTCGCCTTCACGATCTCTTGAAATATCGTGAGTATCAAGTTTCCTCGTAATAGCAATATAACAATTTGCATCAAACCGCTTCACAAACTTCTCGCCCTGATACCGCAGGTAATTCTGCGCAGTAAAGAAAGTCTGCGGCCGCTTAGTTCCGTTCAAAGATGTCGATGACGAGGTATGACTTAGCGTCGGCGGCATCTCTGTCTCCGGCGTCAACACGTTCGATGATGCTAATTTCTTGCCGAGCTTGAATCCTTCGTTGTGTACAGCCCAGTTTTCTTCTAATATATTCTCGGGCTGACGTTGTGGTGCGCTTACGGTCCGGTGACTCGTGGGATCTGGTACTTTTCGGCCAAATTTGCTTTCAAAACTGTTACGAGATCTGTATGTTAGTAGCGCTGACATGCGCGCCGCGGTGAGACCGCTACTTGGTGGCTACAAATGTTAGTGACAATGCTGCCATACCAGATCAGCTTAAAGACTCACATCATGGAACGTATAATAGCCGTCCTCTGTAACCAATGTTAGCAGAGATACTTTTTAATTTCCAAATTGTATCACGGCAACAAATTACTTACCATATTTGGGATCAGAATATATGCACTGTCGCTGAGCCTCACCCCACGAAATGCACCACGCACTATGCCGCGCAGAAGTCGCCAATGGCACTATTGCCCGGACGTACTCTGTTCCAAAAAAAGCGTATTCCAAAACTAGCATTCCGCCCATAGACCCGCCGATAACAACAGCAACCTGCTTAACTCCTAAATCGTCGAGGATCAAACGGTGGATCCTTAAGTGACATTAGCAACCAACGTTGCCACCGTAATCAACAGTATGCCAATCCGTACCTAACATCGTCGCGAATTGTGACAAGCGGAAATTCCGGACCATATATAGTTCCAGTATCAGCGTTGACCGTGCAAGGCGATGCTGAACCATATGGTGATCCGAGCGAGTTCACACACACAACGAAAAATCTCGACGTATCAAACGCCTTGCCTGGCCCTATAAGAGGTCCCCACCTATAATTTGTCGTCAGAAACAAACTTAGCCAGTGTCGTGCGTGTCCGAAATGATAAACTCATACCAATCAGCAACATCAGAAGAGCCGGTGAGCGCATGACAAATTACCATGACGTTGTTCTTCTCATCATTCAGTGTACCCCATGTCTTATACGCTACTGGAAAATTCCGTATTGTAATGCCGGATTCTAGCGTATACTCTGGTATAGCAGCAATCTGTTGTCCGGAGACAATGCTCACAAACGGGTTCTCTGGTTCAAACAAAATTCGTTCTGCAACCGTTAAGAAAATGTCAGTTTGCGCTTAGAAACCGTGTACTTTGAAATTACATTATACCATAACTTGGCCTCGGAGCCATGATAAATTATATATTGTAGAAGTAATAGTTAGCAGGAATAGGCAGGAAAGGTGCTAATATACGAGGGTGAACTAGCTTTTATAAAACGAGTCTCGGTTTTTATCGGCGACACATAACTATGACTCTGAGAAGGGAAGGGGCCTTGAACATCTCGTATTCGGTCGGTTCAGCTCAAATTTGCGATGGTTTAATTGCACCCTTCGCAGTCACGTCTACCACACATAGATACGATTAATCACAATTCCTCAAAAATTAAAATCACGTATTACTGAATTGACTCAGAGCATTCTAACTTACGGATAGCAGTCCAATTTCGTCAAATTGTACGCACTCATTAATTGTGCACTGCCCCTAGTGTAACCATAGCCAACCCTAAACGAATACTTACTGCAAACCCTACCTTGGGACTACATCTGACGTTCTTTTTATGTTAGCGGTTAACTATACTGAAACGAATCTTAATCAGGATTTTAGTTAGCTGCATTACATGTGGTGATGGAATGTTGAACGTCAGGAGCTAGTCGCGCGGTGAGGTGCGCTAGACGATTCCCGCACGGCTGTTACTTCACAGCGACTCCTGAATTTGTATATAGCTTGCAATAGTATAAGTTAACGCTTTAATCCTAACCAAATATACCCGGCTTGATTGTACTACCTAACTCGCAATTCTCAGATTGTTAGAAGAAGAAGATTCTCAGCCCGAAATCGAATTAATCTAGCACCAACTCCGTAATATATGGCAGATAGGTGACTTTTTCTTGTTTCAATCAAGATCCCTAATTTCCCACAATAATCGCAATAAAAGCTCAACTACGGTACAAAAGCATTCGGATCGGTCGAAGAAAAGACGAAACTCAGGTTCTTCGCCAACTTCTGTCCAATCTTCCTATTTGATGCTTCGCCCCCAATCGCTACAAACGCATTGGATCCACGAATATCCAGTGCCTTCATCATCTCGTTGATTGTGCCATACTTGTCCGAAATACCTTTCGACAAACTCGGAGTAACATATTTAACCTGATGTAGCGTATGGCTAAAGGTGTCCTTGTTAGTGGTTCCGGCCTTGATCTGTCCTGACTCCATGCATATTGACTCGTGGATATTCAAGCGCGCCTTCTTGTATGGAATCGTACCGATATCCTGAGTCAAGATGGCGATCCACTCGGCGCTGTCAAGCGCAGTAGTGGAATGGAACACCAAGCAATCATACTCCACTTGCAGCATGATCAATGCGTCCTCAACTAAGTCTGGAAGTAGCCTGCGATTGTATGCTCTTTGTACTTTCACAAACAGGTCTCGGTCTCCTGCCTCGCTACGTTGTTTCTTGGTCTTGCTCGTTGAGTTCCCCAGCGCATCTTGCACCATGTTGTTAAACTCTCTTTGAGTCTGTGCGGTCATTTTTTTGAAGAAGCTGTTCAAACCTTCTATCATATAGATCAACTTCAGATTGGGGTATATTCGGCGAATGGAAGTGGCATGCTCGATTAATCGATTTTCGATAACCATGTCCACGAATTCAACACCAGTAAGCACAGTCAATATAAAAAACTCTTTTCGGACCTCCTGGGGAATAGGTACAAAATGACCTAGCGCATCGTTATATTCCGCCTTAACCTTCCGCCTCCATTTAATCATGTTTCTAGTGGGACTAGTCCAGGATGTTGAAACTTCAATTCCTAAAGGCGTGAGGATAGATTGTAATTTCTGTCCACCGGCGCTGTTCGCAAAATCGGCGTCTATGTCGACGATCATTTCTGCGCACGTATCTTTCTTGGATAGCTTCAATTTATTCACGGCAGCGAGCTCATTTTGGCGCTGCTTTTCGAGATATATTTGCTCCTTCTCCTTACGCTTTTGTTCGCGTTCTGCTTCCTTCTCACGAGCAGCCACCTTCTTTGCGATCTGAAATATATGTTAATGTGCCACACAGTTATGGATAAAAAGCTTAAACATACCAGCACTCCTTCGGAAGACTGCTTCCATCCGTTTCCAGTATTCTCTTGCTGATTCATTCTTTTGGTCTTACTTCTAACAGTACCATCCTCTTCACTAGTGAAACGATCAGCCACAGGATTCTGGCTTCCCTTGCCTGCGTGATTTTTCTTATACTCCGTTGTAAATTTGTCGATATTAAATGAGTCTAGTCTTTCCAATATCGAACCTGTGGTGGCAGAATAGTGACGTGTAGTGGGGATGTTGTCTATATTGTTATGTTTCCGTTTTAGCAACACTGAATTCGCATTTCCAACAGGTGAAGATGACGATGTGTCTATAAGATCCTCCACTTCAATATTTGAATATGATTTCGGCAAGATTTCGGAAGCAGCTTTGTGGGCTTGCTTCGATGCTGCTATGGACGCAAGCATAACCGACGTAGATTTTGTACCTGATGTATAACTTGAAAAAAATAATGGTTTGGCAGGCACAGGAAGACCGGTCGAACTCTCTCGAGATGTAGCAGTGTCGAACTTGTCAAAGAAACTTTGTACATCAGATATATCTAAATCGCCGTCTGTGTCACCATCGGTGGGGTCGTCGTCGCCATCGGAGATAGCGTCGAGACTTCGTTTCTTTGTTAAACATTTATCGACCGGAGTAGCGGGCGGACGGATAGTGCGAGCTGAATACGATGCCACACAGTCGGCCAATGATGTACTTGTATCAGATATCGTTATAATATCATCATCAGCATAGTGCTCATCCATCAGCCCGTAATCTTGTGAGCGAGGTTGTTGCTGTAGAGCGCCTGCAATTGGAGTGTCATCACGTCTATTATCAGGTCTGCGAGGATGAGCTATTGGTGGTGACGATATTGGTTGTGTGTCGCCCTGAGTGCCAAATGTCTGCGAAACGTTGGCCAATGATGGTTGATTTCTTATTAGCAATGGTCCATAACTAACGTTAATGTCAACGTCATTGAGGTCATCCGTATCGATGTCAACGGAGACTTGCTCAGCCGACTCCAGACTTTGGCAAGTTAGTAATACACCTGCATGAGGGTTCTAGAAACATACGGATTGCTTTTATAACCCGAGTTTCGCGGCCTCATGGACGGTTCTAGCACGCGTACCGGCGAATCGTCGATCATTATCACGTCCCGGTCGGTCGGCAATATGTTTTTATTAGTCCCTGAAGTATTCCGCGATATGCCACTCAAAAACTGAAGTGTGATTAACATTAACATAATTACCACAGACTCGGGATCACTCACAGTCCCGTTAAAAAACCTATCAACAGACCGTTCAACGTTTCGCGTAAATCTAACATCGTCGCGCGCGTCGTCGAAATGACAGCAAGTTATCTGGGCCACCTGCTTTGCCATCTCGTCAATCAATAACGACATACTTGCATTACTCGGTGTAACAGTTAATAAAAAATGGCACGACGTGATGGCTAACGTTGCATTTCAGACGTCGACGGACAGATGAATGCCAGAAATTATTTGTTTACTCCTTACCAGAAATTCACAAGGCGCCATCAAGGTCGATCGCCTGCTACCCTACCCCTTATGGACCTTAATCAGGGCTAGTGCGGCTCAGAACGTGCCCTAGGTAATGGGGGCCCATTTTCCTAGGGCTGCAAAAAGTCTAACAAAGCAGTCACACATTCCGTCTTGCTAAGAGGGTGCACTATTGTTCGAGGTGCTAGGCGTCAAGCGACACACAAGCTCATCGTGGACAGTAGGCCAGAGAACTCGTCAGCTCGACTTGGTACTTTCACAACTATCAGCGACGACACTTCCCTTCGACTTCCTAGCAACAGGACCTTCAGCAATGTCGCACAGAAAGTACGAAGAACCCAGACACGGATCCTTGGGATTCTTGCCCCGAAAGCGTGCTGCTCGTCATCGTGGAAAGGTCAAGTCATTCCCAAAGGACGACAAGTCTAAGCCAGTTCACCTCACTGCCTTCCTTGGCTACAAGGTCAGTTTCAAAGTGTTCTACGCAACCGGAGGGATAGACGTGGAAAACACAAGAGTTGGGATTATTTCATAATAATCTTGCTGTGAAATTCATACGGCACTTGGGGACTTACCGTTGCATATTATGGCTGAGGCATCGTGTACTAATAGTTATTGTTCAGGCCGGTATGACCACTGTCGTTCGTGACCTCGACCGTCCAGGATCCAAAATGCACAAGCGTGAGATTGTCGAGGCTGTTACCGTTGTGGATACCCCACCAATGGGTATGTTGAAAATTCATTATTTGCAGTCGGCGATACTGCAATTATCTTCAAGTATCGGGAAAGTGCTAACAATCTGTTAGTCGTTGTTGGTGTTGTTGGATACGTTGAGTCGCCACGTGGTCTGCGGTCGCTGACCACCGTCTGGGCCGAGCACTTGTCTGAGGAGGTCAAGAGACGATTCTACAAGAACTGGTACCACAGCAAGAAGAAAGCTTTTACCAAATACACCAAGAAGTATGCCGATGATGGTGCCAGTATCGCGCGTGAGCTGGAGCGTCTCAAGAAGTATGCTACGGTTATCCGTGTTCTCGCCCACACTCAAATCCGAAAGACTCCTCTCTCGCAGAAGAAGGCTCATCTCCTCGAGATCCAGGTCAACGGAGGCTCCATCGCTGACAAGGTTGACTGGGCTAAGGAGCATTTCGAGAGGGAGATCGAAGTTTCGTCTGTCTTCGAGCAGGATGAGATTGTTGATGCCATCGCTGTTACCAAGGGTCACGGTTATGAGGGTGTTACAGCTCGATGGGGCACGAAGAAGCTTCCCCGTAAGACTCACCGTGGTCTCCGAAAGGTTGCTTGTATCGGTGCTTGGCATCCTGCTCACGTCCAATGGACTGTTGCTCGTGCCGGTCAGGACGGTTACCACCATCGTACCTCTGTTAACCACAAGATCTACCGCATTGGCAAAGGTGAAGACAAGGCCAACGCCTCTACCGAATTTGACCGCACTGAGAAGACTATCACTCCTATGGGTGGCTTCGTCCGCTATGGTGAGGTCAAGAATGACTTCCTTATCATCAAGGGCTCCATACCTGGTGTCAAGAAGCGTGTCATTACTCTCCGAAAGTCTCTCCGAACTCATACTTCCCGCTGGGCCCTCGAGAATGTGTCTCTCAAGTGGATCGACACTGCCTCCAAGTTCGGCAAGGGCCGCTTCCAGACTCCGGCCGAGAAGAGCGCATTCATGGGCACACTCAAGAAGGATCTCGAATGAAGAAAAGAATAAAGAATCCTTTTTAGGTTTAGATATCTGCTTGTTTGATGTAGCTTGTCAAAAAGTAATGTCGTATTTTTGTTTAGTAAGCAAGGTTACCGGTTTTGTTTCATGATCTTCGCTGTATTTAATTGCCAATTAATCAGATCCATATTATCATGGTTTTCAAGAACTGCAGACACTCGCAGGGGACCACCCCATCAGTAGGCCCCGACAGTCTAGTACGAAGATACAAAGCTTATATATAACTCGACTGCACGCAATCACAAGCCACATACGCAAAAATTCAAAATAGGCATTTAGGGAGACCAAATACAAAGTCAATAACACAATAGACAATCAGTTTATATTAGTTGACGTTGACAGTCAGCTGCGAACTTCGTCAGACAGCTGCCCCAATTTTCAAGAACCTCCTTATGCATCTGAACTCCACTACGTAGCTCATTCAAAGTAATAACAGCCGGTAATACTTTTTCAAAACGCTCGAAAGTTAAGAGGATTTCGATGGTTTTGCTATTAGCGATGACTTTTGTTGTTACCCCGAGGAGAGCTACGAGAAGATCACATTGATGCGCACGGCGTCTGTTGTTGAAAGCACTGAACCGAAAGAGGCAAAGAAGTACTCATGCCAAGAACAACAGCTATTTCGTGGAGGTTTCAGTTAAATGAATAATGGATAAGCCTCTTCTGAAAATGGCGTTCCTTCAGTTCCCCTCTATTTACAAGTACAACTTCCGTAGAAGGACAGTTCTGTATGACCGTACATAAAATTTAGGCTAGCCATCCACGACCATCTCCCTGTTGCTGTCCAAGTCGTCAGGATTCAGACCGATGTCCACTTCGTCTACTATATCCCACACAACATCTTCAGCGATCTGCTCGTCGTATCGTTCACACATTGGTCTAACTCTCTTGTGTAACTCAATAGATGAGCTAGCTTCATGACTTAAGTCGGCTGGGAAGTAGTCGAAATCTGGCCCAAAATTAAACTGAGCTGCACCACCCTGGTAGACACTTATTGACGGGTAATAGCCAAGGGCCCCATCATCGACAACACGAGCTCCCAAAGTAGACAGCGGCACACTGTGTGGTGGAAGAAATGGTAACAGAGACTCAAATGGAGTTCCAACGTATTTGCCATTCTTGTATACCCTAATCGATGAATTTGGAAGACCTTGCTCTCTGAGCTTGAGCTCTCTAGCCACAACATCATCGCTGGATGACTGATTCAATAGGTCCTGAAATTCTTTCACAGGAACGCACTCAAACTGTTCGAAATATAGCTGGCCCTTGTAGCGAATAGGAATACGATCGCGGACCACATTTGAGACGACATTGTTAGTGACAGGTTTCAACAGTTTCGAAGATACCTTTGTGGGATAGTTAGATGGAATCGCAGATAGTTGGCATGAAATTGATGGGAGACAGATATACAGGCCAATGACGTCACCTGTGTTGAACCCGTCTTTCATAAAATCCGCACCGCGAGAAATGTGCATTTTCTGGCCGGTAACGTCCCTGATACCATACCCATACGCATCGAATCCCACTGGAGTCTCTAGAGATGCTAAAAACATTAGACCTGATCGAATTCATGCGTCGCCGACGACTGACCTTCTCTTCGCGTCCATCCTACTCGAACATTACCGTCGGAAGGAGAAAGATTTCCCCTAAGAATCCGGCACTCCCAGAACCACTTGCCTTCACGAACACAAACATTCGCCCGCGCCATTCTATAGCCCTTATCTGTAGACACAACAGTGGCACTTGTCTGATCGACTAAGACTTGCATACTCATATCCGCATAGTTGATGCGCGAGCCATAGGGAGGGACTTCAATCTGACGGTACATAAGTAATGGCAGGTCTGGAGCAGTCTCGCATGGTATATATCTGAAACCTCGTCGATTAAATGGATGGTCCTCCGTTAAGTACAAATCCACGTCTTCCTTTGTCCGAGAATTCCAAACAGATGAAGCGCTAGATGGTGGCAAGAACAACGGCAGTCGAGGACCTGCATTTATATCGGCATCCTTGTAAGGCTGTAATCTGACTCTTATTGGAGAAATGTATTCCTCCTCGGGGTCTATCTTCGGCCTCCCACGAGACTTTTTCACTCTTTCGGCGGGGGCTGTCGGTGTTGGAGTAAGCGACGGGGTTCCAGAGGCTGATATCACCCTTCCATGATCTTTTGTAGACGGTTTCTTCACCACCTTCGCCTTTTTCGTCTTACTCTCGCTCTGACCCTGGCCGCTCCTCTTCGACGGGATCGGTGCCGGTGAAGATGAGGTCGATTTGACTGTCAGTGGTGATGGTTTCAAGGGCTCCTGTCGTTCATCAACCGATTCTGTCGTAATCGTATCCGTGGACTTGACCCGCAGTACATCGACCTCCGGAGACGAAATGTTTGGTACGTCTATTTTATTGTAATCCACAGCGTGCCGTGGTTGTAGCAATCCAGCGATGTCTTCCTCTTCCGTTTGCTCGCTGTCTCGATCATCATTGCCCTCGTTCACTGGTTGGTACACCAACTTGGGACCCGTAGGTTCCATACCCACTTATTAGTAATTGAAAATACCGTGTTTCTGTGTAAGACTAATGCTTATTGCCGTGGGATGATAAGACGTCGTTGATGCAAGAATAGTGTCGCGCGGTCAGTTCCCAACGATGCGGGTCCAGCGAAACTTAAATTTTGTTCTTGTCCCAATATTTCTGTTTTCGAACTGAACGCGACTACTCATGTCCAATTATTAATTCAGCAATCATTTATCACTCAGACGGTTGACAGTCACAAACTAGAATGAGTGATGCACAGCAGCCTCGCAAACGAAAACGAGGACAACAACGGATTGGCGACCGAAAAGCGGCTGATCAAAAAATCAGCAATGAGAAGCATTCATCGATTTTACAGAAGTACAGGTCCCTTAGCAATTCTATAAACGCTACAGAAGCAGCTGATGCAAGCAATTTACTTCACTATGCGCATTCAGACGAGAATAAAATTGAGCAGAGCCAAACACAAGCGGTAGATCAGCCTAAGCCGGCCGGGCTGGTCCCGCTTCCTCAGCGACCGCTACAGAAGAAAGACATAATCTCTACAAGCCAGGAGTGGATTGTGGAGCCCGTATATGTCAAGCCTACAATTCAAAAGCCCTTCAACCGGCTTGGTTTGTCAGAAAGAATGGTCAAAAATCTTGCTTCTGCGGGATTTGACAAAGCCTTCGCTGTTCAGGCATCTATCATTCCAGTATTGATTGGCGATAGCAGCGAAATTTCACCAGACGGGAAGCAACCAGTTCTTGTCAATGCCGCCACGGGTAGTGGAAAGACCCTTGCTTATGGGATTCCCATTGTGGAGGTATGCTGTTATCTACAGGATAGAATTCGGTGGTCTTTACTGACGGCGATCTCACAGGCGCTGTCACAAAGAGTTATCCCACAGATACGCGCAGTTGTCATTGTGCCGACAAGACCTCTAATACAACAAGTTCGCGGAGTACTTGAGAGCTTAGCAAAAGGAACAAGCTTGAGGGTTTTCTCTTTGAGAAGTGAGAGACCATTCGCAGATGAGCAGGCAGCATTGTATGTTACACACCCTTGGTATGATGGTGATTAACTAAATGTTCTCCGTGTAGGCAAGCTTCTCTTCCAGATATATTGGTCACTACACCCGGTCGGCTGGTGGATCATATACGCTCAACTCAGAGCTGTACCATGGAACATTTGAGATACCTGGTAATCGATGAAGCGGATCGGCTTCTGAATCAATCCTTTCAAGATTGGGTAGACGTGCTCATGGAGTCTCTTCATGCGAAGGGGGCCAGTTACGATAGCTTGGTAGCTACCAGTTGGTCATATAACTTGCAGAAGCTTGTTTTCTCTGCAACGTTGACCAAGGACGCCGGAAAATGGGCGAGCTTGCGGATTAAACAGCCAAGAATCATCATCGTTGGAGAGAAGTCGAAATCGGTATCCGTGGACGAAGAAGAGTTTTCGGTTCCCTTCACCCTTGTAGTAAGTATCATTAGTTTTTTAGTGGAACTGTCTAATTTGCGTTTAGGAATATATGATTGGAATAGCAGATGCATCCATCAAACCGCTTATTTTGCACAACCTTTTACGGCAGGAATTTATATCAGGACACTGCATTATATTCAGTAGGTCCAATGAGACTGCCGCGAGGCTAACAAGGTTACTGGGAATTTTGGATAGAGAATTGAGCCAAGATAAGCGTATAAAACCATACAAGGTGGGACTTGTTACGGGAGAGATCGACGCTTCTCTTAGGAAGCGGACCTTGAAGGAGTTTGCAGAGGACCAGATCGATCTGTAAGAACATTCATTTGGCGATGTAATCTTGAAAAATATTGACTAGGAATATAGAATTATCTGCACTGATATTATCGCACGTGGTATGGACATTGAATCGATTCAGCATGTCATCAACTACGACATACCTATTAGTGGTAGAGAGTACGTTCATCGTGTTGGTCGCACAGCCCGTGCTGGCAGGTCGGGAACAGCCTGGACTCTGGTATTGCGTCCAGAGGCCAAGTGGTTCAAGTCTATGACGAACAAGATTAGGAGAAGTAAAGAGCAAAAGCTATTTAATAGAGAGGTCTCCATCTGGGATGGTCAGGAGGAACTGTACGAGAAGGCATTGAATATTTTGGAGAAACAAGTTAAAGGAATGCAATAGAGCTGTTTGTGCGAATATCGTTGGAAGGATGAAACTGATGGCTGGATACGATACTGTATTTATTGGCAGATACTACTTCCAATCAATTAAAGGGGATTTAGTAGGTGTGAAGTCCGAATCAGACGTAGTGTCTAAATAAATGCGCCATGCTACCAAAAGTTGTCCGCCACACCGATCATAGACACCTTCCCGATTGGGCAATTTGAGCTAGAAGATGCAGGGATTCAGAATTGAACATGCTTGTAAAGTCATCCAAGTGGTTTGTGGCTTCGGCGCCTTTGCGAGTCTGAATGTACTGCTTGTATGATGAATGAAGGCCAGAAGAGTAAGGAGCCATAAGGCCATCAGTTATATAGGTCTGTCGAATCTCATTCAGTATGCTCATATATATACCCTGATCAATCATCATCGATAGCCACAGCCATTCCCTCCAAGAGGTCCCTCATCATTGACATTTCCGACCGATAACTTCAGGATCTGTGCAGGGACAAGTGTGGAGGTGGACATTGCCTCTAGTTTGCCCCTTGGAAAACAAGCCTAAAGTTGCTGGGGGGTGGACACCCGGCCCTAATCCGAAGTGCGGCTCATACCCTACCGTTAGGGATACTCACCCAATAAAACACATTAGGGTTACAAGCAGTCACAGCCCCTTGTCATCGTATCGCATAACACATCACCTCAATCGTGCCTTTAACTAAGAGGAGGGCTTGAATCTCTCGATTGACATCTAACGACTAGGCAGAACCTCAACAACAATGGCTGGAACGTGAGTTATACAGTTTTTTATACGACGGTAAATGGCGACTACTATATATTTGCTTCGACAACGACCATTTGGATTTAGTTGGAGTCCTGGGTTCCTCAAGATGTGATAGAAATAATTCTATTTTCTTGGAAAGAGGGTATTGGGATTAAGGCAGTGGTTCGTCCAGGACAGGTGTCTTTCTCCTTAAATATATTTACGAAATGCAAGTTATACGAGAACCCAGTGCCAGTGGTATCTGAGAAGTTTTTTGTTTGCATTTCTGCTGCAACTGTGGTAACACCTTGCATATTTGTTCCACAAGCGGGTTATGTCTTTACTGTTCGTTTGTTGACAGTTTTGATGAAAATTATTTCTGGGCAGTTAGGAGCAAGTTTTGTTGAGCTATTGCCTGGATATATAATGGTACACATTATAACAGGATTCTGACCTTACTGTATAGTACTGTGCCTACTACTGAGCAGGTCCTCGTGCCTGAGACGCTTCTGAAGAAGAGAAAGAACCAGGACAAGGTTCGGGAAGAGAAGATTGCCGCCGTCGCCGCTAAGAAGGCTGTAAGTAGGTTTATATTAATTTTTTTCGGTGAATGATGATAATTTTACCCAAATATTTTGGCTAGCCTTCGGGCAATGTTGTCAATACTTAATACCATCTTTCGGGACTGATCATCGACTTGCTATTCCCAATCAGGATTATCAATAGTTAATCTGAGCATTTGTTGACAAGTATATTCTAGGCCAACAAAGAGAAGCGCAAGGTTATCTTCGAACGTGCGGAGAAGTATGTCAAAGAATACCGCGAGGAAGAGAAGGAGAAGATTAGACTTGCTCGTATCGCTAAGAAGGAGGGCAACTTCTATGTCCCTGCGCAGGCGAAGCTCGTCTTCGTTGTGCGTATCAAAGGTATCAACAAGATTGCTCCTAAGCCCAGAAAGATTCTTCAGCTTTTGCGTCTCCTTCAGATCAACAATGGTGTCTTTGTCAAGGTAAGTAACTTGAGAATTGCGTAGTGTCACGGGTAACTAATGTGTTATATAGCTGACCAAGGCGACCGCGGAGATGCTCCGTATCGTTGAGCCCTATGTCGCTTATGGCTATCCCAACCTTTCGTCCGTTCGCTCTTTGATCTACAAGCGAGGTTACGGCAAGGTTAATCGCCAGAGAATTCCCTTGACCGATAACGCTATCATTGAGGAGAACCTTGGCAAATACGGTATCATTTGCTTTGAGGACCTTATTCACGAGGTTTACACTGTCGGTCCTGCGTTCAAACAGGCTACTAACTTCTTGTGGCCCTTCAAGCTCTCCAATCCCTCTGGCGGCTGGGGTGTACGAAGAAAGTTCAAGCACTTTATCGAGGGCGGTTCTCTCGGTGATCGTGAGGAGAAGATTAACCAGTTGATTAAGGCTCAGAACTAAATATTAAAAGTTATTGTGTTAGCATGGTAAATGGGATCAACACGTACGAAAATTATATGTACTTTATCGTGATGAAAATGTTAAAATTAATAGAACGAAAAAATCAGAAG
Source organism: Lipomyces doorenjongii (assembly GCF_038497915.1). Lineage (NCBI taxonomy): Eukaryota > Fungi > Ascomycota > Lipomycetes > Lipomycetales > Lipomycetaceae > Lipomyces > Lipomyces doorenjongii. The sequence continues at coordinate 265,312 of NW_027118072.1, forward strand.
TCATCCTTTCGTTAATAGAACTGCTGTAGGTTAGTGCCAAAAAGTTACGTGGGACAGTATATAACTTGAAAGCAGATGTGCAATACATTTTCTCTCAGTTCTTAATCAGATGGTAGTAAATTTAAACTTTCATCGCCGCTTCATTTTGGGCATCGTCTCTTTTACTCCTGGCCGAGGCGAGGCAGGTGCTTATCCCAACTGGTTGTCGCAAGTTAAAACGTATCGTCCGGCACTCTGCCAACATGATGCGTAGAACAGTGCCACAATAACAGTCTGACCACGCTGGCTAATAGGCATCTGTTCATCGACTTTTTAGAGGCTACGACCCACTACTTAGTAGAGTTCACTGCAGATTCTATTATTGCTATGTCCGAAAGTACTGCAGACTTTACAACGAGTGCGCCGGCGAATGTAGGCGACATCTTCACTATGCCTATCTCCGACAGCAACAGGGTTGATGGACGGCAGACCGAATCGAAAATCCTACCGTCTCCGGATACTGATGACCGAGGGGCTGGTGAGGAGGCTAATGACGATCCGGAATTCTCTATCGAAGAGCCCGTTCATATAGCTGACGGTCCAGCCGATTCTGAACAGCCTGCCCTTGACCATGCCACAACTTCGGAAATGTTAGAAGCCCAACCTTCCAAAGATGATAACAACGTCGATTCGGTTGCCGACTTCCAACAAAAGGTTGACGATGCGGATGACGCAGAAAAAAAGGGCGTTGACAGGGCTGTGGTTGCTAAAGACTCAGAATCCAAGATGGAATTGACGAAGTGCACAGCAGATGTGGCGACTGAAGCTCCATTGGAAACAGATGCAACCAATATAGAAGCTATTGTACCAGCGGAACTGGAAATTGCACAACAGAAATCGGAACAGCAGAAATTGTTTCCAGACGACGACGGATTGTTCCGCTCAGACGATATAGATAAGAGCGACGCTCTTCCTAAATTGACAACACACGCGTCGAGCACTTCCGTCAATAGCCTAAGTTTAGGTCCCGCAATCCCGCCAATCACCAGTCCTTCCACGGCGGCCTCGCCTTCGTACAATCAATCAGGAATACCAGTGGACAAACTGACCAGTTCATCTGACCTTCCTCAGGCGAGGCTTTCGCCTATGCGCTCGTTTTCGCGAATACCTTCACTTCCAGAATCATCGCGTCCTGCTTCTGTTACGTCAAGCTATCCATCTACAGATGATTCGTTCGCTAGCGCAGACTCTCAAGAGGCTGAACAGCCGGATGAGCCGGCACCTCATTACCAAGATCTTCCTCCAGAGCTCATTTCTATGGCAGATAGGTAAAGTCGTTGAACTGAAAATAAAAATAATCTATTAACTTAACTGCTCAGGTTCACTGAAAGCATTCACCAGATTACGTCTACAGCGCATCTGTCGCCTGAAAAGCTGTCAGAGCTATTCCAAGACTTCTATGTCACGATTCAAGATAAGGCATCGGCTTTACTTCGAAGGAATACTTTAAGACGGACCTATGAAGTCCAAATGATGTCATTTGAGGAAATTGCAAAGAAAAAGAAGGAACGGAAACAGAAGGAGGCCCAGAAGCTACTCTATGAAGATCTTGTGGAGAAGATGGTCTGCCAAGCATGCTATAATGAGTGAGTACGACGTCATTTACTGCTTAGTACATGTTAGCTCATTTACTCCATTAGAATATTCATGTTCCAGGGTGGCGATGATGAAGCGAAAGATTCAACGTTAGCAACCAAGATAGCTGCTCTGAAACTAATTAACATTAGCATTGAGCACCTAGGCGTTCCAGAATTGAAAGATAGTGATATTGGTCCACTTTTGATTCCCGCAGGCAAAGGAACGTACGCTTTCTTACATAATTGTTCGCCTACCAACTAACGATGGTCTAGATCTGCGCAAAATGGTCGACAAGCACTGTCCTAAAGAAAAGCTTGCTCTATTGATATCGGCACACAAGCAGATAGTCGGTATGTACACCACCTAGTCTCTAGACATTTTCTGACGCTATTGTAGACGTTTTGTCAAGACTGGCCCAGACCAATGGCCAGGACGGACAATCTGGTGCAGACTTTGTCCTGCCTACGTTAATCTTTTCTGTCATTCAGGCTGATCCACCACATATTGCCTCCAATCTTGCATTCATCCAAAGATTCCGGACGTCCAAGACCATCAATGGCGAGACTGCATATTGCCTCACAAATTTCGTAAGCGAAAATTTGTACTGTAAGCCAGATTATACACTGACGTGTTACTAGGAAGCGGTTGTGGCCTTTTTAGAGACGGTAGATCTGACGACGTTGAAAGTTGATCCAGGCGATATCCAAGCCCTGGCAGCTCGGCCAACTTCCGCACCCGCTGTTGCGAATGCGCTGCCGGCCTCAGCTGCGTCCTCCATCAATTTTGTCTCGTCTGCGTCCACCGCAATATCCAGTGATACAACAGCAAGTCCACCATCGCCAGTGATACCACCGAGAGACAGCATGAGGGTAGCCAATCCACCTGCGCGATCATCGTCATTACAGGCTGTTAGTACAAGTATCCCTCAACAAGTGAACAACGGTATGAGCATGCCTCAGCAGAGGATGGATTCGTCTTCAAAGCGTCTTTCGTTCTATCCTGCTGACATTGCTGCTTCAGCCGTTAATACGGCGGATAGCGGAATCAAATCCTTGGGATCAACCTTCGAGAATTCCTATAAGTTCCTGTTTGGTGGTCGCGGAAATAGTCCGAGCACCAGTGTGGCTCAGAAGCCTCTTCCCATGAAGGCAACCGCTAACGCGGCTGCGTTAGAAAAGCGTACGCAAGAAGTATTGCAATCTTCGTCAACATTGATTTCCACGTACACGGATGGCTCAAAGCGAGAACCCACTGGCGTGAGTCCTCCGCCATATCTCGGGGCCCCGTCTGAAAGAAAGACTCCAACCTCCGATCTCCCAAGTGCTGGATTAAGCTCAACTTCTAGACCACGCGGTGCCAGCCCCCTATTTGTTGATGATTCTCCAGCGGCGCAACCGTCGGCCTCTGGTCTTTCTAGCACCATTAAGCGAGTAGGATCAAACGATAGCACGAAGACAACCAAGCTATCGGCTGGCGATGAAGACAGCGGTAGAAGATCTATGTAAGCAATTACTGACTTGTCCGAGTAGACTGCTAATGAATCAGATTTTCAAATATGAGAAACTTCGGACGCGGTGCCCCATCAAAAGAGGTAAGCTATGTGTGGTCTCGGTCATCATGTGTACAGACTGTAACTGTTGTGCTTAGGTCGCCATTGACCCCGAGGTGTTGAAAAGTCTGCCGAAAATTCCAAAACCTTCACAGAAGTTCGATGAAATCGATAACGCCACTCAGCTTAGGTTGGGCGATATTGATGAGCTCTTGACGGAGTACAAGCGAATGGTCGAATATTTAAAATCAATTTCTGCATTCGAAGAGTTCTAATAATGATGTAACATTTAATTAGTTCAAACTTCATTTGGGCTGGACTATTTTCAATTTAGTGCCTTCTTTAGTGCATTTGCAAGACCCAGCATAGATGCCATATTACTAGATTATTGTCTAACTATATCCATTATTATATAATGTAACGCTATCTCACGATATCGCCCGCTAGCCTAATCTGAGTTGGAATCCGGCTCCGAGTTGTTCGTTATCTTTAAATAAGCCAGAAGTTGGTGAGGCTAAGATGGGCTTATCGTCATCCTCATCGTCAGTAAAACCCAGCAGTTTCGAATCTGACACTTCAAACCCATGTGCTGCGACAGGAGCTCTAGGACTTGGTGCTTTCCTTTTTCTTTCTTCACACGCTTTGGAGGAAAACGAGGGAAATGCCTGGGGGGGCTTGGGCTTCGGGTCTTCTTTGAAATATGAATGCTCAAGCGCCTCTTCTGCTGTTATCCGTTTTTTTGGATCAAACTGTAATAGCCTTGATAAAAGGTCTACACCTGCAGAAGTCATATATGGGAACTTTGACCGTAGAGACGTTTTCCTATAATTCGTCAACAAAAAAGTATCACATTGGAGCCGACAATACATACGGTTGCCGGTCTTTCGGAATGTTGATGGACTTTGCATTAGGTAAACTCCTGAACGCTGGCCATGACGAGTCATCTGGATATCCTAGCAGCTCGAATATCTGTCTTCGTCAGCGTAATCCCTTCTCCAGATAGCCCTAATTTTCTCTAAGTTGGCTCACCTTCATAATCTGATTAATCTCGCTACTACCTTCTATAAGCGGCTTGTTGGTCAATAGCTCCCCAAAAATGCAGCCAATAGACCACATATCGACTTCAGTTGAATATTGCTTTGCACCAAGTAAGAGTTCCGGTGCTCTGTACCATAGTGTTACAACGAGTGGCGTCATAGGAGCTGCTGGATCCGAAAAGTATCTAGCTAAACCAAAATCCGCTACTTTTATCATGCCTTTGTTGTTCATAAGTAGGTTGGATGTCTTGAGATCCCTGTGAATAATCCAATTATCATGCATGTGAGCTGTAGCCGATAAAAGCTGATATAATAGTGTCTTGACTTCCGATTGCAGAAATGGTTCTCGCATTTCTGTCATAAGTGATTTCAGGTCGTGTTCCACGAATTCCATGACGATATAGATCCTAAATTGTTCAGCATTATCAACTCAGCAATCCCAGAAACGCAAAACCTTACTGATCTAATGCACCACCAATAACTATTTCTTTAAGATTAACAATGTTGGGGTGATCCATGGCCATTAGAGCTTCGATCTCTCTTAAACTTGTTATAGGAAAGCCATGCTGGTCCTTATCTACCTTCAACTTCTTCAGTGCCACTATGTCCCCAGTGGACATATCACGTCCTCTAAATACAACTCCGTAGGCTCCTTCTTCAATATGATTCAGTCTCTCGTAATTCTCCACGCTTCTGCACGACCTAACCTCGGGAGCCTTAAACCGACATAATCCGCTTGAAGTGAGATCAATTTCTGCCACCTTCTCTTCTAGGTAGCTTTTGCTTACACCGGAATTTGCCGTTGCGGTAGCATGTTCGCTATTAATTCCTTTACCCTTCTTCTCTAGCTTTGCTTTCTTTTTCCTTTCTTTCTCTTGTTTTCTCCGCTCTGCCAGTAACGCATCTTCCTCCTCGTGGCGCCACCTGTGTCGTTTCTTGTCCATATCTATTACCCAATGTTATTCCAGTATCTCTTTCGATTGTCGGTATATCGCGTGCCCTTGTACTAGTTCGACCTCTAATTATAAAATATGTTGGAGGTACTTAGACATGTGCAGCTCTGAATATGCAACGATCGAATACACGTGAGCACGTGCGAACCAAGTCGTCGTAGTCGAAAATTTGAGTTGTAAATATTATGAACTCCACATGACGGGCGAAACAGAAAGTTCACTTGAAATCGGCATACGACCGCTAATACAAGGGAGATATGAGTTTAATCACACAAGCATTCATTTGTCTTCGAAGGCAGAGATTTCTTTGGAGTCGATACCATTTCAGTCGAGGTCTTGCCGGTCTAGGAACACGCAGCTCATCACCACCAAGTTCCACACAACCAAAAAGGAAACTGGGTGATATTTTAGCAGAAGTTGTCAAAGTGGGTCCTACTACCTTTCCTGTTGTCATCGGCTAATTGCAAATAGACAACCGGACCGATCAGTGTGGCCGCATACATGCGACAATGTTTGACTAACCCGGAATCGGGCTACTACATCAAGAAAGATCCCTTTGGAACGGAGGGCGATTTCATCACTTCCCCAGAGATTTCGCAAATGTTTGGCGAGCTCGTGGCTATTTGGTGTATCACGGAGTGGATTGCACAGCGACGGCCCCAACGGATCAGGCTTATTGAATTGGGCCCGGGTCGTGGAACGCTAATGAGAGATATGCTCAAGGTAGCTCAATTGAACGATAGGAAGAATGATGGTAGCTCACTGAAGGTTTAGGCATTTCAAAGCTTTGCGCCATTCAAGAATACCATTGTGGACATCTGTTTGGTAGACGCGAGCCCTACTCTCAGAACAACCCAACACCTTACACTTTGCGACTCGGCGACGACGGAGACGGAAGACGGCTTTTCAAGTGTTACAAGATATGGGATACCAATTAAATGGTACATCAATCTGAAAGAAGTCCCAACAGGTATGCAGGCCGAAGGTTTGCAGATTTACCTGGACAGTAAACTGATGGAGACCTAGATGTTACTTCATTTATTATTGCACACGAGTTTTTTGATGCACTGCCTATACACCAATTCGAAGTATGCTACATGGATCGTCGTGTAATAGCCTTGGTTCTGACGATAATGTAGCACACTCAGAACGGATGGCGAGAAATCATGGTCGACTATTCCGTTCCTCAAGTGAAGACGGCACTTTCCCTTCCCGGTCAAACTCGGTCGTTTGACGAGGATCCGAAATTCCACCTCACTGTTCTACCATACTACACGGCCAGCAGCAAAGTCGGCCCTGAATCGTCTCCTCGATATAAAAGTCTTCCAGTCAAATCGAAGATCGAGATAAGCCCTGAATCATGGGATGTGGCGAAGGAACTTGCGCTGCGGATATCAGAACAGAGAACTCCGAAAGCACCCACTGGAAGCGGGGCTGCGTTAGTGATCGACTACGGTCCTGCGGAGACTATCCCGGTTGACACTCTTCGCGCGATTAAGGGGCACCACTTTGTTTCTCCGTTTGAAGAGCCAGGTACTGCTGATTTGTCTGCTGACGTTGACTTCACAGCGTTGAAGTTGGTAGCTGAGCAAGAAGGCCATGTCGCGGTACATGGCGCGGTTGAGCAAGGTGACTGGCTTCATGCACTGGGAATTGGAGCTCGAGCTACAGTGCTTGCAAGCCAGCAGTCGACGCTTGAAGGAAAGGATAGGATTGCTAAAGAGTACCATCGACTAGTCGAAAGGTCCGGCGGTGCAATGGGTAAGATTTACAAGGTAATGGCATTCACGCCTCGCGGAACACCGACACCTGTAGGATTTGGTGGAGAAGTGATGGACCAGGGCGATGATGATGTCGAGTAGAATATCGTACAGATATAATAGAATTTTGTATATATATTACCAATTGAAAGTAAATAGACGACTATTGTACATAATATGCATCCAGATCCTTTGAAAACCGTGTCAAATTGTACATCACTCGGCTATATACCCATACTGTTGTTTCCTAATACTATCACGATCAGCCTTTTCTTCTCCGGAAAAGGGTCGAAACGCGATCTCTATTGCAGCTATATCATTGGTGATGTTCGGATCCTGCTTTTGATTCTTGCTATCCTGTATTTGTCTTCGTCTCTTGAGCACGACACGACGTCCAACGGGATGAAAGTAAGCTTTTCCGCTTTCTTCGTCAAATGTAAGAGTAATCTCATCCGCATCCTGACTTGAAATTTCGTAGTCTCGCGTGTGCACGAACCTGTACACCTCACCGTCATCACCTCCTTCGTCTTGACTAACTGCACCGTCCTCATCCATCGGTGACCCGTTTCGTAACCGTTCACGTCGTCGCTCCTCCCAGTCCTCACTCTTCGATAAGGATATTTTGTGTTTGAATTTCTCTGCTGTAGCTTGGTCAGCCAAGAAAAATGACATGAATGTGCGAGTATCTGTCCCCATTGGCCGGACAACGGCAACATCGTATCGTGGATCTGACGTCTCCTACAGCATCATGTTAACTAACTATTCAAGCAAAAATCGATTAATGTGTCTTACATCTTTCCCAGAAACGCCAGGCGCGCTACCAGCCATCTTCATAAGCAGATAAGTAAGATCAAATAACTCCACATCAGGAACAACCTCGAACGAGTCCTCAACTGTCAATCCTTTTTTCGTCGGGTGCACGAAACCTTTCAAGTCCTCCGCTGCCTGTGTGAACGTCTCCTCGATTGATTCAAGTTGTTTTCGTGGATCATTTAGCTCCGCAGCCTTTGCTGCAGCTGCTGCAGCTGCTGCGGCTCTTGACCTGCGCGCTTGCTTGACCGCGTCGGTAGAGATGTATTCGGTACGTCGTAAGAAAGAGACGCCTGGCTGAGTCTTCAAGACACCACTCAGCGATGAAGGATCCCGCAGCAAAAGCCTGTCTTTTGGGTGCATTGGTGGCGGGTTACGATCAGGATAAAGTTCTAGTACGACAACGTCAGTCAACACACTCAAACCGCAACATATTTCATCAGCACGCACTTGATTCATCGCCCCTATCAAATACTCCACTTATAACTGTCATATCAAGTGGCATTCCCAGCTCCGCGTCAATATCAATATTCAACGGTTGCTGTTGGACGAGCGCGGACAGGAATCCGGAGGAGGTAAATGACGACAGAGGCATCTGCACATCAAGAAGCTTTGGTGGACATGGAGGCGGAGGAAGACTATTCTGGTATCTGATTCGTGCAATATAATCTTGTCTCACACCGCGCGACATTGTGACTGAAAAATCAGAGGCGCTGTGATGTAGGATAAGTGATGGAATGGAACGATTCGACAAAGGAAAGTGTAGATTATTTGGGGAGGTGGTGGGTATTGTACCACCCTGGTCCTATCATGCTAGAATTCTTTACGATTGACGACTTTACTAGTAGTAGGAAGTCCGTCCTCAAGTTTGTGCAAAATAATGTATTGGACTTCGAAATTGCAGCCATTTGGTTCCCAAATATGACAATTACTTTCGAAGCATTACTTGACGACCGTCTAGAGCAGCTCACACTCGATAACACCTCCGAGCACATATTCACACTATTCTCCCAACAGAAACCACCAGATAACCAGAACTTAGGTTACATTTCACGAACAGCCAATACACTACCAATACTGATTAGACTCCATGCGTCACTGATCAGTGAACTTGCCTCAAAAAGTGTGCAGCAGCCCACAGCTCAGGAACACCATACATCATTACTAAGTACCAAGAAGCACCGTCGAGCATATCGCCACAGGCAGCTGTGCATTCCTTCGGAAGGCGTATCTGTGGAATTTAAGATCAATCAATCACTGGAACTTTTGAATTCTCAACAGGAGAACAGCACAACTGGAGCGGTGTTATGGCAAATTACACCGTTATTTGCTGAATGGCTGCTAACTCCCGGCACTGTTTTTCATAATCTCTTGTTTCGAAAGCTTGAAAGTGGCAGTGGGCTTGATGTTGTTGAAATTGGTGCGGGGACTAGTGGGATTTTGGCGTGCGCGTTAAGTCTTGCTTTATTTGCGCATGACGAGAATGATTTGAAAACCGGATCTTATATTGCGACGGATCAGTCGCACATACTGCTGATGTTAAAGAAAAACATGGGAAGTAATATCCCAACTATCCAGCAAATGGCGGCGCATTTGATGCATAGAGCCAAAGCGACCCCGTATAACTCAGTAACAATAGCTACACATGATAAGAAGTCCCAGGACCACACTCGCGAATGCAAGGGGCATTCCACCATGAGACGCAAGGCGAAACAGGATCTTCATGCCCACAAGTCGCGTGGATCGCATAGTGCTGAGAGTGGACGATCTGGCCCCCGCATCGAAGTCTTGGAACTAGATTGGGAACACGCCAAAACAGATATCAATTACATACACGACTGTCTCTGGAAATCTCAAGACGATGCCATTGTAGCAAAGAAAGCCTTCGACATTGTCGTCGCGTGCGACACGGTATATAACGACTTCCTGATTGCACCATTCGTCAACACGTTGAAGCTTCTTGCTGGAGAAAATACGCATATACTTCTTGGAATGCAACTGCGGTCGCACGACGTGCACGAGACTTTCCTCAGAGAAGCGCAGTCGAATAGTTTGCACGTTTGGCATGTGCTCCCGGAACATTTATCAGAGCCCATGCAATCTGGCTTTGCGGTTTACTATCTTAGACGATCATAAGATTACAGAAAATCATTGGGAGTTGGGTGCAAAGGGAGATGAGTCGTAATGTGAACTGTTTACCCACTAAACACTATATACACTGATATGATCACAAATCCTTGATATAACCCAAAAATGTAACCAAAATGCTCTCAAAGATGTCAATGCCAAATTTAAACTCCTATGCAAATGAAGCGCCGAAATGAGAACCAACCGAGTGACCAGTGCACAACAATAACTTGCAGCGACATACATATAGAGGATAGTCATATCATGTAAGACCATATGTACCGTTAATACTATTCGTGCTCTTGTTAGAGCCAATGTCGCTCGAAGAAGTATTCATACTGTTTTGCTCCTGAGGATGCTCTGGACCTGCAGGAAGGACCACACTGGCGGTCCGACGGCTTTGACTCTGAAATCGTCTTCTCCATCCGACGTCGTCCTCACCCACTTCCTCAATATCCTGAGAGATGGTTAGGTTCGGGTCAGAGACCCCGTGATTCTTGCGAAACACGCGCAGGGTACCTTCATCTTCCAACTCATCTAGTCGATCCCACCATTCGCTGCTAGCTGTCTGCAGGTAATTGTTCTTCGGACGTTCGGCCTGAACTTTCATAATATCATAAGGTGACCGAATATGTCGTGCTGGGGCAGGATTAACAGTCGACTGTGAAGTAACTCCAGCGTCGGTAACATGGGACGCAGACACATTCTTGAAGCTTCCAGCCTTCGTTAAGAATGGCCGTTTATTGCCATAACCAGGGACAGATTCCATATCGTTCTGCGACATCCTTGTCTCCTGAGCCAATTGTGATGCTTCTGGTGCACCGTCAATGCCAACAGGGGTGCTTTTGTCACTTTCCTCCGACGTTATCTCCGAGTTTGAGCTTTCACGTGGCCTACCAAATACCATTCCGATGCGATTCTTAAATTTTTCTATGGATATAGCGGATGTCTCCGATAGCCGCCGCAGGCATGGGAAACTATCAGTCGTAGAAGCATAGCTGAATTTACGGTGTATCCAAAAGAAATATCGCCGTAGAATGTTGTCATTATTCCGGTCAGCTGCGCCAGGTTCCTCCAAATCATCTGCATCGGTAGTAGAATTGAACGTCTCCGACTGCCGTCGTCCTCGTCGCCACGGTGTCTCTCTGATTGCAAATATGATTGTGTTCAAAAACCCGCTAATGGCGTACATGCAGGCACTCAAGTATCCGAGCCAGACTACTGGATTCTCCACGAAATACGAAGAATACATCAGACATTGCGAGAGGAATGGCGCGGCCCACACGATAACATAGAAAATCGGGTACAGAAGTAGGTACTTGACTTGCCTCTCAATGAAAGCCCGTTGCCTGTCACGCGCAGAGGTTTCCATTTGAATATTATTCAGATACCGCGGAGTAACAAATTGACCTTGAGCTGGGACATTAGCTCCGTGTCTATCGTTGCCAATCGATTGTGATCCAGACGGAGATGTCGAACCTGATGGATGAGTATTGCTGCTTAAGGGATAAGGATCCAACGGCGAAATAGCGAAATCAAAATTCGGAGGCAGCGGCTCATCGGACACCCCTTGCTTCTCCAAGTCTATTTGCTGTTGGCCCTGGTTGGCATCAATAGCTGCTACTGGATCAGGACGATCAGTCTCTAGGGGACGTGTATACACATTGTCAACGGCGCGAAGAACTTTACGCACGTATACATACACGCTCACGTAAATAACGCAAATTGAAATGAGTACCAAATATCTCGGTATCCACGCAAGCACCAGTCTGTACCATATTGGTTGAACCGGCAAGTAGCACCAGGTTAAGTTCTGGATATAACCCAAGCTCGCTGACTCGTTAGTAGTTACAGGATTGTTTGGCGCAGATGAAGTTTTCACAAATGGCAGAGACGCGAAGAGAATCGAGAAGGCGGCCCATAAGATATACACAGTCCGGCGATATCTGTATAACCCGCCGTACTTATACGCAGATGATGACCCGACCTGTGGATACATGATGAACATGAGAGTGTGGACTGCAATTACCAAAACGCCGAAATCGCTTGCTTCGATGGATAGTGCCGCGAAGAATCCATCTGCTTGGCATGCGTGTGCGCCGATAGAGCTTTCACCAGTGTACCATAGTCGGATGGGATACCAAAATAAAACTATGGCCCGCCAGCAGTCGAAGAAGATAAGCAGAAAAATAAGCCTGCCACGTAATTAGCATTTGGACTGTCAGCAGGCGGGTTTGTGGAGACGCACGTGTGTCGAAAACCTCTTCTCTCCATACGATATAGCCAGAAAAAGGCCAAGAAACAACTGACTATGCTCAACGCGGAAGTGGCAAAGCTGGTAATTCGTATGCCCTCTCGATCACGTTCCGCATACATATAGTCGCTACCCGAAGAGCGGGCCACCAGCAGTGGAATGCTGGCGGCCTCAGTAGACATGGAGGAGGAATGGGTGCAGGGGAGAGCAAGAAAATCGATTGAAAGCGGGGTTAGCTGCAACCAGAGGGAGAAGTAAAACTATCATAGGCGACAGAGCACTGGAATATATGATGAAGGTGTGCTGGCGAGTATGATTGTCGAACTCATGTAACAAACGGTCTAGAAGTGTAGGAGTGATAATGGGGGTGGGGCGGATCAGAAGTGGCCATCATCGATGCAGAAGATGAACAGGTACCGAATCCACCGCCTCGATCCGTGCCTTGCGGCTTGTCGCGTGGCGGTGCAGCCACGGGTTGTTCCGTTATTACACAATCTTCTTGGGCAGGCATTTTGTCGCAGTTGACAGATTTCTGACAGCCGGATACAGGAAAATAATTTGTTATTAAAGGAAATTCACATTATAGTAGCCACTAGCCATTGCATTCCCTGATTGTGTGATTTTATGACCGCCGCGCCTCAACTGACCCGACCTCTGCAGTTGACGTCATTTCCGGCTTTCCTTCGGTTACATTTGTATGGCTCGGTTCGGAAGTAGAACTAAGAATTATTCGCAGAGATGGTTCATAACTTTTGTAATCGACGAGTCTCTTTCGACAGGCCTTGAGCATTAAAATTCTCTTGTCGAGGACCAGTAACCATCGACAAGCTCGTCAACCAGTTACTAGCTGAGCCGATCGGTCGGTTGGCTCGATCGCCTTCGGCGATGGGAAACCAGCAAGATGACGACGAGGACTTTTACGACGTTCGGATTTTGTATATATTCCTCGTCCTCTTACTAGGTCGGGCATGTTAGAGTGGAGTGTAGATGAGTCACGTGAATGATCTGCGACTTTACGCCGATAATCTGACACATTTGAGTCCCCAAGTATGAAACACTTTGTTAGCACTGCGCGAAAATTTTGTGTGCACTTATTTGCCGCAAGGAGGCACCGAAAGCCAAAACGGTGGTCATCGCCCACAAGGCACAGCAATGAAGCGAAGCAGGCCTCAAGCGTCTGCGAAGGGTATGTTGATTTTTTTTTATAAATTGTAAAGCTGTGTTATTATTTGATCTTCACTCACAGCCAACCTGAGTGTAGCATTTATCAGCGCATTTGCTGCTAAAAAGGCCAAGAAGACCCCTGAAAATGTGCCTATAGATGTCGATAACCCGCTGGCAACTGCAACGCCTACGACGCCAACACCACCTCGGACGCAAAATCCTGAAGGGGATTTGGTGGGTAGAAAGGCTGCTATTGCTCCGAAGCACGTAGAAACAGAGGTGGTCACAGAGACAGTCACACAAAAAGGCGACGATGAAAATGAGATTCAATACGCATCCGCATCAGATAGCGATTACGAAATTCTGATTTCTGATTCTGAAGAAGAGCGACCCCCGAACCTTATTGCAAAGATATCAGATGTGATGTGAGTAGGCGGTGGATTTAGGATCCATCTATGAATGGCATTAATAGTTACATAGCGATCTCGACGAGTGTGTGCAAGTTTCGACATTTGCTCCTACAGGAGAAAATTTATTGGAGACAGATTCAGTCTCTTTGTATTGCCTTAGTCATGGACAAGTCGGTTGAGCTTGGTATGCTTTAAAGTTGTGCATGCTAATATTATATAGAGACTGGTCATAAAGGGACAGTATTCCGTTCGAGTAATTAAGGGCTCAATATCTATTTGCAGTGCCAAGCTCACAGAGAGCACGGAGTTCCATAATGTGTTTGCGCCGTCAACACATGCGATTCCCTCTATTTTTGCAGACGGTCAGGGGAAAGACATTCCAAACGACAGAGTGCGCTACGAACTAATGGAGATGATTCCCTTCGAATTCACGCCTGTGGTCCATGGCTTCATGCAGTTCGACGTTATTATTGCGATCAAATCTCTATATACTGGCATTGAGAATCTTGAAAAGATATGCCAGAATCTGAAGAATGTCTGGACGAGCCCCGACGGACAACATACTCGCAGCTACGAACCGCTGTACCGCGTACCCCAACCGCCACCAGTTCTTGTCACTCCTGAAGAAGGTTGGGAGACGCGGTTGAGAATAATAAGTCAAAGGATACGTGATTCTACCACGGGGCCAGGCGTGATGAAGTCTCGGTCAGAAGAGTTTCGGCCAAGAATATTGATTTGTGGTCCAAAATCCGCCGGAAAATCTACTTTTGCACGTCTTCTCACGAATTCGCTTATCACCTCTGCTGGGCTTGCTCCTGACGAGATACCAAATCGCTCTACAGTAGAACTCGTGTATATGGAATTGGATCCAGGTCAGCCCGAATTTGGACCGTCCGGGGTTTTGTCATTGAATGTAATTGACACTCCGATGCTCGGGCCATCGTTAACAAACACGGCACTATCGAATTCCGTCAAGTCTTTTCATTTCGGCTATACAACGCCCCGCGACGCGCCTCAAGATTATGTACGATATGTCGACAAGTTGATGTCACATTACAACAACGACCTGCACAGATTTACAGATGACAATGCATGTCAAATGGAGCTCCCGCTGATCGTCAACACGCCAGGATGGACCAAGGGCCAAGGAGTTGAGGTGCTTCGGCAAATGATCCGTATTACCAAACCGAGCATAATAGTGTACATTGGTCCGCGACTAGTGCAACCTGACATAGACACCAATTTCGAGCTTGCCGAGGTACTGCGGACCACTTCGCCCAACGCTAGCTTATCCGAACTTGCCCCCTTTGGAGACTCCGGGCGGAAGAGCGCGAAGTACTCTGCCGCTGATTTGAGAGTTGCGCAGACCATGGCGTATTTCCATTCGACCGGGGGACAGACGTGGGATTTCTGTAAGCCACTGACAGCATGGAGACCGTATATTGTTCGGTACAGCAATGGTGGCGATGCTGATGTGCATGGGATTGAAATTCTTGGATGTGAGAAGATTTTGGACCAGCATATTGCGGCGGCGATTAACGGCACTGTCGTGGGTATATCGGCTGTTTCGGCTGATGCCGCTTTGAAGATTCGGAGTGCATCCACGGGCGATTCATCCCTGCCAATTCTTGATACACCCACAATTGATGCAGACGCGGACGCAGTAAATTGTCTTGGGCTGGGTATAATCCGCGCGATCGATCAAGCAACGAGCACACTGCATATACTGACGCCTATCTCGCCACAGACAATCTTCGACGCAGTATCTTCTTCAAACAAAGTCATCCTCTCTCGCGGCCGTCTGCCATTACCGATATGGGCGGCTTGGGATGGAGACCAATCCGGTGTCGCGCGCCGTCCATGGCGGGAAGTACCATACCTCTCCGTCGACGAAATCACCGGCGCAGATGTAAGAGCAGCGGTTGGTGGGCAGTCGTTGCGTTTCCGACGAAACGTCATGAGGCGTAGTCAACAAGTCCGTGCCTAATGTTTGGACTTGTATCTATGTTCTTTTGTACAGTATGTGAATGGGAAATTAAATTCGCGAATCGTTTGACGTTTTACGTTTTGCCCTAACCATCATGATGCCAATTGTATTAATAAACCTTACCTTTAGTCTACAGTTGAGCACTTTTCTATTAAACTCTATAGTGCTTGGACGGTACTGTAGCTAGATTTTATTTGTAATCATCTTCTGTGCTGGTTTATTTGTATTGAGCTTTCATTTACGTCCTTCGGGGCGAGTAGTGTGCGCTGAGGCTTGTCTCCTTGGGCATGCAGCGCGGGACCACCAGATCTCGGCATTTTGTTTGTAATGTTCAAAATCCGGGGTTTGGTGGCCGTGTAATACAACTGAATATGGTGTCGTTCCATTTTTATTATTAACATGCTCATGGGAAAAAAGCCGCGATGACAATTTAACTGGAACAACTCAATCCTTAGAGACAAGTAGTTAATCTTCGCTTATTAGCATACGAGTTCACGTGCAAATAATTAGATAGTTATATCAATATGAACAGATGCAATTAATTCAACGGGATCTATAGTCACAAAGAACAGATTATTGTATACCATTCCCAACTCAAACGTCATCAACCTTTCTAATTCCTATCCAACAAATAGCCCCAACATAAAATATTTACTAATGCCAAAAACAATGCGAGAAAGCGAAACAACATCCAACTAATGCAGTAGCACAAATGAAAGGAAACACCTAATCCGCGAGAAAGTAAAATGCTGGCCAATTATTCCATACAACAAACCACTTCCAGCAATTAAAAAAACCCTAAATCGTCCCATACAAACCAATCATCAAAGTTAGATATGTGGTTTAGTTAATACACAATGCTAACAATAAATTTTCTTGCACCTGTCCATTTCCGCTTTGAAGCAACCCAATTCATATTTATGCAGTCCAAGGAGTCCAACTCCGTGTTTTCTTTTCCAGATGCCCGTAGTCGTGCCGTGGGGCGAGTACCATTCTCGCTTTTCCACTGTAAAAATCGTGGCTCAATTTGCCATGCCGCCGCATCTGCAGCTCCATTGCCAAAATTCGAAAGAAATCTCCATTCATACGAGGCTCCCGTGGACGGAAAATGGGCAGACAATTTTGCTGCACATCGTAAGTCTGCATCTGGATGCATGGCACTTCCACGACCTCTTCGCCTTCGATTGTACCAGAAGACACGCCGACAGGACTAGACTGCCTCTCAGACAATGGAATTTGCATTGTAAGAGCGCGAGCTGATGATCGGGCCGTGACGCCTCCTGCGGACAGCGATCTGTATCTGATCTCCTTGCCGAGGTTATTAGTACGTGCAGGCACACTCTCTGATCTCTGTCCCCGCGTAGACGATGAGCGTCTTTTTGTCAAACCAGCTGAAGCGTTATGAACTATTGAGCCGGACATCTGGCGGTCAACACTGCGGGAACGACGAGGCTGCTCGAGGTGATCGATCTCATCCTTCGACATGTACTCCTCCTGGTGTCGCGCCATTGACGACGCGATCCATTTCAAAGAACGCAAAGACGTGTTGATTTTGGCGACCATGCTCGAATGTTGTCTCGCATACTCCTCTTCCAGGAGCTCCTGCCGTGATTTTGGAGGCACCTGCGGACGTTTTGTGTTTCGAATACGGATTATGTCTGGTATCGAGCTCGGAGTTGAGGGCGTTGGGTACACCTGCGCAGGAACAAATGCCATAGCGGAAATACAAGCCCCATTCTCGTCAAGAGCGACACATAGTGGATCATTGTTGTACATGGCAATGGATTCCGAAAGCTGCTTCCGGTGTCGAGATGCTGCCGATGACGAGCTCTCAGCTTGAATTGTGGAAGTTGTCGATGATGTGTTGAGTGTGGAGGTCTCCGAGTCGCTATCTTCAGCATCCGTGACAGGGAAATATTCTGTGTCGGAGGAGAAAGGAGTAGTTGGTGATGCTCGCGGAGAAGAATCCGTAGATGACCCAGACGACGACAACTGAGGGGGCGAAGTAGACAATGGCGAGACAGGGGCCACACGTGTTGTTGGATTAACTTCTTGCATGCGTTGTCCATTGGACGGCGAAGGTAATGGAGACACCTCCACATCAGAATCAGAGTCGGAATCGACAGGAGGTGGTGTCAAGAGCTCGACCAGCTCGCTTGGATATGTTCGCTGTTTCTGGCGAGCCAATTTTCGCCGCGAGGACGAAGATGGCGATGAAGCTGACGATAGAGCCGACGATTTTCGGGAGGTCTTCGGACGAACCGGAATAGTATCTGTTGTTGCGCTGGTCTCGCTAGTACGTGAAGTCGGGCTTGTTGGCAGCCTTTGTGACGACTTTTGCAGTTGAGCAGTTGATTCGTCTTTCGATGACGGTTTTCTCCTTCTGACGGGTTTTGAGCCGGTTCTGGGTAGTGGGATGGCGGTGACCGCTAGAAGGGCAGCGACAGCTGGAGGAATATCTTGCCTGGCCTTGCGGCTATGTTGCGACGCCGCGTTTGTGGATGCAG
Organism: Lipomyces doorenjongii; assembly: GCF_038497915.1. Lineage (NCBI taxonomy): Eukaryota > Fungi > Ascomycota > Lipomycetes > Lipomycetales > Lipomycetaceae > Lipomyces > Lipomyces doorenjongii. Next base: position 283,487 of record NW_027118072.1, read on the forward strand.
GTTGATGGAACCCAGCCGTGGCCGGATCCATATGGCGGACAATGAGAGTCCCTGCCGACATTGTGTCAAGGGCGAACAAGAAATTGGCCAGAAACGACGTTCGAATACGCGAGCATGAGAAGCTGAGACGGGAGAAGAATGGACGGGAGCAGTCGAAGAAGGGATAGTGAAAGTAGTGTACAATAATACAGCTTCAGATCGACGACGGAGTAAGCAGACCGCGGATCTGCCGATGGCAAGTACACTGACGAACATTTGGCGCACTTGGTCAGGAATAGCAGAGTGCCACGGACGCTAATGCGCCCAATGCGTTAATACCGATTGCCTCTTTTGCGCGACGCTCTGTTCTCCTGGCCTGTTGAAATATAACAGCGGGTCTGCCACCTCAGTTTCTCTATCAGAGTGCACATGTGTCAAGCAGCATCGTCTATCAGATCCGCCTCCGATAAGGCTCAGAAGTGGAGAATAACAAACTCGAATGGCTCAAATACAATATTTTACTAACTTCCGCATCAACACAAGTTTCTAGCATCCACAGTTGGTCGCAATATTTTCCATTATTTCGTGGAATATTTGATCCGAGAGGGCTGGGTCAGGCATGTTCAACTATTGCAGCCAGTTTCCCGCGGGCGCAGGACACTAGTGACTAGCGCTGCGTTGGCGTGCAGCTGATAAGACTGACAACCATTTGTTACGGACGTTGTACCATAATGCTCACGCAACCATTCATTAGTGCGTCAGCCAGCTTTCGTCATCAGCACCTAATATTATTCCATACTAACGCTTGACTAGACTAACATCATCAAGTCACGTTGAACGTTCCACAGCCGCGCAGAAATGTAGTGATTTTGCCTTCTGATCTCCGACTTGGGTCATATCAGCTTAGATCAGGGTAGATGAGGATCGGTTCAGATCATTAGAAGCAGCGCGCAGGCGAGGCTCAGCGGCCTGATTGCATGCCTCGTGCACTGATAAGTGATAACGGCCGACGATAGCGCCAGGGCGATTCTGGTTGAAAATCGAAGGGGAGCGACCTGACGTTTTGGGAAATAATCCCATCGCACATCCGTCGCGTCGCCTGTGCAGATGTGCAACGAGCCGACCCGCGCAGAAACCGGCTCTAGATAAGCTTTTCGCTTGACTCTTCCATGAAACATAATGGTATTTATCCACATACCCTAGCCCAGCATTGCAAAGCTCCTGATCACGGACTTTGCTACGCCATCTCCGTGCTCAGTCGTCTTCCCTTTCTCAGATATTGCTTCTGTGCATGGATGCTACTGTGCGAAACCTGCAGCTGATTGCGATATGCACTGCAAGCATCAATCCACGGATGGGTGTGAGCTATTACTCCACACCGCAAAATGCACATCTCCGCCAGATCGCTTCCTCACCAAATCAATAATAAATGTGCTCCAAGCTGACAGGTCTGCACTGGCGATGTATCCACGACGATCGAATCGGCAGTATATATGATGCCATCCGTGATCCGCCGCATTGGTCGCATAGTTCCTACCTGCTCCACGACGTTTACATCCAGATTGTTCCAAATTCCTGTTGCGCGCCTTGTAACTTATTGCTGTCTCGTCGATCACTAATTCTAGCCCAGCCCTGTCTTGCCCCAAAACGATTCCCCTTGGTGCCATGCGCTCCGCAAGGTTCTAACCATCATTATGACAGTTTCTCCAGCTCGTACTGCTCAACGCCACAAACCGAAGAGGTCGAGGAACAGCTGGGGACTAGTGGTTACGAACATCTACTTACGATAGGAATGGTCGGTAGTTGCCCATGAATCTCGTATTTCATTCCTTTTTTCTTACAAGTCCGCTAAAACCTTCGGCCATTCGGCTGGCCCATATTGGCTTAATTGGCCAGCGGAGTTAGGGCAATGTGTTAAATACTAAATCCGCAACGAACTTTAGGGTCTATAAGTTATGTTGCGCCAGTAGAGAATCACGTGAATGTTGCCAATCCTCAACTCTCGCGCCAACATGTGTCCTCGAGTGCTTCGGACACAGTGGCAAGTAGCATTAGCTACAATGAAAGCCCGAGAAGATCGATAATATTATTGGCTACATTCCTCCTTATCTTGAAGTGTTCAGCTATTACAGATTTACATTAGATTATGCAAGTAATTTATCCATATTAATTAATGGAGTGCTTGACATAACGACGAACGACACCGGATAGTTCAGATCAATTCATACGGCCGTTGACTATGACCATCTGGAACTCTATACCGGTGACATTTTTTTTGGAGTTGGTAGGAAGTGCACTCGCCAATACGCTACTTGGGATAGAACAGCAATTTTAAACCACAAACGGTTTAGCTCATAGCTAAGCTTTCGAGCGGCCATCCGCAAGGCATTCAGATCACACGGATAATGTTATACTGTGTGCTATTCAATTACTCAGACATTTTAAGTGAAATAAACGCTAAAACTACAAAGAATCGAACCTTCTCATTCTCAACAATTGCAAGCGCCTGAACATCAAGCTATCTGGACAGATTAAGTATAGTGGAAATACAAGGTATGACTTAAGTCAAGAGATCATACAGCGTAGACTATTAATAAGCAATAATGGACCCATGAAATGACATAAGAACTTAATTATCAAGATCAGGATCACTCCGTGAAAATAAACACACATGAATGTAAAACAGAAACAAATAGTACACTAAAGGAAAGACAAATTAATCATAACATCAAGAAAAGCAAAAAAAACTTTTATATACCATAAACGATGACACGAAAACATACTTATCATCCCTGCACACAAACAAATCCTTATGATCCAACGGTAGCGAAAAATGAAGAATGAAATTGAGTAGAGAATATTTGCCCCCGTGACATCGTGGCATTCTTTGTCCCTTTAGCAGGGAACGACTCCAATCTATACTTTTTGATGCAACAAGTACCCCATCCAACCATACTCGAACCGTACCTTGACCCAAATGCGCTGTGCAATTCTAACCTCTACTTTCCGTTAGTCGCACGCTTATTCTTGGGAACTACAGACCACGCCGAATCACCCTCCACCGCGATCTTTGAAGCAGTCTCGCTCGCGCTCTCGGCAGTCTCCGCAATAGCGGCTTCTAAGGGAGCAGGAGCGGCCTTGATGTCGCTCTCCACGACGGTAGCGGGATCCTCGTCATCTTCGTCCGGAACAAAATCATCAGACGTGGCGGCTTTTCGTAGCAAGTCGAATTGCTTAGTTGCAGGACCTTCCTCCTTCTTCTCTTCCTCGGTGTCCTTGTTCGTGCGTGGTCGGCGGTCGGTGACAGGTGCGCGACGATTTCCGCGGGAAGCCGGAGCACCCGGTCCAGTCCTCACTGAAGACTCTCGCTCCCTCTCCTGCTGCAAACGTTGGCGCTGGCGCTCCCCTACTCTATCAGCCATCTTATCCTCCAGTTCTCGGAGCTTCTTGGCGGTGTCAACCGGAGCAGCGCCGCCGAATGGGTTAGGCTTGTTAGAAGCTACAGGGGCTGGCGCGGGAGTCTCCGATTCGATAGGCTGAGTTCGGGGCTTGAGGTTCAGTCTCCTGCGCTCTGCAGGACGAGGCTTGTCTTCAGAGTCAGGTGTTGCAGAACCTTCTCGAGATCTACTTGGCGTTCCCGTTTTTCGGAGTCCCTCAAATGCAGCACCGGATCTCCAGTTGTCGAAAGATCTCTGATTGTCAGGGGGTGCATCATCCTGTCCCCGAACGGACCGGCTGCCAGACGACGACCGGCTTGGGCTGAAAGCACTGCTTCTTCGGCGTCTGTTCTCCTCGGAAGCAAGAGGCGGTAGTGGTCCACGTCGCTCCCAGCTGTCGAAGTCGCGGACTTTTCCGTCGGAAACTACTCGCCGCTCGTTGGTACGCCCAGATCTCCAGTCACCCTGAGTACGGTCTTCCTTGGCTACAATTAGTTAGCAACATGATATTTCCGAACGAAGTACACAAGGGATCGATTACGAGGATCGGCAACGTTGACCCGGATCACACGCCCAAGGAGGTCACCACCAGTTCTGTCCAGGGCCTGCTCCAACGACTCCCTGTCCTTAAACTCGACATATGCGAAACCCTTTGGTTGCTCCAATCTGTCACGCATGATGCGGATGCCGTCAATGCTCAGGCCAGAGAAATAGTCAGCAAGGATATCCTCCACGATGTCATTGGAAAGGTTGCCAATGTGAGCTGTATAAGGGGGCTTGTCGGGGATAGGGAGAGGCTCTCTCTCCGGACGTTCACGGCCATGCTCTTCACGAGGCTCATACTTCTCAAATCGACTTCCGCGAACCTTGTCATCAAATTCTGTATAAAATTAGTTAGACCAAACTATTGCTATATATATGCATGCCATTTTTTACCCCTTGGTGGGCGATCGAAGCGGTCGCCAGAGCCATATCTGTCGCCGCGGTCGCTGCGGTCTCCGCGGTCGTTATAACGATCGCTAGAACGATCAAAAGAAGATCCCGCAAATGATTTCTCGGCTGCAAACAAGTACAAGTCAGCAAATTGCATCACAACGTAGCACATATTGTCATTGTTCGTACCGGGAGGGGGAGCATCTAGACTAGGAGTAAGCCAAACATCCACGAGCAATCACTATAGTACAAGCAAATTCACCACTTACTTGAAACAGGCAAATCCTCCATCTCATCGGCCCAAGATCCATAGGCTGTCGCCAAGTGTCAGCACCCGTCCAAGTCACACAAGGATATATTATGCCCGCAGGGAATTAACATACTCTCGTCCTTCAAAAAGTCGGTAAGACTCATCTTTGTTCCTTTTTTGGGAGCTACAAGGCAATACGAGTCAATTTTCCATCGGAGACCGTGCCAATCTTCGTATATTCCATACCCATGATGAAGCGTGTTAGATGTCCAATAACTCCTCAAGCGTATATTTCGAAATCTGGATACGACGTCAATACACTGAAACGATGAATCATTCAAATCATGTAGGATTAGTAAAATTATGCAAGTAGAAACCAAGTGTTCTTACATGGTAAAAATACAACCGTTGCGTGGTTGTGCAGATGCGACGTGGAAAGACTCAATTCGTTCCGAAAAAAATATTGTGAAGGGAACGAGCCGTCAGTCTGCACGTCGGGCCTGCGTAAAGCCAAATATTGCTACGAATCGGCCATTACAAGGAGTAGAATTGTCCTATGCTCCGACCGTTCTTCCCAATGTATGCACAAACGCATAATGATAGCACACTACAGCCCTATACGTATAGTTTTACTGGATTTGTATCCCTATCCTGCACTACATTGACGGTATACACCCATTTGGAATCAGATCAGTCGTGACAAAATTTGGGAATTCTGACGACAATATATCAATTCTATCAACTTCTCTACACCAATAACTTTTTACCACATGAGTCAATCTACCAAAACTGCGCCTTCATCTACCAACCGAATTATATTTGCAAATGAACAGATGCTTGTGCAATCTGTGTTTATATCACTGAATTTTCGACATCTCCTTGTTCTGCTAAGTTGTCTCCACCATGGAGTCGGATGTATTTGCCGCATCTAGGGATCTCATCCTCAACATGGCCGATAGCAATGACTGTTCCGCCCCAGTCATCCACAAACTGTTTGCAACGGAATATGCTTTCGTCGTTCATCCCTGAAAACGCTTCGTCCAAGATTAAAATTTCTGGGTTTTTGACAATTGCGCGCATGAATAGTGCCAGCTTCTGATCGTTCAAAGTCAGATCGGAAAATAGTGTCTCCGGGTTCACGTTGAAGTACTCTAAAAGGCTGTGAATGCGCTTATTCTGTTCTTCCTTGGTCAAAATGCCTGCAACATGACTTGCGCTGGAGGGAGGGAGGAAACTTCCAACTGTGAATCCAGTCGACACGGTTTGGAATGCTGTCAAAGTAGAAGGAAATATCGCATGAATCTCTGGTGATGCATGGCCAATAACTTTGTTGATGGAGAAATAATTTTGACGACCAACCTTTCGTGGCTCGTTGAAGAGGTTAATCTTCGAGTTCCACGACTGAGGATGGTCAGCGGTTATCAGGGACAGCAGAGTGCTCTTTCCGGTACCTTACGGTTGTCAATGGATTCGATCTGCTAACAGCTATTAATCAATTGGCACATACCGTTGTTACCACGCAAGTGCCAGCGTTCTCCTCGTCTGACGGTCCACTTTAAATTTTTCAAAACAACTTTCCCTTTATAGGCGATGGTGATGTCATTTATACGAATTATTGAGTCAATGCCTGATCGTATTGGTGGCAAAAGTTTAGCGGCTGTAAAGTTGTAGGATCGATCAATGAAGATGCTGGTCCGCCTGTCTAGAAGCTCCTGCAGATTTTCCCTAACTTCATCTCTTGTCCCGCCTTTAATAAGTCCCGACTCATCGATGACTGCTACGTGGGAAATCCAATCAGGGACAGGCTCATGTGCCCGTAAGCCGAGAATGACCTGGGGTGCAGGAGCCAACTCGCCCAATAGCTTGGATAGTGTTGAAGTAGAGACAGGATCAAGGCCCACTGAGTAGTTGTTAGACGTCTACTTGACAAATAGCCGTTTATCATACTGAAGACATACAAAATGGCTCGTCTGCCAATATCATCTTTGGACTGGACAGCAAACCTCGAGCTATCCGCGCACGTCTCATTTGACCGTTGCTTAGAGTTACAATCCATTGACTCAACAACGGCTCCAATTCTAGTCTCTTGACAACGCTCTCATAAACCTGCCTCTGCTCCTCGGGAGACTTCCCATCAGTCGCACTATCTAGCGACTTCTTCAAAAAGGTTGCTAAATTGACGTCCTCTGGTTCCCTGTATGACTCATATCTCGCCGACAGGTATGCGGGCCTTATATCTGTCGCAAAGGTAACCAAAGAAGTGACAGAAGCAGGCCAAACGGACTTCTCCAAAAATGGATACGACCTCGATTCCGCTGGAATCGCGGTATACCGTCCTGCAAGCGCTTCAAGAAACCTAGTCTTGTGAGTGCCCGTAATTGCCCATTTCTGCGTTGGTAGAATCGTAAGCGTCGTAGGATTAGGAAAGATTTCCTTCGCAAAGTGCTGCGGCCGGAGAATACAGTTTTGAAAAACGACCAACGGCTTATTTGGATTCGTCATTTGTATCCAAATATTTTGAGAAGCTGCCGTATCACTCCCTCCGTAGAGTTGATCTGCCGAATTGTGTTTTATGGCCGACGCGAGTTGACTCCTCCAGACACAAGTGATCAATTTCTCGGAGCCGCGCCAAACTCACTGCGGCGCCGAAATTTAGCTGGCAGTATTATACATTCGGTTTCACGGTCTTAATATCGACCCAACCCATCTATCTATCGGCAAATATATCATGCTACCAATGGTTCAAAAGAAGAGACCCGTCTGTTGCACGATATTTACTTGCTAGTCGTAGTTGATCATCTCATTCTTATTAGGTTGTCTCGCATACTCGTGATCAATCATCAACACCCAGAGCCTGTCCAATAATGCCGACTGCCAGCAAATCTGCCTCAACAGTCTATAGCAGTGATAATCCGGCGATACTTCATCCCGTATTCTTCGGCAGGAATCTTGTGCCGGTTGGTAGTACTAGTTCAGGCATACTCTCTGATTCACGGATATCACATCCAGCATCGTGGGGTTATCAGTCCGGTTACTTAGAATCAGCATCAGTAGTATGCGGGAAAGGGCAGTGCAAAAGATGCAGTTCTAGGCTTTAAGCCATTTGTTTAAGCTTGATAAATCAGAAACGTCTTGTAATATACTAATGGGAGTCACATGACTATAGTTGACTTGAGGGTTGACTCGGTGTATAGGGAACGGTGGGATAGTAATGTTTTGATGGGTATAACAAGTAATCAATGTGATTTTATAGCATAGTTATCAAGCAATGATTCCATAACAAGTGTAGAATCTATTCCACAGTATCTCAGGTATTATATTTGGAGCCAAAACGAATGTCGGGATGGCTGTGCCCTATATGGATCATATTTGTCCCATTTGTGCCCATAGGTTTTGACAGGGGGCAAATCTGTGAAGTACGATTGTGCACTAGAATCATTCGAGATCGCGAAAATCGTTACGACCGAAAGTTTACTGTTCGTTTGATATATTGGAATATTGACTTTATCATCAAGTATCCTTTGACTGGACTGGAATATGCCGGCTTACATTAAGGGAGGAGTCTGGACTAACGTCGAAGGTGGGTTTGATCATAGGCGTGTGTTGAAGATGGTCTGAAGTGATTCAGTGAACCTCGTACTAACTGCTTTCCTAGACGAGATTCTACGTGCCGCGTAAGCCTAATAGACGGTAGTGAAACGTGTTTGAGATTTGATACTGATTCGACTCCTAGTATCGCAAAATACGGATTAAACCAATGGGCGCGCGTGTCCTCATTGCTCGCCCGTAAGACAGCAAAGCAAGTGAAGGCGCGGTGGACTGAATGGCTAGATCCAGCAATTAAGAAAATTGAATGGTCTAGAGAAGAAGATGAGAAGCTTTTACATTTGGCCAAATTGATGCCAACACAATGGCGCACCATTGCTCCAATTGTTGGACGGACAGCCACACAGTGTCTCGAGCGATATCAGAAGCTGCTGGATGATGCCGAGGCTATGGAAAGCGGCGAGTTTGGACTATCTGGACCTGGAAGCGAAGCTCAAGCCCCAGATCAGATCCGGAAACTGAGACCGGGAGAGATTGATCCCGATCCAGAATCGAAGTAAGTTCAACAGTAATATGCAGTTTTGCTTATGTCCGGTGCTAACTGATATTTTATAGACCTGCGCGGCCCGACGCTATTGATATGGACGAAGATGAGAAAGAAATGTTATCTGAGGCTAGGGCTCGATTAGCAAATACTCAAGGAAAAAAGGCGAAGCGGAAAGACAGAGAGCGTTTGGTAGAGGAAAGTCGACGACTTGCCGTCTTACAAAAGCGTCGAGAATTGAAACAAGCTGGTATCAAGTAAGCTGGATTTTATCTAGGTATTGATTTCATAATGCTAATATTTGGTTTCAGCGTGAAATTGGTCAAGAAGAACCGTAACGAGATGGACTACAATGCGGACATTCCGTTCGAGCATCAGCCTAATCCGGGTTTCTATGATACAACTGAGGAGCTTACGCAGAACTATCAAGAGAAACAAGCGTTTGATACTCGAACCCGGCACTATGGCGCTAGACGGAAAGATTCCGAAGATCCTAACGCTTCTCACAAGAAACGGCCCAAAGATGAGTCGCAAGAAGCGGAGGCGGCGGAACGACAGGCGATTATCAGGGCTGAGAGATTGCAGAAGTTGCAAGAAGTTGAGCAGATCGCGAAACGCCGAAAACTCTCACTCCCGGCACCTCAGGCTAGCGAACAGGATTTCACAAATGTGGGATTCCAGAGTCCGCCAGAGCCCAAAAGCGAGCCAGAACCGAAGTTTAATATACAAAGTTTACTAAAGTCTGGATTTAAAGGTCTGCCTAAGCCCAAGAACGACTTTGATTTAGTTGCACCAGAGGAAGAACAGGAAGTTTCTCTAGAAACAGAGCTTCAAGAGGCAGAATTGGAAGAGGACGCTGGTGAGCGTGAACGCAAGATAAAAGAACTCAAGAAGAAGGAGGAACAAAGAGTGCTACTGAGACGGTCGACTGTATTGAGACGCGAGCTGCCTCGACCCACAGTTGTGGATAGAAACAAACTCATTACCGATGCTGAAATTAACGATGCAGATCCTGTTAATGCTGCTATTGCCCGAGAATATCGAGACTTAATTGTTTCGGACGTGATGAAGTATCCAATGCCTAACGGCTATGTACTGAATGCTAAAGGGGTGGCAGCAGTACTTCCCGACTTGGATGACACTCTGAGAACTAAGGCGGTCAAGTTGATTGAAGACGAGGTGTTAGCTCTCGGTGGACTAGAGGAATTTTCCGAGGTCGTGCTAGATTCGTTCGAACGAAATCCATTTAAGTTGGCAGGACTTGTTTGATTACTTTATTATATGAGTTCTATAAGATATTTGTAGATATGTAGTATAAATTATATGTGCCGACTACGCATCGCCATATTGTATTGTAAGGTGGGTGGCATTAAGCTCCAGCGTTCGAAGTCCCAGCCTTTTGCTCCAGCCGCACTGAAAATTCTTTGAATCTTCAGGTGTTGGTATTATCTTCGCAGATATTACGCCACCTGCAATCAAGATCCAACCATCAGCAGAGCGACCAGTTGTAGGAATTCTCATCGCACTTGGAAATAGCAATAATCTATCCTGTATGTTGAGCTGCAGGATTCTTTATCATTAAACGCGCACGACATTATTGAATCTCGTCACATATATGCGGGAATACCATCGCCCAATTGTCGATCATGAGCAGTAAAGGTTACCATACTAGCAATTCGGAAGACGATTTCCTGGATACAGAAGAAGTGCTAGAAATAGTTGGAACCGCATTATTTGCGGCGGCTCAGAAAGCCAACAGCCAGGAGAAGAAAATTTCAGTTTTACTAGGAGGATATATAAATCGTCAGAAGACACTATCAGCAAAACTTTCCGAAGCGAACAGTGCATACATCCAGAGCTCTATACAGAAGCATATATTTGAAGGCAATGGCGTCAACGATGGTAGACAATAAGAGTAGGAGAATACGAAAGCCGTGTTCGGCTACTGCGAAGGATGTGCATCAATTGTCTATTTCTAGCGATGGCGACCACAACTCTATTGCATTTGTAAAGAAATATTATTAGAATATATGGCGTATAAGATAATGTAAGCGAAATCGGATATTCGCAATGGATAAATGCTTTGATTGCATTCGAACGCATACGCTTGAAACGCTGATTTCAGCTCCAAATTTCAGCAAGTCACCGCACAAGATGAAAGTAATGGCCAAACATTACATAGACACGGAAATTTCCAAATTAAGGCCATTCATATAACATATTGTGTGGAGTCACTCGTACAACACATACATTTACAGAGAGTAGCCAGTACAACAAACTAAAATTGCGAAACATTTAACCCGATATAATGTGATTTTGAAACGCTATGCACTAGACTCAGCCAGTTTGAGCGTGACTCCCTTTTTGATAGTGGCCCAGCCGATCAATCTAAACTGCAATTAGCCAAGGCAAAGCTAGTAAAACCGGACCAAACTGAGACATACCGCCAATGCTTCTCAATTCTTCGAGACAAAGCAATTTTCTCTCCAATCTCCGTACATGCAGGAGATGTAAGCTGAAGCTTGGCCAAATCCTAAAATTTTCGTCAGTCCTCATGCAGTTATCAGCGAATGCCACAAATAACTTACAGCCTTCACACCGACAACACGAGCACCCGTCGCAGTTGATCCAATATTCACCATCAGAATCTCGTTCTTAGTCAATTTCTGAACACGAGCTTGCTTCTTCTCATCCGTCTTGACGCCTAAAAGTCTTCGCAACAGGAAGTAGTTGATCTCAATTTCGGTGTAGATTTCCGGAAGCTTTCCCTTAGATCCAAGTACATGTCCGACCAGACGATCAGCTCGGCAAAGAGTAGGGTCGATCTTCGTTCCAACACCAATGAGTCCACCCGGGACAGCAAACTTTAGATCATTATGTTCAGCATATAGAGAAATGATGCGACTGAAAATAGGTCTGCACTGGATCTTGCCCTCGTTATCCTTGGTCACGATACCGGGTCTTATTTCAATCTCATCTCCTAACCGCAGGACACCAGTCAAGATACTGCCACCGGCGACTCCACCCTTCAAATCATCGATCTCCGAACCAGGTTTGTTAACATCAAATGATCGAATAACAATGAGCTTTGGAGTGGCCAAAAAGTCTCTAGGTGGCACTGGAATAGACTTGACTAGATATTCATTGACTGCGTCAATATTGTACTTTAGCTGTGCGGAAATAGGAATGATAGGTGCCTTGTCCGCTGCAGTTCCCTTCACAAACTTCAAAATGCTTTGATAATGTTCCAACGCATTCGATTCTCGCATAAGATCAACTTTATTCTGGAGAATAATAATGTGATTGAGTTTCATAATTTCGATGGCAGCCAGGTGCTCACTTGTCTGAGGCTGAGGGCAAGATTCATTCCCTGCGATCAAAAGCAGCGCAGCGTCCATAACTGCAGCTCCTGACAACATAGTAGACATAAGAATATCGTGACCCGGGCAATCAACGAAACTGTTGATGTCAGAATTATTTCCCATGATATATTGAAAAAATCTTGTATACCTAACATGTCGCAACAATTGATACCGACCATTGCATCCTATTCTTTCACACAGAGGCGACACCTCCTTCTCAGATCTAAATGACCGGTAGCAATCCGGTCTAGGGCAAGTTGGAGAATCGCATTTATAAATCTTAGCGTTCGCATAGCCGAGTTTAATAGTAATGTTTCGCTCAAGCTTCACATTGTCAGTTAGCTACTAGAGGACAGCGACATTCTCGAGATCACACGCACTTCATTCTTGAATCGAACAGTCTGGACTCCGGAAAGTGCTTTAACAACGGTACTCTATCGCTACATTAGTATATGACGATGCACTAATACAGAATCCAGTTCCAGCGTTACCTTTCCGTGCGCCACATGACCGATTGTACCAATGTTGATGGTCGCCTGTCTGTACGAGTTATGTCAGCATCTTGTTATTATCACCTAAAATCACACTTCACGGACCTCGCTATGATCTCTATACTCAGAGGATTCAGTTTGGAGAAATCTGGATTATCTGGCTGCGGCGGAAGACCAACAGGCTTCTCTTCCTTGATTTCGTCATCAGAAACCGAGTCCGCTTCGATCTCTGGCTCTGCGAATGTAACAGATTTGGGCTTCGCAACGGCTGGTACCTCGTCACCATAAATGGGAGGCGTATTAACTCCGTTCTCAGAAGCCATAGCGCAGAAAGTCCAATTTCAGTATATCACGTCTAAAATAATTATTAGTATCCAAAAGACAGATGATCAATCGACGATCAGTTACGATCAGGTTGACTCATTCAATCATCCTAAACGACAGACTTGTCCGTATTCATTGTTGCAATGGGAATATACCTAATCTATCTATTGTTACCTGTGCTATCTCACAGTTGCGGTAAGCACGACCTATTCAATATGGTCACGGATTTAGGACTCATCGCTAATACTCAATCGCGACGAAGAAATTTTCTGACGTTTAATCCATCCTACCAATGCCATTGTTAAGGTTATAATTGTCTAATTGTCTCAGCATTTGACACTACGCCGTTGGGCAAGGCATCATCGCGACTTGGTGCGGCCGCAGAACCCCCTGCACTACAGCAGTGCGTTGTTGTTGCCGCCCGCCTCGTCTCGCCGTTCGATATCAGTCCTATATCTCACCCCGCCTCCATACATTTATTACGGAGCGCAGTTTTAAGAAATTGGTCACAAGCGTCTTATAGAGATGACGAATGTAAATGCTCGTTACGATTATGAGACGTTTTATCAGCAACAGCAGCAGCAGCAGCAGCAGCAGCCGCCGCCACTGTCTATGTATACGTCTCAGAGAGGCTCAAGCGGCACCCGGCACCACCGACACCATGCCAATGGAAATGCAGCCTCGACAAAGAATGGATCGGCTAGACCTGGTGCACGGTCACAGACGCTCCTAATCAATTCTAAGATCCGGCATATTAAGAAGAAAGACGGCGAGCCGCTGTGGCGCAATGATATTCAATACGATTTCTTGAAAACATTATTTTACGACGAGACCCGAGTATTTACTAATAGTTACGACGGATCGCCGAACCATACATATTCAGAGATTTATATTGACGCGATGGCGCGCTCGTCGAAGTCGTCGCGAGTACTGCGAGAGAAACTCCTCGGCGATCGGCAGGCCGGTTTGAATATTGCAATGGTATGCCTGCTGGTCAATATTGGCCGGATGAATACCACACTGAATTGTATGTGTCACCTTTCGAATTGACGTATGGATCATTAGAATCTCACCAATGTCTCTATAGTCTTCCCAGAGATGCGCGCACAATTACGAACATACCACCCAATTCCATCACTCCAGACGTATTCTGATCCGACTGCGTACAAGCAATTGCAGGATGCTCCGCGTCTGAAAAGTATTCTAAAGGGAGCATGCGAAGATCGACCCGAGCCCAGTACGCTTGATCAACTGCTACTACAACCTCGGCTGCCACGTACGAATCCGATCAACTTGGTGTTTATATTAGCTACTTACGCGCGACGTGTAACGGACTTGTTTTTTGTTGAACCCTTCGAGTTTTATGATTTTATCATGAACACGTCAGTCTCAAGTGAATCCAGGGCCAAAGCGTTCCTGTGGTTGATGTGGGTATACTTGGAATCTGATTTGAGTCCTGAGCAATTGCGTGCCAATCCATTTGGATACGGGCAGGAAGGTGGTATGAAAATACCAGCCTTTATGACTTTGTCACCGGAAGACCTGGACAAGGAGAATGTCGACACGGATCCCGAGAAGGAGTTTGCCGAACGAATGATCCAAGAGCGGAAGCGTATGTACTGTTTTTTAACCTTGTATAGCGACGTCTAGTCCTGACGACTATTAGGCCATCTTGAGAACGCTTCTACTTCAGATGCTGCCACCAAGCCTAAAGATGAGGGTGCTTCACATCAGAAAAAGCAGCGCAAGATAAAGAAGTCTTTTAAGTATGAAGACGAGGCCGCCACTGGGAAAACGTCTCATGGACATGACCGGAGTGAGGGCTTGGGCGAACATATGGATGTGTCCGATTCTGATGTGTCTCAGCGGACCTTTAGTGCGTCATCCCCTCTACTAAATATGAAGACGGCCATGAAGCCTCCAAAAAAACAGAGTAAGTCAGAATCCGCGGCTACGGAGCTTGCCAATCGGAGAGAGGAGAAATGCTCGATTGAAGTGGAACATCTCGTTAGAGTCTCTGATCGACGACGCAAGCGTGCGAGATATCAAGAAGGTGCAATAAAACGAACTTGGAAAAAGATTCGCACCCGTGATCCTTTTGAGCAATCGGAAGACGAGCAGATATTGGTCAGCTTTGAAATGATGGCCTCGGCAGCATCTTCACATAAGCGCAAGAACATTGATCTCAACACTCTCAATAGTCACATTATGAGCAGCCTTTCAGGTGTCCGAGATTCAAACTTAGGGAACGATTTTGGCGAGGAGAGTCGATCATTAGCTACCGCATTTAGACGAGCTAATCGTTGGATTGCACGATGGTACCACATGAAGGAGCTCGAGCCGCAAGGTTCTCGATTGTCCAAGGAGAAATCAGTACAACCTTCACGGCCACAGACTTGCGAGCCGGAGCCTGCAACATTCGATAACTCTCCTGAACCGATGTACGATGCCAATGGGCCGCACATGGTTGCGATGCGTTAAAAATGTTTAGTACAAGATCTTAGGTTGAAGGATTTGATACGAAGTAGTTGCAATCGTGTTGCCTTTCGTTGTAGAAATAGCGTAGTATTCTCGCATTTTATTGTTTGGGATCCGGATAATTTCAGTGAAATGTATAATAGTTTACCGCTTGAGAGGCGTGACATACTAAAAGCCATGAGATCAATGTCGTAATCATAGCCAGGTACTGTATTGAATGACCGTATTGTATATTACAATGTCTCTTCATTTATATTCTTACAAGAAACCTTCCGATACAGGCCGCTTCCGCGGAAGTAATGCCATCCGCAAGGCGCGTCTCTCGTCTATTCCAAAACTTCCTAGTAGTCAAATCATGATTAATGGAACACACAGAACGTAGACGCATAATAAATAACGTACCAGTTGCCATGTTAGAGAGTTATCTGAGTTTCTTAAGCAACGGATTTCGTAATCCAGACGATATAGAGCAGAATTCGCTGCTCCGATATAGTCGTCAATCTGTGCCTCAGTGATATCACGCGCTGTGATTTCGGGAGCAACTTCCGTGTCTTTTTGTGCAATTTGATCTAAGATCAGTTGTTAATGCGTGTTCGATTCTCGATAGCGTATAGCCTACTGGACACTGTTAATATACTAGCGAGCGCCTTTTGCAGTTCCCGAGATGTGAATCTCCTATTCACGATGAACGCCTGAATCAGAGCTCTGTGTACGTCTGTTAAGTCCCTCTCCTCTGCTGACATTGTAAGCTGCAAAGTACATGCAAGACAAGGCTGAGCCGGAGTCTATAGAGATAATGCGGGTGGTGAACGCAGGCCATGGCAACGAGCTGATTTTGGTTGTTTCGCCAACGCGACGCGTGGACGAATGACACGTGACATTACCCGTACCCTTGATTTGAGCACGTCGTGCTTTGCGTATATGGCTAATATGCGGGAAATGGTCTTGCTTACAAAACCAACCCTCGACTTATAGAGACTGGATACGGAATCTTTCGGACACTACATGCTATTCATTCTACGCCGATAAATGCCTTAACCTTCCTGTAACAAACGAATATCAACATGAATATAGTTTTAGTTGCCAGAAAACATCTGGTCACATCAGCAAGTCGAGCAGTGCTGGTTAATAAAACTGGCGAGAGATTGCGACATTTCGGCCCATCAAATGCAACAATATCGACCGGCACGCGTGAAGTCTGGAGTCAGAAATGTGTATTCGGTGCATTTAGGCAGACATATTTCACCAGATCAATATCACTAGATGCTGAAAAGACGATAGAGAGTAGCAAATTCGTTCCGAACGTGGACTGCGCGGTAGAGGATAATTCGCCTAAAGTGCCAATGATTGGCAATCCAAAGCAAGATGAAGAAGGGAATGACATGCTGGTGTACATTACTCCAAGGGCTGCAGCAGTACGTTATGTTTGATTGCTAACTTAACTTGCGTCTAATAATTTCTTTAGCGACTAAATGCTATTACAAAGTCGGATAACAATCCGAACTTATTCCTTCGTGTGACAGTCGAAAGTGGCGGTTGCCATGGATTTCAGTATCTTATGGGTTTGAAAGAGACTCTTGATCCCAATGAGGACACGTGAGTGATTCATTGCTTGTATAAATTTAAAATTGCTAACATTGCTGTGTGTAGTATCTTCGATCTTAACGGCGCGAAGGTGGTCATGGATGAGATGTCACTTGGCATTCTTAAGGATTCAACAATCGACTATACTACCGAACTTATCGGAAGCCAGTTTAAGATCATTAATAATCCACGGGCTAGCTCCAGTTGCGGGTATTTGTCTTCCTGTCTGATCTTGTTGCTGTTCTCACTAACATTCATATAGATGCGGCACAAGTTTTGATATTGATCTTAGTAAATAAGAGTTTCGATATTTTGCATGATTGGTTGGGATTATAAGGTATCTATATCATGGCGTTGGTGATATTATTGATTACACCGGGTATTTGCATATATTTCTTGGTCGCAGAGCCACTTGTTTGAAACAATTACTCGACGAGGGAGCTTATTGGGCGAGAGGCGCTATACGTGTTATTGTTGGAATGAGTCTGTAAATGTCTTCACAAGGAGCACTCTCTCAATGTTTCAGAATTCCAGAATCCCATATATAGTAGAGTATTGTAGATTTCGCACGATTCAGTGCTTTACATTGGCTACAGGCCGTTGTTACGGGATTTCACGGGAGTGCCCAAGCCGCACCGACCCTATTCGTTTAAAGCGGCCCGAGCTGTGGAGCGCCATAATAATAATGTTCATGCATCTACAAGTCACAATCAACATCCCCTGTGCTAATGTAAATTCCATTGCAATAACTCGGATGCAGCATTGATCATATACTCACAACAAGAGGAAAAACGCCAAAATGCCATACAACA
Source organism: Lipomyces doorenjongii (assembly GCF_038497915.1). NCBI lineage: Eukaryota > Fungi > Ascomycota > Lipomycetes > Lipomycetales > Lipomycetaceae > Lipomyces > Lipomyces doorenjongii. The sequence continues at coordinate 301,227 of NW_027118072.1, forward strand.
TAGCGTAAGTGCCCGGACAATTTCTCGTGGAAAATCGCTTACGATCTTATAATAAGTATGGTCTCGGATTTCTTTTACCCTCAACCAGGAGGTATTGAGTCACATATTTATCAGCTTTCCTCAGTAAGTACGATTAAAACTGGAATGAAGTATTCGCAGCCTAGTTAATAATTACTACAGAAACTCATATCATTGGGGCACTCTGTGATCATTATTACGCACGCACATGGCTCTCGAGTTGGTGTGCGTTATCTAACGCATGGGCTTAAGGTCTACTATGTGCCATTTTATGTTCTGTACAGGGAGTCAACTTTTCCGTCAGTCTTCTCTTTCTTTCCTATTTTACGGAATGTATTGATCCGAGAAGAGATCGAAATTGTTCACGGACATGGAAGTCTAAGCAGTCTGTGCCTTGAGGCAATTCTACATAGCCGGACCATGGGTTTACGGACTGTCTTCACTGACCACTCGCTGTTTGGGTTTGCAGACCCAGGCAGTATTTTGGGCAACAAAATGCTGAAATTTACGTTAAGTGACATTGGACATGTTATTTGCGTCTCACACACATGGTATGCTTTGCATAGAACTCAATCCCTTTGATATAGTGTGTTAAGTTTGACTATACAGCAAGGAAAATACTGTTCTACGGGCGTCTTTAGATCCAGTTACCGTCAGTGTCATACCGAACGCTGTCGTGGCTTCCAACTTTCGACCTGACCCTTCCAAAGCGTCTTCTGAATATAGTATGTAGGTCATTGTGATTGTGTTAATATTGAATCTAATATCAATAATTTAGTAAAGATCATCGTCATTTCAAGATTATATCCTAATAAAGGCGCAGATTTGTTGACAGCTGTTATTCCCAATATTTGCAAGATTCACCCGACAGTGAGATTTATCATCGCTGGGAGTGGACCGCGGGAGATAGATCTTGAGCAAATGAGAGAGAAGTTCCAACTCCAAGAAAGAGTAGAGCTTGTCGGTAGTATTCGGCATGAAGATGTGCGCGATGTAATGGTGAAAGGGCATATTTACTTGCATCCTACGCTGACCGAGGCATTCGGAACAGTGTTGGTGGAGGCTGCATCCTGTGGCTTACTCGTTGTTACGACAAAAGTTGGGGGCATACCGGAAGTACTTCCCTCGCACATGACCATTTTTTCTTCGCCTTCTGAGGATTCTCTGACTCAATCCACGCTGGAAGCAATTAAATTGATCGAGTCCAAGGCGGTCGATACATCGAAGTTTCATGAGCAAGTCAAAGGCATGTACGGTTGGCATGATGTCGCTCGTAGAACTGAAAACGTTTACGATAGCGTTGCAAAAATCGACAATGAGCCGGTGATCGATCGACTTAAACGATACTACGGCTGCGGAATATGGGCTGGAAAGCTTTTCGTCATGTGCGTCGTTATCGACTATCTACTTCTGAGAGTTTTGGAATGGTTATATCCTGAGTCTGGAATCGACAGAGTAAGAAAATGGCCACGGCGACCTATTGATAAATCTCTACTTGCTGGGGAGAACAGCGAGTCGGCGAAGATCGAGTCCGAAGATGAAGACAGCGGTCTTGGTGGGACTACGGCTATTTCATGAGCTGTTTTCTGTCAAATAATATATGAGTTTTTACACGTTTAGGCATTGATCGACATAGTAGGAGTATGGAGTTTAGTTTGGATAAAAAATACTACTCTAATAAGTACGATTTTGTAACTGATAGCCAATGTAAATGTCCGCTTGTATATGGATTAGTACATCTAAATACGTATAATGTCATACGGATGCAATTTGAAATGTACAACTTGCATGGGTGAAATATGCACAATGGTATCTTCAGCTACCACATTTGCGCTCTTGACTCAAAACTTCCTAATCCTGTAGCGTTAACACAGCAACGCTCTCAACATGATGAGTCTAATCAGAACGCGTTAGTATTACACCTAATCAAATCTTATGAGACTCATGTAGATTACCTGAGGGAAGAAATCAAAGCCACGAATACTATTTACATGATACTTTAATCCACGAGGATCTTTCAAAATATAGCCAATGTCTCTGGCTTGCGTATGGACATTGCAAGACACGTACACAATCCTGCGCGGAAGATAATCAAGAAGTTGATTTAAAAAGTTATTATCACAGCCTTTTCGCGGTGGATCCAAAATCATGGAAGTCTCATTAGGTGGAGTTCGAATCTTCTGTATATGCTATTAGCAATCCCTTACGTAAACCGACAAGCTCATAAGCCTACCCCGAAAATTACTGCTGCATCTCCGAGAACAAACTCAGCATTGGTAATATTATTGTCCTGCGCATTGGATGTGGCACATGCGACACTCTTTGGGGAAATTTCAACTCCAATGACTTCCTCCACGCTTTCGTTGCAAGTTATACTGAACAGACCAGATCCACAGTAAGCGTCAACTAAATACTTGGGCGCCGGTAATGGCTTGTATTCGTCATTAGACAAACGCAGCTTGAGTTGAGAGTTGACATATTCGGTGACTCGAGGAAGCACAGAGCTATTACACTGGAAAAAGTCTCCTACATAATCAGTTAGTATGTTTGCAAATATTTTCACGACTATGTTACTATGTTACTCACCTGCTGGATACTTAAACCGGTACCTATCGACATATTCCGTAACAGTATCCTTGGAATCGATACAAACCGATTTTTTAGTTTCGTTAGTAGTCTCGTCCATCTCCAGACTTTCACGGAGGAGTAGAGTTGCGCCACGTTTGTAGGAATATATGTTATCTCTAACCCTGATCCGCTCCTTCTTATACGCTTCATTTATAGCAGGCGTGCCAATAGGACACTCTTCAATGTCAATAACAAAAGATCTACCTTTTTGTGTGAATCCAATCGGTGTGACTGTTGGTAGGTGGCCATTCCGAGGGACATCGAAGTGTGGTGTCAGCTTCGTTCGGTACCCATACTGTAATGGCGAACCAATTGTGTCGCCAATTTCTGGAATTACGCCATCTGAGACTTTGCAGAAATTTTTGTAGGCCCGCACAATGACCTCACGTTTGTGTCTTAACTGCTCTTCGTACGGTAACATTTGCAATTGACAACCCGCACATTTTGTGAAATACTTGCATCTGACGAGAGAGTCGTCACGGTCGTGTCCGCCAGATAAAACTGCCTCCAAATCCGCCAACGAGTAATGCCTAAATACCGTTAGGTTTACAACTTAATCGGTGTCGGCCACAATACATACTCAAGGCGCTTATAGATCTTGACTTTCACTAGATCGCCAGGAATGCTATATGGGACCACAATAATCTCAGAAGTGCCGCCTTCAAGTTTGTCAACACCAATACCGTCTCCCGTGGAGCTTAGTTTTGCAATATAAAGTTCAGTGTACCGAAACTCCGTAGTAGGCTGTTGTTCGAGAATGAACGACTTGCCGTCTTCGCTTGTCTTCACATCTACGTGCAAGCCCAATGATTCCCGCAGTTCCATAACATCGCATAGAAGATACCCGTCCGGGGATGTCTTCTCCACAACTATGGGCTTAGGCTTTCGATTATGTCTCCTCTTCACTCTCTTTGCATTGTGTCCATCTTCAGCCTTTTTGTTTTCGGCTTGACGGTCGAAATGAATTGGGATATTTCTCAGTTCGCCATTGGAACGCTTCGAAGCAGTTATTGGAGCCTGCACTTCTGCACTAGATTCTGCAAACTTAGGTTGAGACTCAAGGTCCGCCATCGATTTAAGTCGAGATTTTATCCGTAGAAGCGGCTGTTGAATGCTGTGGGAAGCAGCAAAGCCTCTGTATATGTGGCGACGGATGATATCGTGTTTGCTAACTTTCGCCCACGGTTTCGGAAGCGCAGCACTATACCGTAATGAAAAAGTGACAAATATTTCAACTGTCCCAAGTAACTTTAAACCACGTAACATGAAATAACGTCGACCCGAGCCGAGGTCATATTAATTGCACTTATTGAACTGCGACAGAGGCTTGATTCCCGAATTTTTTTGACGATAAACTTCTGGGTATGGGCTAGGATGACTCCTGAATATTCGGCATATGAAAGTCACGGTGCGAATATGCCGTAACTGTCCCTCTATTTTGTGACAGTTTCGGCGAAAAAATTTGGCTATGGGCGATGGAGCGGTTTTCGACAGCTCATACGACCATTTTTGACGATACGTTTACGGTCTGTGAGTACCTGTATATCTGCCTTGTCGGATTGCAAGTATCGGAAAATGTCAAAAAGGACGTTCTACCAATTACTGTGGGCAGCAAACCGGCCAAGAGTACACGGTAATGGATGTGTGAGGGCTCAGAGTGCCCGAGAGTCCACAGATGCGACAAAGGCACTGTCGGAGAAGATATCTTCGGAAATAAAGCAAGAGGCGGCGAAACTGGAGTTTCCGACAATTATAACAAGATCAGATCATATACAACGATTGAGCAAATACTACTCACCGAAAATGCTCAAGTCAATTATCGCGGCAGAGCAAACAGTTACTCCCGACCTATGGGATAATAGGAAAAAGGCGAAGCCGCTATTTCCACTTTCATATGTGGACGATTTGGCGAAACACGACCCTTTTTATGATCTTCCTAAAATGCCATGGACAGATTTCTCTGAACCTCACCAACCTGTTCCGCCTCCAAGCGATCTCCCTCCGACTGTGCCGCCAGACTTGATGAACGCAGATGTCGTGGAAGCCGAGTTGGCGAACAACAGAGGCATCAGCAGAGATTATATGAGGAGGTTGATAGTTAGGCCATTAGTTCGGAAACTTGTCTCCAATGTTACTAGACTGGGCAAAATCCGAAGTTTCTATTCTCTCGTTATCGTCGGTGACCAAAATGGAATGATCGGTATCGGCGAAGCCAAGGATCGTAATGAATCCAGCAGGGCCGTTATGAAGGCGAAAAGTAAGGCACTTAGAAGCATGTTTTACATACCGCGACTAGACAACAGAACGATATTTTGTTCTTTGGATAACCATTATCATGGAGTTGATGTGCAACTGTGGCCCCGCCCGCCTGGTAAGTTAGATCGAGTGCTCGTTATGTCACAGATTAACGTTTCATTAGGCTTCGGACTGCGCGTCAATCATTTAATCCACGAAGTGGCCGTGTGTGCAGGACTGAAAGATTTAGGCGGTAAAGTTCGCGGCTCGCGCAACAAGATGAACACAATTAAGGCGACAATTGAGATGTTACGAAACCAGGTGTTACCTGAAGAAATTGCGCGGGCCAGAGGAAAGAAGGCTGTGGATATCAAGAAGACTTATTTTTCAGCCGGAAGTTAAGATTCGACGAGTTGCATAGAACATAAATGTTCATATTTATGTATTATTATACTGTACATATCTCCATGACCTTTAGTTGAACGCTAAGATTCAGAGTCCTTAAACTACGCACATGCGTCCTTAATTACTGTTGTGATTTATCCCAGATACCTAATGCTCTTGAATACCTTTAACGCCAAAACAATCCAAATATTGCCGTCATACATGTCATTCTGAACCAGCCGCTAATACGATGCCCCCTTCTTCGTCATGAAGTTGTTGCTGTAAAAAGATACTATAGACTGAAGCCTTAAGAAGTGTGAACACGATTGCCATCTTGCGCTCTAAGACACGCAAGTTATCCAATATTTCTGGCGTCGGTACTGAAGCCATTTTTGCCAATTGTCCCGAGAGCTAGAGAGCATGAACATTAGCATCTTTATTAATAAAAATTCACCTCTAAAGGTGTAGGAATACGCGTACTATGTTCAAATTCTGACTTAACAGCTTGTACTCTTTTAGAAGATCTTGCTCGAGAGGGGAAAGAAGATGGAGAAACACGTCGGACGAGATCGCAGGGGATACAAACGTACCCTGGTTGTCCTGAATTGCTGACATTATAGGAGTCCGATATATGGAAGGGTGGGGCTTAGCTTATGACAAAGAGCAGCCTGCTCTAGACAAGCAAAATGCGTATCAGAATTGAGCTGCTTAAGAAATAATAGGTCGTAAGCTCGAATCGGTTTCCCAAGGGAGACGCGTACACATAAACATAGGTTAGGGTTCTTCGCCCACTAACGCGATATTGTGGTCCCAGCGGGCCCCGTTTCAATCGTACGAAGAAAATAGGACAAAGGCTATCGTCCATAGTGGAATTACGATCGATATATGGACGCAGTAGGATCTGCTACCTCTACTCCTGGACAGGGCCTATCGCCGTCGACGCACGCAGCACAAAGCCAGCCGGAGAAGTCGTACTTTGAGAAACAACGGGAGGCACTGGTAGCTGAAATTGCGATTGTAAGTTGATAAAGCAGGATCTTGGACCAGATTAAAAGCTGACTTTGTTTGTAGAGTTTAGAACACGTCTTGTCGAACATAAACACTCTCAATCGATCGCTGGAAGGTGCAATCGCGGTAGGTGCCTTATGCCAGGTGTTAGTCATGAACCTCGTACTGATTGGTTATAAAACAGGTTGGCAAGGAATTTGAGAGTGTATCGACACTGTGGAGTACATTTTATGATGGTATTGCACATGAAAATCATGGTGGCGTAGATGATGAAGACTCGGATGAGGAAATCGTTGATGTTGAAGAAGGAGGGAGCAGAGATAAGAATGCTGCGCATAAATTCAATAAAGGAACCTGAATTTGACTTTTCATCTTGATTCATCGTTATTACGTGGACTGATATTGAATTACGTTGATTGTGACTATGGCCGTATATACTTAGTCTATGATTAATGATGGTTAAGCTAAGACTTAAAATGGGCGTAGCGGCATGGAAAAACTGGACTACGTATAGGCTAACTGGATTAAATCAATGTCAATTCTCCTAACCAAAGTAAACTATGCCGATTGAATAAGGAAGCATAAACTAAACGAGAAACGATCCCCCAATACTCTATCCAGGCCAATGACAATTACTAAAATAATATCTCACTGAGACGAATGAAAGAACCATAGTAGAGTGCATATCTACGTTACAGAATTGTGCATTTCCCTTTCGTTCGTCCAATCGATGGCTTCCTTATGGCGTCGACGACCGTTTGAAAGACAATGTGTAGCCCTTCGCCCGTCTTCGACGAGCACTCGACATAAGGAACGTGCCCTATCTTATTGGCCATACTTTGAGCCTAATTTTCTGTCAACTCGACTGTACAGATGCTAGGAGCATTGTGGTTATACATACCATGCCTGCCGTAACAGGTGCCAATCCTTGTGAGCGTAGCGTTTTTATTACATTACCATCCCTGCGAAGATCGGTCTTCAATCCGACAAGTATCATGGGAGTCCCAAACGGGCAATAGTGCATAACTTCAGGCCACCACTGTGAGGGGTGACGATATTTGGTTAGGTATTCTCAAGACACTGTTGATTTTATGGACTCACCTTATCATACACATTCTCCAGGGAAACCGGCATATCCACTGAGAATGCCAGTAAGACAACAGCAACATCCGTGTAAGCAATAGGTCTAAGCCTATCGTAATCTTCTTGTCCAGCTGTGTCCCATAAATCGAGTGTTAGCATTTTTCCGCTCTGCAGTTTGACATTGTGAGGGTAGTTCTCGAAGACAGTTGGCACGTATAACTATTTAGCCGTGAGAATCAGGATCGACAGGACAGTTCGAGCTCAGGGGTACGCAAACATACGTCAGGAAATTCGCCTTTCGTGTATGTTAGCAGCATCGAGGTCTTCCCGCAAGCACCATCGCCGACAGTCAATACCTTATAAAATGGGTAAGGACTCTTATCCACCATTGACGTAATCGAGGCCACTATATTCTCTGTTAGCAGTATAATCATGTGCAGAAATTACGTCTAGTAGGACGACATCCGTACATTGCCTTAATCACGCCGACACTACAGATGCAGAAACGGCTGCGATATGCGATAATGCTCTGAGAGCAGGTGTATTATCTCTTGTAAACGTATGTGTTGTGACTCAGAACCTTTTAGCTGCTAACTGGACAATGCAGATAAGTTCTCGTTGTGTAAATCGGCGAAATCGTGGAGTGAAAATGCCATGGCTAAGAACAATGAAGACCGGTTGTCTCAATATCACCGAATCGCACGCGCACAGTCTGTGTTTTCAGGGGGGGGGCAGGTTAACTCCCACGAGTTGAAAGTTTATCCTTTTGCTCTCGCAACCGATCTAGCCTATAATAAATAGGCTTGCTGTGACTTGCCATATCAATACATTATTGTCGTTGATGCGCAATCTCCTAACCACAATTACGCTAGTTACTCAGCTATTGTAATATAATATTTTACGCGGACTCACAAATTGTTTTCAGTGATAACATCAATAATGTCGTAGTCTCTCGAAATCAGCGGATTATTAATTACTAGGTACTTTGGACCTGCGGAAATTTGCGTACTGCGTACGTTTTTTGACAAAGAGCCTGCTGCATCTTAATCATGCTGATGTCGCCTTCCAGAACGAAATTGATATAATTTACAATATTATTCAGTAGTCAGCATAATGTGACAGCGCATACTTGCAATTTGCAAGCGATTACTATGGTGTGAAGCCGGTATGTTGCAGTTCCGTATACTGTATGGCTATCAAACAGGCGACAGAAGGGCCCATACGCGCGGCGCTCGCAAATGCTTTCAAGATATGCTACGTTATCATAACGCATATGGCGCCAAGTTAGCCCAAACTTTTGTATTATCTATTTGCATCAAAAAATTCCCAAAGCCATGTCCTGTCACTCCGGATCCATATAAACATCAACACATGAACATAACAAATACTCCAACACTTGATACCAAACTCTGCTCCAAAACTACTACTACCTAAATATACAAGAAGAACCGAAACCTAACGAGACCGACGCCGGCGGGGTTGAGGCCGATAATGATGATGATGATGATGATGATGGTGAGGATGTTGCTGCTGCATCCTACTCTTTCCAATACTAATACCTAACCGGCCAATACCAGACCATACTTCTGGCGATAATTGCAATGGCAGCTTCCGTCCATACAAACATTGATCTACTACCCATGTGCCAACGAGAAATTCTTCTTGAGTCAGGTAACCTTGCTTCTCCCTACTCACCAGATCCCTGATACCGGTATTCGTTAGTAACGGTGCAAAACAAAGATCAGTAATAATCACTCACCATATTTTCTCTAACATATCCCTATTTAATCTAGATCTCTCCCAAATTTTTCTAACCACTAGATTATGTACGCAATCCGACAATTCTGAGGGTAGAAGTGTTCCTTTGTTCGCGGCCCATAAAGCCCCATATCTTTTTCGCTCGATCTCACTGATTGTGCCACTCACAATCAAGTGTTTCCATGGCTTCTCGGCATTGAACATATGCTTCTTCTTTTCTGGTTTCCGCATAGTAGTCCTAAATGGCGTTCTCATTGGTGCAAATTCTGCTGAGAGACGACTAAGCCGTTGATTGCCATTTTGATCGTCCTGTATTGTCCGCGGGGCGGGAAGCGACATTGTTGACAGAGACGCTTCGGCATTTCCATACATCGACGACGGGCTTCTGCTCACCGAGGATGATATTCCGCTAACGCTTTTGTTTGTTCCAGCACCAAACCTGTTATAACTGTGGAATGGTTGGAATATTTTGCTCATTTTAGTCAAGCGACGTGGTGGTAGTGACAAAACTTGCGATGATGCTGCAGATATCGGCCGCGAAGAACTGTGAGTTGAATATGCCTTAGCATCTGAGATTGTTCGCCGAGCTGCAATAGATCTCGGCTCAGACTTTACCACTGATAAAGTCGATGACGCAGAAATAGACGGACGACGCGGGGGATTAAGATCGCCGGGAGGACATGACTCACTTCGGACCATGTCAGGCCATGGAACACGCAAATGGTCAGAAAGTGACTGCGAGACTGGAAAAGCCGATTCATTCGTGTCACTTTCCATGGAATGGCCGTTCACTGATGCTGAATAATTAGACGCCAACGAGGAAGGTCGGTCTGTACCAGTATTCTGTTGAGCTGAAAGAATCGAGTGTTGAGTTACCCTTTGTGGTCTAGGACAAAGCACTTCGAATTGTGTTGACTAGGTGGATACGTTAAATCAAAACTTATGATCAAAACCAACACTACAACAGTTCACTCACCTTCGAGAGAGCGGACTTTGCCTGTGACATCACGGCGGCATTAACAAGTTCCTCGGCCTTGGCTGCTTCTTCACCGCGTTTAGCAATTAACCTCGCGGCTATCAATGCCCCAGAACTCTTGATCATTGCGGCTTTCTCTTGCTGTAGTTGCGCTTGCTCTTTCGCTAGCCTATGCGATTCCACCATTACTTTCTTCGCTGCAGCTTGAATATTCGCTCCCTCTAAATCATTCTTGACTTCGCAAGATACATTTTTGCTATCGGATACACCGCCTGCATTTATATCCTCTGCAATCCGTCCAACTACAACGGGCTGCTCTAACGATGAGGAGAGTGACACGGTCGAACGAATAGATGGCGCAGGTGAGGACGACCGTAAACCCTGCGGTGATTGTATCGACTTTACATCTGCCACGGACGATGCAACACTTCTCGGAGACACTGAACTGTTAGTCGAAAACGAGACTGCAGTGTCCCTATCCCTCGGAGAAGGCGATACAGACGACGATTTGTAGCTTTTGGCAGCAGCAGCAACAGAATCCAAACCAGTCTGAGGTGTGGAGACGGGGCTATTGATGGCCAGTGTCTCCACCTGATGTCGGTTGGCACTTTGAGCTGCAGCTGTCGCGGCTGCACTTGGTGAGCGGATAGCCGAACCGGCATTCATATCGCGCCCTCTGGGAGCATCTATAGAGGATGCATTCAATTGATAGTGTTGTTCCCTCGGATGATAGAGCTGTTGCATGCCATTAATGTTGATTCGTGGTGCTCCTGCAGCGTGGGCTTGAGACTTTACTGCGGGGCTGCCTGCATTGACATTGTCGCTGTTGAGTGGACCATTACCGACTGACTTATTATCCGAAGGCAATGGTTTTGAAGAAACTGATTTCGCTGCTGCTGCGGCAGAACTCAGAGCAATTGACGAATTTCCGTGTGATGGCCGAAGATCATAAGCCGGAGAGGGAGATATTTTCCTACTGTTACTCTTAGACTGCAATGCCGATGGAGATATGGTCCCTGCCTTCCCGGATGCCAAAGACGCAGCGATGGCGGCTGATGTAGCAGCCGTAGTGGCATTGTTAACACGCGAATAGCCGCCGGACATTTGACCTTCAAGTCTACGATGGTCCCGTTGATGGACTCCTAAATATACTATATTCCACCCGAACCCCCTTCACACCAACTACCGACAAGAATATGCTGCTCCTTAGTGGTCCTCAGCTATTTCAATGCGATCTCTGGAGTGAAAGTGGTGTATCTAGCGTCGTTGTATACACAAACTCATTGTATTGTGTGTTGCTGCTACTGTTGTTTATTGACGTGGACCGGGGCGTAAAAGCAAAAGGAGTCGGTGAAAGTGATTATGCCAAAGGTCACTCTTTGCAAAGCTAAACGCGTGGCTTCTCGGCTATTATTCCTAGGCTCGAGCGCCTAGACGCGGTCAACCTTTGAGAGTTTAGAGCGTTCCACTTGACATTTCAAATATACACTGAGGATGACGTCAATATCACGTGATTATTGTGATTTTCGGAATCCGTATTCTTTATTTCGCCGGCACATAGTAGTATCACGAACTGTATGCACAATTTGAAGACTCCATGTGTATACAATTGTGGTAACTATGGATGACTCGATGGATGAGTCGTTTGAACAAGATCCATGGGTCGAGGACGAGACTTTGTTATCTCGACCACAGAATACCGGGCCATCGCCGCCATTTCACACAATTATAACTGGTCTTATTAATCCGTTACTGAAGGCGTCAAATAAGAAGATTGGATTTCACGGAGGATCTGCGACGAATGTGCGTGTAACAAGATTCAAGATTCTAAGTAATTATATCCAAAGATGGAAGCAGGAAGTTGGGAATGATATCTATCCTTGCTTTCGGCTAAGTGAGTTACTGCCTACTCTCGTTCTTGTGGGGTTAATTGCTAATTACCTTTCTAGTTCTGCCATATGTGAGTACGCAAAGATCATCGCACTAGATCGCTACTAATTCAGGCATCAAATCAGAAAGACAAAGAGCGACAAATGCATGTGGAGTAGCTAAATCTGAAGGTCCCACCAATATTAACGATGGATAGGTACGGCTTAAAAGAGAAAGCAATTGCGCGATTACTTATTAAGGTTATTCTCGATTGTGCTTCTGCTAATATCGGGGCTGGATATGTTGACGCATCATAGATCCTTGGCATCTCCCCAGAATCAGAAGATGCGAACTCCATGGTCAACTACAAGCTTCCAGGCCAATATAAAGGTGCCGGGGACTTTGCAGAGCGATGCTATGAGGTCATCAAGCAACGTGAGATTAGAACAGAGTATGGATCAATGACGATCGAAGACGTCAACCGTCTACTGGACGAACTCAGTAAGCACAGCAAATCGTATGCATGTAGTTGTTCTGATAGCAATTATATATGATGCTGATGACAAGATAGTGATGACCAACTTCCAATACTATCTAAGTTTTATCACTTGATGAATGCGGAGGAGATGAAGTGGTTAATCCGAGTTATTTTGCGACGTGAGCTTGAAAATTAGCCAACATTGGCTGTATCTAACTTGCACAGAAATGCACATAGGTGCTTCTGAACGGACTTTATTCTCAGCATGGCATCCAAATGCAAACGAACTCTATAATATTTCCAGCAGTCTTAAACGTGTATGCTGGGAACTGTTCGACAGCAATTACAGACTGTCGGACGATGTAAGATATCATCAAGCTGCTGACTACCTCAACAACGCTAATATCAATAGGCGAAAGATGTGAATCTGATGAGTTGTTTCCAACCACAGCTAGCAGGTTTCCCCAAAGCCTCATATGATCAAGTCATAAGGAGCATGAACAAAGAGACATTCTTCATCGAAGAGAAACTGGATGGAGAGAGAATCCAGGTGCACATGTCTGAGTACGGAAAAGTGTTCAAGTTTTACAGCCGCCGAGCAAAAGATTATACATATCTCTATGGAAGCTCTCTAGACGATACGAACGGTGCTCTGACGAAGTATCTTCGCGGGGCGTTTGAAGTAAACGTGGAAAAGTATGTAAAAGGTCGAATATTGAGCTTGCTTTACTGATGTGGTATAGCTGCATATTGGATGGAGAAATGGTGTCCTGGGATCCCGTTGACGAAAAGATTGAACCCTTTGGCTACTTAAAGACCGCCGCGAATGCCGAGAAAGAAGACGCGGGAGAGTCATATCCATTATGTGAGTATCCAGCCTTAATCATTATCAGCATTTACTAAGTGATTCTAAGACCGCGTATTTGACATACTGTATGCCAACAACAAATCGGTGGTGAACTACTCTTTGGTGCAACGACAGTTGCTGTTGCAAAGAGTTGTTAACCCCGTTCCAACACATTTCGAAATTCATCCCCACGAAGAAGGATCAACGAAGGAAGATATTGACAGACGCCTGCGGCAAGTCATAGCAGAGTCGTACGTGATCATGAATACGCATGCAGTATTTCAAAGGCTTATTTCATTTAGGTCTGAGGGACTGGTCATCAAATTGCCGACCGCGCCATATGTCGTGAATGGCAGGGAGGATTCATGGATTAAAGTCAAGCCCGAGTACATGCTAGAATTTGGCGAAAATTTGGATTGTCTTGTTATTGGTACGAGCATCTTACATACCTGAACCCGGCGAACACTAACGCGTAGTAGGGGGATATTACGGTCAAGGAAAACGCGGTGAAATCCTCGCCAGTTTCCTCTGCGGTCTCCGAGTAGACAACGAGCAAGATCGTGATGCCCCACCAAAATTCTGGTCTTTCTGCCGTGTAGGAGGTGGCTTCACAGCTGCAGAATATGGAACAATTAGGCATTTAACTGACGGACAGTGGCAAAAATGGGACTCCCGGCGACCGCCACTACAGTACATGGAGCTAGCAGGTGACAGGAATGAGAAGGAAATGCCGGACGTGTGGATTCTGCCTGAGAAATCCGTTGTGCTGGAGATTAAGGCTGCGAGTGTCGTACCCGAGTCTGAACAGTACCGGACCAATGTTACGCTGAGGTTTCCGCGGTTCAGACGAATTCGGCAAGATAAGAATTATCTTACTGCGTTGTCATTGAAGGAATTTATGACTTTGAAAGAGCAAGCTGAGACTGAGTCTCAAGAACGGAAATTGTATATTCTGTTAGCATGCACGATTTGAACTGGATGCTGATAAAATCTCAGGGAATTGGAGGAGCACAGACGAACTTCCAAACGGCCGAAGAAGGTAGACTATTACATATGTATGTGGAGCAACTAGATCTGACTGAGAACCAGCAACTAAGAATTTTGGGAGGCCACGAGACGGTGGTTCTGGAAGGTGTTCCTATGAGTCAAATTTTTGCTGGTCATAGCTTCTGTACGTATAACGATTTGCTGATGATCGACATTGCCAACGTGGGATGTATAGGTGTTTTTGTTGACTCTAAACGAAAAACCCAGCTGCAGAAGATCATCATCAGTCACGGCGGGACCATCATTCAAGATGTACCTGCCGGACCTCAGAATATGACACACGTCATAGCGGACAAAGATCTTGTCAAAATCGCGAGTCTTAAGCGGCAGGGGAAGTGGAATATTGTCAGGCCTACCTGGATTCAGGACTGCGTTTTCAATCAGAGGATTGTTCCATATGAGCCTAGGTCAGCTTCAAGCTTTGATGAATAAGTTGCTAGGTTGTGCTTGTGCTGACGAGATGTTAGACATGTGTATTTTGCCACGGAAGGTTTGCTTGAAGCAGTTCGACGACATGTGGATCCGTACGGAGATAGTTACACCCGGTCAATGGAAGATATCAAAGAATTGCAAGATATTCTCAACCATATGCCCGATCCGAGTATCGACACTATCGCAAAAGAATATGACATTTTACTCAGCGAATATGACACGTCGTTATTTAACATTCCGAGCTTGATATTCTACAATACTGTGATATATCTCGACGAGCCAGACCTTGCATTGAGCGAGAATGTATCAAGGCATTCACATGATTCAGCTGCAACTTACAGGTATTTCTCTTCACATCAATCCAAAAAATGAAAAAATTCTGATATCTCTCAAAAGACTTCAAATCGCGGCAAACTACGCAACCTTCGGCGGCGCAAGAATATCGAACGACATAAACAGCCGAGAAATAACACACATTGTCACTGTGCGTGATGCGCCCAAGAATCGAATCACGGCTATCCGAAGTGAAATTTCTTTGTACGTATATTTTTGCTGACAGTCGAGTTATGAAAAAAGGTCTAAATATTTTAGTCGGCCGAGAGTGCCTCGCGTGGTATCGGTGGAATGGGTTGAGCAGTCTTGGAAAGAATCTACAAGATTGAGCGAAGAAGGTATGAATGAAATCTCAACTGTACGTGCCCAAGCCTGTTTTAGAACTCAAGTTCGTAATAGACTTAGGGAGCCGCTGATCTGACTATTTGGGCTCGACTGACAATGCCAATAGATTTTCCTGTGTAACTAGATTTGGAAAATGGCGTATGGCGTATGGCGTATTTGTTTCATGTTGCGGGTTAGTAATATATATACACTTGTTATATTCACATACAGATGGAAATCATTAAAAAGACTATAAAACCCGAAGATTCCTGGACACCTAAACACGAAAAGCAATCGCTAATAGTTATAGCGCGACACATACTATAAATCATGACGTAAATTATGGAAATATCGAATTTTAAAAGCACCCATGCTCATCCACGCTGTTGGTATCGATGGGATTATTCATATTCGTGAAATCGTATCCCAACCCCTGCATGGTTTCAGGACTTATGAAACTGATCTCGGTGTCTGGATACGCGTCTGGGTCGATAACTGCGTCCTTCTTATAATCGATCTGGCTCGCTTGGAATCTATTTTCGAGTGACAGTTGGTCGATTGCGAGGATCGTGTCGTTGATACTAACCGTGCCGGCGTCATTTTGCAATTGCAACGACATCGGGCCGGGCGGAGCATAACAATCATACTCGTCATCGTAGTCGTCGATGAAATCATCCTCAGCAGAGTCGAAATCTGTAGGCAATTTCTTGTCAACATACACGTCGTCTCGTGAATCTGGTCGAATTGTAATCAGCTCATGCGAAATCGCGACCACTGGCTTCACATTTTCCAACGAAGATTCGCTGGCCATAGATGATGACGGTGATTTAAGATTGCTGATGCTTGGTTTCACTCTCTCCGTCCTCCTTTCAGCGAATGAATGCGGCTGCAGCTTCAGTGACAATTTCCAATTATTCTGTGACAGCGCTTGCAACGGCCGCGGCTTGTCGGGGGATTGCGACACGGTCGGCTGCTTCGGCATAATCTGCGCAGTAGCTGCTAGGTTACTAGCTTGCGACATCGGCTTGTAATTTCCTAGCGCTGTTTTTGCCCTGAGTGCTGAAGACGCTAATTTATTAGTACGATCCTCCAGATTCAGTTTTGATAACGCCGGAATAGTCGCTGATGCGGAGACGGACCTGTGCTGGGCAGCTCTTGCTCTTAATGGACTGTTATTCGAGCACGTACTAGTCGACCGATCGCTGCTTGTTGAACTTCCGGAATCAGGATGCCGCAGAGCAGAACCCTGGTTGCGGACCGGCATTGGCGACGCATTATCATTGACGCGGTGCCCTCGTTTAAGAGACCCGATCGATTTTGTGGAACAAAAATTTGGTTGCTTAGGAGGTGGAACAGCTTGTATGTTCTGCTGCTGATTACGAGCTTGTAGAGGTTGACGCCGTGCAGATTCAACGGGCGTCTTGGTTTCGTGTTTCTCAGGCTTTGCAATAGATGTCGTGCGAGATGCGGATGCCACGGTTGGACGTGCCGGTGTTCTTCGGGATTTCAATGACTAACGGACGTCGTTAAGCGGTCATCAATCCATTGAGATAGTAGATGCGTACCTTAGCTGAGACCTCCTCTTCACGTAAAATATCAAGAAATCGCTCTCCGTTGACCATAAACGGTCGTCCATTCTCGTTTTCCCATTTGCGCAGTGTCGTCATCAAATCGTTCATAAGTTTTGGCTTCCGTTTCGCAATGCGTTTGCGCATTTGCTCTTCGCGTAATAACCGGCTAGGATCTCGACGCCCAGGACCTCGAGACATCAAGCGTGACGCGTCTTGTTGTGACTGTTCTAGTTCTATTATATCTTCCTGTAGCTCGCGATATGCATCTATCAATGCCAGAGTAGGTTTACGTTCCTGCAGCAGCTGTTCTAAACGCGCGATCTCAGATTCGTGGGCGGCCAGCGAAGCGTCAGTGAAGATGTCGGTCCAAGCAGGCGTAAATTCCAACATTTCGTCTTCTGAAAAGTACAAACTGTCCCATAGCCTTTGTAGGGTTTGACGGGCGTCCTCGATGAAGATGTGCATGTGGTCTCGTTTCTTTTCGTTTAGCCGGGCAAGCTCCTGCTCGTACTACGATGTGGTTAGTATGTGAATAAATTTACAAATAAAATAAAAACATACGGCCTCTATGACGTGTAATGCGATGCCTCTGTTGGCCCTGTCGAATGCCCTGACAGCAGCCTCATCCTCGGAGAGCTTACTCCAGAGATGCTGGACTGCAGATTTTGTGGCAGATAGACGACGAAGTCTACTGTCCTTCTCCTCCTGCAGCATATTTTTCTTTGCGCCCAATTTCTCCAAATGCGCATTAGTGAGGCCAAGCATTTCTGGCTTATCTTTATAGCATGCTAATATATTTCTATCAATATTGTGCTGAGACGTGCCGAGCTGAGCCCATAATGTGACAATCTGATTAGCATCCTCCTGAACAATTCTAACGCGGCGTTCATATTCTTCGGATAACCGTCTTACTTCGGCTTCCAGTGCTGCGATATTGGTGTTTGTAAGACTGAGGGTGTCGGGGTTGAGAGCGAGGATGCCGTTTTCAACGTCCAGGCCTTCCATTGCTGACGAAAACATGCGTAAATTTTCGAATAATTCTAGGGCCACTGCCTTTAGCTTAAGTTGGTAGTAATGCGGATAAACTCACCATGTGCTTTCTGGTAGCGTTCCGAATAGAGACCTTTCAGCTCTTCGTGCTTCTTACTGAGACTCTCCAACGCGCTCATCAACGGAAATTTAATCTCCAAATCCCCGCCGGCTCCACACGACAAATCCAGATCCTGAACATCCTGTAATGCAGCCATCATGGTCGTAAGCTGTTCTCGCAAGTCATGGCAACTTCGGTAGAGATTTTCCTTCTCTGCGGTAACCTCCTCGACCTGCTGCTCGAGTGCATGAGAGACGGCGGAATAGAGGTCTCTCTCACGAGTGTTGCGTTCGTCCTCAGAGATACCGATTTCGTCGTAAAGGAGCTGGAGTTTGTCATTGATGACGATGAGTTGTGAGGATATGTATGATCCTCGCCTGTCCATGCTCATTGTCGCTGTGGTTGAGAGCGTGGATATTCGTTATGACTAATTAAAGCTATCTAATAGCCCATAAAAGGATGTATAGGTCGATTGATGACCTTGACGGAATCAGAATGTGAGACGAATGCATGTGGCTCGAAGGTTTCAATCGTCGATCAGGGGAGCTTGTTGACAAATCAATCTCGTCACCATGGCAACGGAGTCCAGCATGCGAAATGCTGGCGTGGTTAAACCATAACCGTGGTAAGCCAAAAGAAGTAAAGTTTGTGGCCACGCAGTGACGCAGGCAGCGTGCGATCGTGCTATCGGCCAAGAAACGTTGCAACCATTAATGGGCCACAGGGATTCAGTTTGCCCACAATTGACTAGATTTGATGCGTAAAATCAGGGCAGCGTGATGGAAGGCATTGCCATCCATCATAGGTTACAATGAATTACTGCGCAGAAGTAGAGATCGCAGTTAGGACGAGGAGATATAATTAATTGTGATGCGAATCAAGGATTAGTGTGGGTTGGACAACATGGGATCCGAACTCAATCGGCCTCGGAAGATCGGATCGCACGGGATGATCCGAGACGGGCAGGGCCTGACAGAGTGAGTGTGTGTATGAGCTAATCCAAATATTATAAAAATAAATAGTTAATATGATGTTAATAATAATAATAATAATAATTGCGCCACTGTCGCGTCACGGGGCCTTCCCCGCACGCGCGCGTTCCGACTCGCGTGTAGTGATCAACGGCGCGCCCGGCCGAAGTCGCGTGTCGCGTTCTCACCATTTTCCGCCGGCGGAAGTATACCGCCTCCGAACGAAAATAATGCCGATGCAAGTCGCTTAGCAAATTACTTCTCGGCCTCGAGTTAGGAAGTTCTGCCGCAAGCTTGGTCACCTGGTCCAACGCCGCACTGCCAACGCCCTGTGACGCCGCTGTTACGCCATATGCACACAAAAAAGTGCCCACTCGTCTGAACGCCTCCCCGACGAGTGCAAGTGTGACGAACGACGATCGCACTGGCTCACTCCACGCCAGCCTTCGAATTGTTAGACCCTAACCGCGATCTACTGAATCTGTGTTCCCGGCCCTAGTTGTCCATACTCTTCTACAACTCAATTTCCTTCTCCCGGACGATTCCTAAAAGTGCTACAGGTGCTCTCCGACCGTCCATTAGTTGTGCGGTAACTGCGTCGGCTCCTCAATTACCTCCAATTCACTCGTGCGTCACTCGAATCAGCATCGTACGCGCTTCTCTCTTTTCCAATTCCTGATAATACTCCTCTGGAGGGGCGAATCTCCTTTTGCCAACCCCCCTTTTCTCGCCGTCAAATTCTGTAACTATGCCGCGCCGGTCTCTGTAGTTGCAGATCAACCTGTGACGGCCAATTACTCTTTCTTCTTTACTACAAGAAACATGGCAGAGTCGATGGCTCTCATCTCCAGGTCGCTGTCCATGCCCAGCGAAGCTACCGGAATCAATGACGACTCACGGAGCAGATCCTTGTCGCCCGCGTCTCGAACGCGGTTGCCCTCGGTCCAGCATCCACGCCGCGCTTTGTCATTCAGCGTAATAGATCCGAGGAGGTCTTTCTCCGGCGCTTCAAGCGAAGCCACTCTCTGGCGAGCGCGGCATGTTAACGTCATTCTCGAACTGGATCTGAATTGCAATATTATTTGGGGTAGCAAGTTATGGACAAGTGTCATTGGGTATGCTAATAATCGTGGTAGATGATCAGCAATCTAACATGTGCATGCAGAATCGACATACAGGATCTAATAGGAAAGCCGATCTCTGAAGTACTAGTCGGCGATAAAGATGTCTTTCAAAAGGCAACCGATGCCATGCTGGAGAGTAACAGCTCCTACCGCTTGCGGTTTACTACTCATCGCGGCAATCTCTCACCTGATCAGGACGAGCTGGAGTCGGCTGCTGTCGTCAATGATCTGTCAACTCCGAGTAGTACCGCAGTCACGTCGAGGACGAACTCTACATACGCTTCCACCACCAATTCGCGTCGCAACTCGATCATTAGGGAGGAGGATGCGAGTACCGTCGATGTTACGCCAAAACCTATGACGGCCGGAGTAGATACCGGCTCGTCGACGATTATGCGGCATCTAGCAATGCCTTCGACATCAATTCCACCACCATCATCCTTGTCTGCTCATGGAAAATTTGTTGGCGCCAGTCCGCTCAAGATCTCTACGTACTCCCAGGAATCACATGAAGACACCACGGAAACTACACCTCACAAGGTATTAGAAATGGAGGGTCAAGGAATCATCATTTTTGATAGACATACTTTGGAACCTTGCTACGTATGATAAGTTTATCTTCATGCTATGCACACTCATTACTAACTTTAATAGTCCATGTGGATATTGAAACCGTACGTCGAGCCGCGACGACCAGTCGTCGATCTTCCCCAGCTGCTTGTCGATTCCCTTGGATTTGGCGCCAATTTTCTCGCAAGCTATCTATCCCGACTGTCGCAGACTGGCGTAACGGACCCGAAAAACTTTCCAATGCAAGATCCGATCATGTGCCGAATATGCGAGCGGCACATCCAGCCATGGTGGTTTGAGCGGCATTCGGAACTTTGTCTCGTCGAGCATAAAGCCGAGCGCGAGGTGCAGCCATGTCAGGACAATCTTCGTGAGCATAGAGCGTGTTTGTTTGCCATATTAGAGCAATTAGAAGGACAAACGAATCACGATGGAGTTGTCGAATATAGAGGAATGCCTCTTGTGCCACCTCCGTTGCACAGGTCTGGATCGTCTCAAAGATTTCCCCTGTCGCTCTCGCATTTGAAGCATCTTGGTAAGCATAGGTCGCCGGTTCGAACGGTGGAAATGCTCCTGGACTTGTGTGACATCTCGCTGCTAGTCAATACCCCGGCCCTGCGCGACAGTAATCGTACGTCCGATGGAGATGGCGGCTATCAAATCCGAGTGCATTCGCCCGAATCCGAATCTCGTTTGAAGCAAGTCCTGTCATGGCACGCGCCGTCGACAGTCGAGGGTGAAGGTTTGGTACTGTTATGCCTAGACACAGAGCGAATTGCAAAAGCTAAAATCGAGGCTATCCTTCGGTTGGGCAACACAATCACATATTCCGAGAAAATTCAGCGAGAACTTAGTGTTCTCGTGAACGAGACTATTGAAGAGACTGTCTCCCAGATAATGCAGCAACAAGTCGACGAAGCTGATCAGAGCGGTGATGAAGATATCGCGTCTGACGTAGAAGATTTTGGATTCTTTTCGGGATATATGTCTCAGCAGTTTAGAGACGACTATGGTGACGAACGTGTACCCTCGCCCAGTCCAGGCGGATACAACTATAGCGCTATGTCTGCCACGTCCGGATCCTCGCCACGAGAAACACTGACGCCAAAATCTCTATTCACGTCGCTGAGCAGACCGAAGTCTCGCAGATTGACCATCCAGGACGAAGAAGGCATGGAAAGTGACAGCAGTCGTTCATCACTATTCTATCTGCGTGAGAAGGCCGATTCTCCTGTCAGTGAGCCCGAAATGCCAAGTCGCAATATCCGGACCCGAAAAAGCAGTGCAAGTTTGTTGTTTGGCTCGCCGCATCGACAAAAGTCGCCGTCAATCTCTTTCTCGAAATCACCGTTGCTGAATCAGAAGCTCAAGTTATCGTCCACGGCAGATAACGGGTCGAGTACTTATAGCAACACGAGCAGCACTACTGCCCCTACAGACAGTATCAATAATATCTCATTCACTCCGCTCACATCTCCGCTTCTGTTCCCGATTGATTCGTATCCAGAGCTTGGGCGCCATCATAGACGCAAATCTTCTGCGGCGTCAGATTTCTCGAAAGCTCCTGTGTCACCGCTGTTGTCGTCAGTCACGCCGACCATTCGTCCGGCGCAGCCAAGCATCAAAGACTTTGAAGTCATCAAGCCTATCAGTCGTGGTGCATTCGGCAGCGTCTATCTGACCAAGAAGAAGAGTACTGGCGACTATTTCGCGATAAAGGTTCTCAAAAAGTCAGATATGATTGCGAAGAATCAAGTCACGAACGTCAAAGCGGAGCGTGCCATCATGATGGCGCAGGCTGAGAGTCCATTTGTCGCGAAATTGTTCTTCACGTTCCAAAGTAAGGAGTACTTGTATCTCGTGATGGAATATTTGAATGGTGGTGATTGTGCAGCGCTATTGAAGGCGTTTGGAGGTGGATTCCCGGAGGATTGGGCGAAGAAGTATATTGCGGAGGTGGTGCTTGGGATTGAGAATTTGCATGAGCAGGGTATTGTACATCGGTATGTCTGTTCCTACGGCTTTCGCAAATACAAGCTAACAATGATAGTGACCTGAAACCGGACAACCTGCTGATCGACAAGGACGGCCACTTGAAGCTCACTGATTTTGGTCTTTCGCGAATGGGCTTGGTCGGACGGCAAGCCCGTGCTCGAAACGCGAGCACGATCGATCCGCCTGATATTTTCCAGCAGGGCCAATTCGGCGGCCGGTCGATGTCGGTTTCCGCACAACTGGGATCGCTTGATACGCCAATGTATGTCGACACCAATTTGGGTCTGGGCATATCACCCGGTTCAACGCCGGTCATGCAGCCAACTGATTCAGGGGCGCAGTTAAATGTGCCGGGGTATTTCTCCCTGAACAAAAGCGCGCTGAGCGAATCATATTCAAAGTCGCTATCACTATCTAACTCGGCCCCGAGAAAAGGCGAATCGATAAACTCTATGCTAAGCTCTTTCAGTCTAAGCAATCCTATGTCTGCGGCTCTCCGGCAGTCGAGCAAAGAGAAGGAAGACGATATACAGAGCACGGCAAGCTCAGTATCCAGCGAAGTTAGTGGCATCAATGGTCTCAGTATCATGAGGATGAACTCTCATAACAACTCCGGCTCGGGCTCTGGCTCTGGCTCTGGCTCGACGACGGCTTCGTCATCAATGCCGCCGCCACCGACTCCAGCACCGCAGAATATGGCGTTGTTCGATCCTGCAAATGACGGTAAGAAGTTCGTCGGCACGCCGGATTACCTAGCCCCCGAGACGATTATGGGTACGGGTCAGGATGAAATGAGCGATTGGTGGTCGCTCGGATGCATTGTGTTCGAGTTTCTGTGCGGATATCCTCCGTTCCATGCTGACACACCGAACGAAGTTTTTGAGAATATTCTTGCTCGAAAAATCGCGTGGCCGAATGCCGAAGAAATGCAGTCACTGGCTCTGTCGCCTGAAGCTATTGATCTGATCGAGAAGCTAATTTGTACGGACCCTGAAAAGCGTTTAGGCGCAGAGACGTGGGGCCAGGTTAAGCAACATCCTTTTTTTGAAGGGATCACTTGGGAAACCTTGTGTGATGACGACGCGCCGTTTATTCCGCGGCCGCTTCACGAGGAGGATACAGCTTACTTTGACGATCGCGGGGCAACTTTGCAGACGTTCCCTGAAGAAGAGAATGAAGACTCTGATGCGAAGAAAGACGGCAAAGGTCGAGGTCACCTGGCGAATTCCAGACGGTCGAGCGAGCGCGAGTCTAGTTCTGAGTCAAGCAGCAGGAAAGATTCGTCCGGAAGTGCGGCGAGCGGGACTACCGCGCCGACAAGTTCGAGCACTCGCTCAACCAAACTATTACCGTTACATATTCCGCATCATTTCCGGGGTCGTCGAATGCGTCGTTTGAGTGAACCTGTACCGGCGGATGATTTCGGGTCGTTCTCGTTCAAGAACTTGAATGTGTTGGAGAAAGCCAATAAGGACGTCATTCGGCGACTGAAATCTGAGCATTTGGAACAGATGAAATCGCCTGTTTCGCCCGCGCAGCCATCTGGGCTTATCGAGCCGTCGCCTGTGAAGCCTCGCAACGCGTCAGTTGGGTCGCTTGGTGCAGCCATCTCACTGAACTACGGCAAGCGGCCGGGATCCCCGTCCAGTAGTTCCTCGAGTAGTTCGAGTTTATACCGCAACGTCTCACCGAGCAGGAACCTCGCACATCTCTCAATCCCGTCGTCCCCGCTGACTACCTCTGTCCCGATTAGCGCGCCGTACGATATCGACGATGATCGAGAGCAGCCCTCGAGCTCGAACTCAGTCATGGGTAGTCAGTCTGGCTCGCCAACAAGCTCGCGCAAGGTGTCGTATTCGTCGTTTAAATAAGTTGATTTGCATAATTTCTGATCTACGTTTACATTTTATTCAATAGTCTTTGTCATTTTTAGGATTCCAAAATATAGGCTTTATGTTTGTTAAGGGTTGGGGTTTACTGTTTGTGGGGTCTATAGAACGGGTGGTGTCCACGGATTGGCGTCTTTAGTGTGGTTTTGTGTTCCATATTTACATTCCATTCATTTTATTTGGCACTGTTTCTATCACATTTTTCTTGGCTTTGTTTTATTGGCTTCTTTTTATGTCGCTTGTTGATGCATGCATACCATACACGGGGTGGGGTTTGCTATTGCGAATATTAGTTAGGATGCATGTATTAAGTAAATAACGTATGTAATTTCACTGGCGATGATTGGCAGTTTCATGAGCATACTTGTTGTGGATAAGAACGGGAAGGCAGGACTACAAATGCGCTGTGTAAACTTAAATCCGCTGTCGACCGAAACAAGGGTGGTTAGGGGATTAGCAATGACGGGGTCTGGACTCGTAGTCGGTAAATCCGAGCATCTAGTCCGAAGCACCGGGAACACTTGGGCAGTATCTCCATCGGCAAAAAACCAGACGCGGATTGACGATTTGGATGTTGTAGTGGCTGCCTATTTTGTAAACTTCGTATAATACGCAAATCTCGGAAAATATGCCTGACTTTGCACCGTTAAAGAACGATTTGATTCTTCGTGCTGCACGAGGTCGGTTACGTTACTCTAGCAACAAGCCGCAATTGCTAACAATTCAGCAGGAGAGAAAGTGGAGAGACCGCCTGTGTGGGTTATGGTAATGGACTTACTATTTTGAAGTTGGTATGCATTGGTTTGCTAACCAATGATATTCAGCGACAAGCCGGTCGATATCTTCCACGTATGGTTGCAACTTGTTCAGCCGTCATGACAGACTAATGAAATGCATAGAATATCATGTAGTGAAAGCTGGGAACGATTTCTTTGCATGCTGCAGAAACCCGGAGCTCGCGTCCGCAATCACCATACAACCTATCGACCACTATGACGGTTACGTGGATGCGGCCATCATATTCAGCGACATCCTCGTGATCCCGCAAGCCATGGGCTTGAAAGTCGACATTCTCGACAAGGTCGGCCCTCATTTCCCTGACCCATTGCGCGAACCCTCGGAATTGGAGACGAAGTTGACCAAAGAGGTTGATGTGCTGAAGGAACTCGATTGGGCGTTTAAGTCTATCACGGAGACAAGACTTAAATTGAATGGACGCGTCCCGCTGTTAGGATTTTGCGGTGGACCGTGGACGTTGATGGTGTATATGATTGAAGGGGGAGGTACAAAATTGTTCAGGTATGCGAAAACGTGGCTATACGCACATCCTGAAGCGTCGCACGAGCTATTGTCGCGGATCACCGACGTTGCGGTCGAGTTTTTGGCGCAGCAAGTTGTTGCTGGCGCGCAGGTAAGTGACCTAGTGTTAGATGCTTGTCGAGAAAAGGTAGTAACGGGGTGATAGATGCTACAAGTGTTTGAGTCCTGGGCTGGCGAGTTAGGACCAAAAGAATTCAAAGAGTTCTCTTTACCGTATCTGCGGATCATCAGCTCCCGGTTCCGCAAACGCCTCCTGGAACTTGGTATCACCGAGCACATACCATTAACTATTTTTGCTAAGGGAGCATGGTATGCACTGGATTGGCTAGCTGACTCTGGCTACGATGTTGTATCTCTGGATTGGCTTTTCGATCCCAAGGAAGCTATGAAAATAACAAATGGCCGTGTCGTTCTTCAAGGTAACCTTGATCCTGGAACTATATACGGGTCCAAGGAGGTTATTACTAAGAAAACTGAGGAGATGATCAAGGACTTTGGCGGTGGAAAGCAGGGATATATCGTCAATCTCGGACACGGAACACAGCCATTTTTCGATCCCGAGAACCTGGGTTGGTTCTTGAAAGAGGTTCACCGAGTTGGATCTGCATGATTGGCTAAGGAAATTTCACAATGTAGCGTTCGTTTAGTCTGTACAGTATGATATATTACATTATGCATTTCATCCGATCTGTCTAATAGTCGTGCACCAATTTCTCTTGCCTTGCCGCAACTAATGCTCTGCATGTTTCCGTAGTAATGCAATGGAGTGCAGCGCTACTACATCGTCGCGGGACGCAATAGTAAAAGATGCCTTGTCGAAGATCCTTTGAGTTATTTCGGAGTCAATGACGGTGAACTACACATGGTTAGACAAGGAAACAAACTTGGAGTATTACAATATCATACCTCTCCCTTCTCACTGATTGAATATTTCTGGATAAGCGGATTATTGTCGCTGGTGTCGTCTATACTAAGCCACACTGTGCCGTCTTGTCCTGTAACGGCGACGTCCAAAATGTTGCTGGAGAATTTGTTGACATATTCCAGTTGTCGTGCCTCTTTGTGTAACTTGAATACTAATAATAATTTAACACTGTGAGGGTTAGCAATTATTTCGTCCAAATATAAAGCTGGCGATAGATGACGCTTACGTCTCATCATATGCGAGAACTAGCTGAAGTTCCGGCACTTGCCAGATACCGGAGACTGCCACTTCTGCGATTTGTTCTTCCGATTCATCCTTGTCAGATTGCGGATGCAGAATAGAATGAATATCGACCTTCTCTAATAGCTCTCCAGTTGTCCAATCCCAGTGCGCCAAAAAATCATCGCCGCCGCCGGATATTAATGTGTTCGGCGACCACGATGGAATCAGCAATTGAGACACGTACCTAAATGCTATTAGCTCATTTGGTCAAAAATGCAAGAACTCGGATTTTATACTGTTCATGTCCAAAACAGAACGCTTCAATTACGTAGGACTCTGGATACTTCGTCACTCGAATATGCTCGTCGCGATCACTTGAGATGATATGTCGCAATCCCTTTTGATCTTCGGTTACAAGCAGATCTACAAGCATTGACACATGCCCCAGTATTGGATCTAGTTCACCACCACTTTCGCTTTCTGAAACCTCCGATATCCTGGAAAGTCCGGCGGTTGGAGAATATGCAATGTCCCGAATAGGAACAGCGTACACATCGCCAAATTTGTCGCCCAAAAGAACGGTCGAACTATCGCTTGTGATATCTATAGCAGATGGCCGCTTTGGAAAATTTCTATTCATGTTAGATCATAGCACGAACATTTTGAGAGGAACGACCTACCGGATGTTCACTACACTTAGATCCGCACGGAGAACAACCAGTGACTTTTGCTCGTCCGTACTGCCGACCACATATTGTCCGTCTGGTGAGCAAGCTAGAGTTCTAAAAACATTGTGCTTATTGTCCTGTGTCTTCGTCTTTTTCTTCTTTCGCTCTTGTGGATCGTCGTCCTCTTGTGGTGTCGGAGGAATCCACTCATTTATGAGATTCCCAGTTACACTGTCGAATTTTTGAATACGCTCACTGACAGCTAGATAGAGCGCATTGCTATGAGGATCGTACGCTAATTTTTGAATCGGGTGTTTCATTTTTGTTGTGAATTGAGAATGAATTATTCAACAGAAATTTTCGACAGCTTTTTCGGTGTCCGCTTTTCGTGCGGCTCATGTCAATACACAAACCTCATCCTGCTTACATCAATAATAAACTGTCTCCTCGCATATACATCGTGACCGCGCGCCACGAACGCGGTCCCTTCGCTCATCTCGCGTCGTCCTTGACTCCAACCATTGCTGTCGTGCTGCAGCCCGGCAGGGGTCAAGATTGTTGATATGCACTACTCATCTACCGTCCTTGTTCTTACCATTTATATTGCCATTGAAGTTACTATAACTGCAAGATTGTAAATGTCGTTCAGTTTTGGTCCTGACGGCATATGTCCCGAGGGACGACGAGCTGTTCTCTGCGAGCTTACGTGGGTGCCAGACAGTTTCGTTGCTGATATAACTATTTTTAACTTGTTACGTTCTAGAGATGAGAATGGGATAGGGCAGCGGTTATTTAAGAGGCCCAAGTTTGACGATCCTGGTGACGATATTATTGATGTGTTGGATGAATCCTACCCCTTGTCGGTATGACGCGCCGTTGCTACAATTGCGCGAACTGTGCTAAAAAATCGAACAGTCGGATAGCCCAACGGATGAAGAGTCTCAGGAAGTAGAAGGGAGACAGTGGGGAACGCTTTATGTGGACGCGTTTATGACTGCATTAAACACTGTCTTGGAGAACGAGAGTTATCTGTTTGATGACAATGAGCACCGCGTTTTCGAAGCATTCAAGGATCTGGAAGGTCTGCAATACTCTTAATTGATATTATTAGATAAATAGAGCTAAATTTTAAAGACGACTGCAAGAAACTTTATGTTCGGCTATTTCTTCGTCGGCGCAATAAGTGGTTTCGGATCGATATGCTAAGTTATCGGGAAATATTGGATCTACAGGGGGCCTGGATGGGGCTCGTGAAATCAAGCATTTTTGCCTCAAGTTTATCTTCAGTACCTGATATAGACATAGAGGAGATTCTCTCTCTCTTCAACGTTGATGAGTTAAAGTACCTTGGTAGGCAGTTGAATTACAAAGGATTTAGAGGATGTAATAAGAGTGAGATGATTTTTGCATTGAAAACCCAATCTGAGGGCCAGTCATGTTTGGACCTATCTCAAAGTGGATTATCGCTGCTCTACGATGGGAGAGGTCGAAGACGAAGTCGATTGCACAAATTATTGAAGGAGTCCATGGAAGTACTAGGTATACAAGAATTTCTAATGACGTTGCCCTCGTTACTTACATTCGTCTAGGCCCATGTGTCATGTTGTGTGAAGGTCCTATCGCTGTGTTCGAGAGAGCTCATTTGGTTTTTTTTCGTGCCACAGATTTCAATGAGAAATCTCTCAGAAAATTGATCCTTGCCAGAATATCAAAGAGGAATTTTCCGGAGTATATGGTGTTCCGCAGTACAGAGGTTTTTCTCAGCAGGCAGGATCTACTGGATTATGAAAATGTATTGGAGATTCAGTCGCAAGTGGATGATATATTCAATTCTGGAAATATTTCATCAAAATTGCAGACCTTATATGATATTTTAGAACCAGTAAATGAACACTGGCGGAAATGTCTCTCTTCAACTCATGTGGGTCACAATGAAGAGCGCGATCATTACTTGATCCGGTTCACCGCCGCGTGGAGTTATACGAGGATGATGTATAAGCTAGCAGCGGTTTTATCCAGGCTTGGTCGACATAAAGAAGCGCATAGTATTTATACAGCTCTACTAGGTCAACGCATATATCGACGCGGGAAGAGGGGAGATTGGTACCAGAGAAAAGCACTTATTGAGAATTTGTATATGTGCGATGATAAAAAGAACGTCAAGGAAGCCCGCCTTTGGAAACGAAAGTCACTAGCAACTTGCGAGACAGGTCTGCAGGATCCTGATACGCATATGATCTATCACTACGACTTACAAAAGCGAATCGTGCGACTAGAAAGGGAGTTGCGCGTCCTACCGAAAGATAAGCATGTATTTTTCCATGTGGCTCTTAAGGAACCAATTCGCAGGACTTTCTATGGTATCCGAGTATCCGAAGTAGAAATTGGCCGAAAGACCACCTGGCGGAATCTCGAAGGAGAGGAGTGTTCGGTAGAAGAGATGTGCCTCTCAAACTATAGGGCCTTGGGCTGGAAAGGCTATCATACTGAAGGCGGAATAATCAAGACAATTGTAAGTACGAATTTTCAAGTCATTACCTTGCCTCAATATTAACCGTGATAAGTTTGCATACATCTTCTGGGATATTCTTTTCCTCCCAGTGCCATATGTATTTGAGACGGAGTTCCAAAGAGCTCCGTTGGATTTAACCACGGAAGCCTTCTATCTGAGTCGAGCCAGTGAAATTAATCGCAGACTTGCTGATATTGAGAATAATCTGGCAGCAAAATTTATCTTCGATGTCTATGATCGTGAATTTGAACGGAAAACTGAATGCGTCGGAATGGATTGGAATTTCGATATTCACGAAGTACTAGAGGCCGCGGAGGTATGTCTCGCGCATTTTCAGATTTGGGGTAGCTGCTTAACTGTGACCAGTGTATTGGCGGACATGCATTATCGGCAATATGCAAAGTTTTTTGCGAGGAATATGGGCATCGGTCTGCGGGAATGCCGGATCTTTTGTAAGTATTTACTTGAAGTGATCATTTGAAGGGAGACTGACATGCGATTTAATAGTCTCTGGAAACCTGAGCAGAAGAAATGCTTGTTTTCAGAAGGTCCGTAAGGCATTGATGTCATTATTCAGTCCGTATACTAATAATTAATCAGTAAAATCGGAAAATGATCGTCTGTCAGACACTCAGAGACTTTGGATTGATGTGCTTGTCGGAGCAAGTGTCTCGGTGGAGCTATGTGCTGGGCTTGAGAAGAAAGACGATGTGAAATAAATATGCAGCAATATAATATCTGCTTTATTTTATACATATCATTACTTTTGGTGTATTCGGCGTTCATTGGATCGTCAATATAATTCGCATTGTATTTTGTTGATCATAGGAGTGTCGGCTCATCATCGGTTGGCTGGCTCAGTCAGGTTTGGCTTTGGGCAAGGGTTTGAATGTCCCAACCAAACGTCTACCGATGGACCACAACATCCGTCCCGTCTTTTTACACGTCAGTCACGAACTTCTCCTCACTCCAACACTTCTTCCCAAAACAACGGCTCGGTTTCGCTTGACGTCGTGCACAAGCTATCTGGAGCAATTATTGCTTTCTTTCTATTTATTAGTATCATAGAGAGGTAGGCGCGAGGCGTGGTGTGTCGGCGCGTACTTCGGACTTCATCGTCGCAAGATGGAACGAAGTGGCATCGAGACACTTCTCGAGGCCGCAGCTCTAGATGCTGCCTCCTTCTTCAACACATCGTCGATATACGGTCAGCAGCAAGATGGTCATATAAATCAGCAATACGGCGCGCCGCCGCCGCCGGCTCAGCTTAACTCTACACAGAGTTCTGTTTATTCGCCTGCGAACTCTCCAGACATTTCCTACACTCTTTATTCCGCAAATTACCACCAAAATCAGACAACTGTCGAACAACAGCCGTCACCTTACTCACCTCCAGATCTTTCTCCCCTTCCTGCAAAAGCAAAGGTTGAAGTAACCGCCACCGAGGAGAATCAGTATTTATCACAGGAAGTGAATGGCATCAGCTCGTCGCAAGAAGTTTGGGATCACTGCAGCCTATGCACTCCAGAGACTTCACCACAAGGAAAAGTCGACTGGATTGAGTGCAGCGTGTGTCAGCAGTGGTTTCATTACGCGTGTGTAGGTCTATCGACTAGGGAAGCGAAGAACGTGGATGAATTCCACTGCCCTAAGTGTGCCATGACACATGGCCCTTCAACCTGTAAGATTCTTTTTTGGTCTTGAGTGGAACCTTACTGGGTATAATTAGAAGATTTGGATTTTAATGTTTGTAGTGCTTAGGAAATCCAAGAGGAAACACGCAGCAGTCGACTACGTTGCGCTTCACGAAGGAGAAAGCGTAACAACGGACGAGCATCCGTACTGCCAAATCATTCAGAATCGAGAATTTCACAAAGATGACTTTCAGCGAATTAATGGCTACGAGCTAACGCGGGAGTTCGCGGAAATGGGTGGTGTTTCGCAGCCAGTGGTTGTTCCCAAGGACAGGAAAGATGGTCTCGAGCTGAAAATCCCGGGAAGCTTATCTGTGCGGGATGTCGCGAATATGGTTGGTGTGGAAACTAAAGTCGAGGTTATTGATGTTCCGACACAACATGAATCACCTAATTGGGATTTGCAACGGTGGGCGGATTATTACGAACAGCCTGCTGATCAAAGGGATCGGGTAAGGAACGTTATCAGCCTGGAGATTAGCAATACAAAATTGGGCCACGTGATACAAAGACCGAAATTTGTCAGGTATGTTAGGAGCAGAAATTGA
Source organism: Lipomyces doorenjongii (assembly GCF_038497915.1). Classification (NCBI taxonomy): domain Eukaryota; kingdom Fungi; phylum Ascomycota; class Lipomycetes; order Lipomycetales; family Lipomycetaceae; genus Lipomyces; species Lipomyces doorenjongii. The sequence goes on from NW_027118072.1 coordinate 333,746, forward strand.
TAATCAAAAAGTCTCTAATTGGATTTCAGGGACATGGACCTCGTCCAGAAAGTGTGGCTCGACGAGTTGAAGGAGAAAGGAGAGTGGCCAAAGGTCTCACTGTATTGGTATGTCTTGATTTGTTGTTGAACACGCACGCGAGCCGAGTTAACAGCTAGAAGTCTAATGTCCGTTAAGAACGCGTACACAGATTTTCACATCGATTTCGGTGGCTCGTCAGTTTTTTACCACATTGTTGAAGGATCAAAAGTCTTTTTGTTTGCTCCGCCTACCCCTGCAAATTTGTCGAAATACGAACATTGGTGCCTATCGAGTGATCAAAGTAAAATATTCTTCGGCGACTTAATAAAGGAATGCCACAAGGTTCAGCTTACGAAGGGAGATACTATGTAATAAATTTTTGCGGTTTTTGTAAGGTTTTGAGGCTAATGGGGTCTAGGATTATTCCCTCTGGATGGATTCATGCAGTTTATACACCAGTCGACTCTTTGGTCATTGGAGGCAATTTCTTGACAGCCCGTGACATGTCGATGGAAATACTAATCGCGAAGATTGAGAAGAAGACGAAGGTTCCAAGGAAATTCAGATTCCCTCTATTTTCAAAGGTACTCTGGTTAGCGGCAAATGACTACATGGAGCGGCAACGAAAGGAGCATGATTTCCGAATTGATCACCATGAGCTGCAAGGCTTGGTTGATCTTGCGTCATACCTTCATGAGGAGGCGCTTATAGCAACAGGGCAGTCCATGAGTGCTACAGCGTTTGAAATCAAGGCTGCGAAAGGGTCAATACCAGGTTCCTTGAAAGATGCAGTTCGATTTGCAAAGTCCTTTGCAAATTGGGTTACAGCTGTGGCAAACGTCCCCCCCTTTAGGTGGGCCGAAGTGACAGATGATGGTCTGGAGGATTCGAACGGGAAAGAAGTGAGCACATTGAAGATTTCGAGAAAACGCAAACGCCCGGTCGCATCGTTCGACCGGCCGCGCGCGAAGCTGCAGACACCGGTCGATGATACTGCAGAGAGTAGTGGTGTTGACAACCAGGCTGCTGGGTTTAATCACCTCGGGGCTGGGTATTCATCGAGGTCATTTGACAGCCTTAAAACCGAACAGCCAGATCATAAGAAGTTTGAAGCTGAACTGACAGTTGACAATATGCCCGATATGAGTGCTGCAATTACTTCGCCTCTGCAAGAATCCGAGCCAAAATCAAAACCCACTTTTGAACAGGTTCTTCAGGAAAAGGTCGACGGAGATGTCACAGTGCAAGTAGTGGCACCGATACTGACGCAAGCGGATATGACAGTTCCGGCGCTACAGCCCGAAGTTGCTGCGACAAACGAAGCGGATTCAATGATTCAAATAGTGCACGAGCAACCGTCGGCTGCTACGCCAATCATTAAACTCGACGAACCGTTCTTTGATGAGAAATCTGAAGAACTGTCGCCACCCCCGGACGGTCTCGATGATACTAGTCTAGATCTGGACAGCATTGACTACGATTCTGACGCGGTTAGCGAAGCATCTACAATTATTCATGGCGAAATTGCAGAGGCGCTCTCTAGCATGGAGGCAAAGAAAAATTTTGTGCTGTATCAAGAGTTAATGGATCTTCACAACTCAAGGACCCGAGGAAGCATTCGCGAATCTCAGTCGGCATCGGGCAATGACAAGTTGCAGCGAACACCCCGCCGGCATTCCAATCCACATAGGAATGCGATCAAAGAAGAACAGGATGACAGCCAAAGATCTCGACGTAAGTCAACGCCGGGTGGAATGAGGTCCACGGGTTCGGTGTTGGATAGGAATGCTACCAATGGTGCTAAGCGGGAGTCGGCAGATCAAGAGACGCAGGCATCTGTTAAGCGCGGTCGGGGCCGTCCTAGGAAGAATCCGATAGTGGTTGATGGAGAAAGCGAGAGAACGGCGTCGAAGAAAAAGTCGTCTTCAGGACAGGGCTCACGTCGCCAGAGCTCCGACAGAAAGTGTGGATCTGGAGCTGCAGCGAGGAATACTACAGATTTGGACCTAAATGACGAGGTGATGCAGCGTTTGATCCGAGAAGCACAGTTTGGAATTCGGTCGAGAAGATGAGGTCATTAGCTTGGGCGAATGGCAAGGGTATTTTTGCTCTCTTCCTGAACTGTATTAGTTATTGTTTATTGTTTTTGTGTATTGACTGCTATCTCCCTATTTGTATAACCAGTTAGTGATGTTAAAATCGGAAGTAACCTAATGCGGCTTTCATGTACTACTATGCGTATCTTTTTATGTCCTATGTATTATTTAGTATTATATTACAGGTGTTGGTTCGTTTACAATTGAATGCTTTATTGTTAGATCTATGGCGTTGCTATTGATAGGCAAGTTACAGACTGGATATTCCGTCGCTCGGCCGTTTGCATATCCACAAGCCGCTCACAGTGGTACTGGACCGTGCTGAGAACTGCTGCGCAAAGGGCCGAAGTCCCTGCCGCAGATTTCTTATCCAGATGTGGAAATTGCGGATGGGTTAGGGTGCAAAGGTCAGTCTCCACGTTCGCTGCGACTTATTCAATCCGCGCTTAACTTGCTGTTCAACCTCGCCCACATTGTTAAGGAAATATCGACGTCACCACCATAATGCCGTCGCAGTCATACCCCCAGCTCAACAACAGGCCGGTAGCGAAGAAGGTCCGCGACATCTACAAGGAGCGCATCAACCAATTCATCAGCGACGGTCCCTACAAGCTCTTCAACTTGCCAGCGTAAGGACCGACCCAAATTCATTCTATCGCAATTCCTCGAACATCTAACTGACCGCCTCTTTTCTCTGCTTTTAGCGTCCTTGACGATGCTCGCGTTTGCGACGAAGAGCATGTCCGTCTAGAGGTCTACTCCGTTCCCGACCTGCAGCGTCCCCATTTCAAGGAAGCCATCAAGGGAAAGTTTCGCCCGGCTCGCAAAGGAGAGGCCTTTGGTCCTTCGTGGAGCACTCACTGGTTCCGTATACGCGTGCGTGTTCCCAGGGAGGATATCTGGCTCCACAACAAGCAGCTCGAGTTTCACTGGGAGAACCATAACGAAGGCCTTGTTTACAATACTGAGGGGTTGCCTCTCCAAGGTTTGACGGGTGATGACGAGCGTCCAGTGTGGCCCATTCCGAACGAATGGAAGGATGGCGAATGGCATACCTTCTACATCGAGGCATCTTGTAACGGCATGTTCGGTAACGGCGACCGGGACCAGATTCAGCCGCCTGATCCCAACCGTTGGTTCGCGCTCTCCAACGCCGATCTCGTTGCTCCATGCCATGACGCGAGAGCTCTCTATCTCGATTTCGGTATCATCGCCGATGCGGCTCGTCAACTCGACCAGGACTCTTGGGAGAGCAATGTTGCGCTCAAGGTCTGCAACGATGTCATGAACGCTTTCGATCCTGAGGATAAGAGGACCCTCAAGACCTGCAGAGATATCACCAAGTCATATCTCGGTGAGGCTATAGACTCTCCTGATGTTTATGAATCAGGTCAGAAGACCTTTGTGTATGCTATCGGTCACTGCCATATTGGTAAGCGTATTACTTGATTGGTATTAAGGTGTGACAGTGATTGGCTAATTATGGGACAAGATACCGCATGGCTTTGGCCTTACGCAGAGACGCGCCGCAAGACTGCTCGTTCATGGGCCTCGCAGATTGCCTTGATTCGTCAGTTCCCCGAGCATCGCTTCGCATGCTCTCAGGCGCAGCAATACAAATGGCTCAAAGAAGAGTATCCCGATTTATTCGAAGAAATCAAGAAGGAGGTTAAGAATGGTAAATTCAATTTCATTGGCGGTTCGTGGGTCGAGAATGACACAAACATGCCTTCTGGTGAGGCTCTCGTCCGTCAGATGTTGCTTGGACAGAGATTCTTCGAGAGCAACTTCGGTGAGCGATCGGTTACTTATTGGTTGCCCGATACATTCGGATATTCTCCCCAAGTTCCTCAGGTCTGCCGTGGTGCCGGAATGTCTCGCTTCTTGACCCAGAAGCTTTCCTGGAACAACATCAACAATTTCCCGAACAGCACTTTCAACTGGGTTGCTCTTGATGGAAGCCAGGTTCTCTGCCACATGCCTCCTGCCAACACCTACACTTCTCGTGTAGAATTCAGTGAAGTCTCAAACTCTCTCAGAAACCACAAGAATCTTGGGGATGATCAGACTGGTCTCTTGGTCTTCGGTATCGGTGATGGTGGTGGTGGTCCTACCGCTCCTATGCTCGAGAAGCTCCGCCGTTACCGTGGATTGTCAGACACTGTTGGATTACTTCCTCGCGTCAAGATGGGCCACACTGCTGATGAATATTTCGACCAGCTTGAAGAATCTAGCGCAGCTGGCAAGGATCTCGTTACGTGGGTTGGTGAACTTTACTTCGAGCTTCACCGTGGTACGTACACTACTCAGAGTGATACCAAGAAGGGCAACAGACAGTCGGAGATTTTACTCCACGATATTGAGTACCTGTCGACCCTTGCGACCATGCACAACTCACAGTTTAAGTACCCGAAGGAACGCATTGACGACTTGTGGGAGATTGTCTGCTTGAACCAGTTCCACGATGTTCTTCCAGGCTCTGCAATAGAGATGGTTTACGATGATGCCAAGGAGCTCTACGCTGAAGTCGCGGAAAAGGGTGCACGGCTTGTCAAGGAGGCCGCCGACGCTCTTGGTCTTTCTGAGGAATCTACTACCCACTCAGAGCTTGTTGCTGTTAACACTCTTCCTTGGTCCCGACAGGAAATTCTGGCCTTACCCTGTTCTGCTATCACGGATGGCAAGTGTATTTCCCAGAAGACTGCTAACGGCACTGAGTACCAGTACGTTGTTATGGAGACTGCCGGTTCTGGTCTGCTAAAGCCAGTTCATGGTGTCAGGGCCACCGCAGAGACTGCTGCCACTGTCAATGAAACTAAGCCCGGTGTTTTTGTATTAGAGAACAAGAAGCTGAAGGTTATAATTGAAGGAGGTGTGATCACCAGCCTCTGGGATAAATTAGAGGACCGTGAGGTCCTCGCGGATGGCGGGAAGGCCAATCAATTTGTTATCTTTGACGACAAGCCTCTCTATTTCCAGGCTTGGGATACTGAAGTTTACTCGTTGGACCAGAGACGTTACCTCAGCGGAGCCAAGGTTCACATTGGTGAAACTGGTCCACTCCGTGCGTCGGTTATCGTTGATCTGAAGATCAGTGACAATAGTTGGCTCAAGTCTACCATCTCAATTGATGCCTGCATTCCTCCGGAGGCTAGCGTTAATATTGCTGAGCCAGTCACGGCCTCGTCCTATGTTGACATTACTACTGAAGTTGAGTGGAGAGAGAACCACAAGTTCTTGAAGGTTGAATTCCCGGTTGATGTACATTCCGACGTTGCCTCGTATGAGACCCAGTTCGGCTTGATCAAGCGTCCCACTCATTTTAACACTTCCTGGGATGTTGCAAAGTTCGAGGTTTGCTGCCACAAATGGGCGGATCTCTCTGAGGCCACCTACGGTGTCACCATCATGAACGACTCAAAATATGGCTTCGCTACCCACGGAAACATTCAGCGATTGAGTTTGCTCCGGTCGCCCAAGGCTCCCGATGGACATGCTGATATGGGCCACCATTTCATGAAATATGCCATTTTGCCCCACAAGGGCTCGATCAACTTCGAGATTGTCCGAGCTGCATACAACTACAATTATCCGGTCAAAACCTACTTTGCTCCCAAGAAGGCTATTCAGTCGGCCGATGATATTTTGTCGGCAATCAGCATTGATGACAATACTAATATAATCCTTTCTAATATCAAGAGAGGTGAGGATGACGAGGATACTAGCCGTGGTGACTTGCCTGTTAAGCCTGGTAAGTCTATATGCCTCCGTGTCTACGATAGTATCGGTGGTAGAACCAAGGCTACCATCTCGACCACTCTGCCGGTCAAGAAAGTGTATTGGTCCAACTTGTTGGAAGACGAACAAGACGAGATTACGTTTGAGACTGTCGAGATCAACAAAAAGAATGTTTACAAGATCCCTATCAGCCTTCGCGCTTTCGAGGTCTCCACCGTCAAGATTCAGTTGGCCTAAGTATTGTCAGGAATATTTTGGAAAAGTTTACATTCGGTGGGCTGTAATATGGTTCAAAATTGGTGTCAGATATCAATTTTTCTGATGTTATTAAAAGGGTTTACGTATTTGGGTAGTTGGTGTAATTTGCGCCATGGTAGTGTTCCTTAAGTGTATCCAGCATAGTTGGTACCAGTACATTAATTGGTCTTGTCGTGTTCGATGTCTGTCATTATGTGGCCGAATCGATAACGGTTTATCTTCGCAGTGTGTGCCTACGCAGGTGGCGAATCCCCCTTTTGGACTATCCAAATTTTAATCTTATTTGACCAAATATCCATGACTACTATCGTACATTGATGATATTATCCGTTCTAACCTCGCGACCGAGGATTGTTCAATCCTGCCGATAATTTTTCTACCTCCAGCCGCCTCTTGGTCGCCTCTGTAGCTGGGCTCATAGGTTCCATAATGATAACACTGCGATTAATGTATATCATTGGTGTAGCTGGTATACTTCTAAACTGGCTCCTGACTCTAGGATCTTGAGTTGCGACAACATATCGGTGCTTGTTCGTCCCTTTAACATTCGCTACACTGTTGAGACAATCTGCCTGCGACAGCGGCGTTTCAAGATGATTACACCGGCGCCGTTCGAATGTTTTGGCAAGTGCGATAGCTTCCTTGGCTTCTTCTCCTCGGTCGTATAGTGATTTAATGCAACATTGCGTGATCACTGAATAAGTTGCATCAGTATAATTGATCTGGAAGTCGACGGAGAAACGTTTAAGACTTACTTGGTTTGATTCTCCCTTGCACGACGCTCTCCAATGATTTTTCTAGATTCATTTTGTACTTTGTTGCATCGTATATTATATCTCCGTCCACTGACTCGTAGTCAGTACACGAATCATAAACATAACTCTAATCGTCAGGCAGAACATTACATCGAAGACGCACCTAGTATTTGATATGGTTGTCGAAATCCAAACGCCATATTGTAAGTAGCCATCTGTTTGCGATAGCTCTTTGATCTTTTCTGCCGCATGTTATTTTTCAATTAGATTGTAAGAAAGAAGATACGATGTTATGAACTGTACGACGATGAAGGTTTGGCGACTGGATTTAGGAGGCGAGAAAAAATTTAGAATATTGGGAGTTTCGTAGTGATGAGGGGACCGTGCGGCGCAAACTAGTGCGCAAGTTATCTTAAAGAATATTTTTCCTGTGTCCGGGATACCTTCAACACAAGTGCACCGCTGAGTCCAAGATTGTGATCCGGGATGGGTAAATCGCAGTTGAAACAGTTGAAAGAGAGGCTGAAGACGAGTGGATTCACTGGACAAACAAATGTTAAGAAGAAGCAGCAAAAGCGGCATCCGGCTACGACTCGGGCGGACAAAGATCTGCTGTTGCAGTCCATTCGAGAGGAATTTAATCCGTTTGATATTAAGACTACAAGGCAGAAGCATGGAGATATTTTAGGACGAAAAGTTCAAGGTGCGGTCGGCAAGCCAGGCTTAAGTAAGCAGATTGGTGAAGAGAACGTACGTACGTTGGTTGTGAGTGTGGAGATGGCACTGCTGACTATTCGTGCTAAAGAGACGGAAGACTTTGAAGAAGGAGCTGGAGAGGAAGAATAAAGTCGGTGCTGTTATTGATAGACGATTCGGTGAGACTGATCCTACGATGACACCTGAGGAGAAAATGCTTGAAAGATTTACTCGGGAGCGACAGGTATGTAGTTTTGTAGAATCACAGGATATAACGAATGATCTGGTAACGATAGATTATAGGCACGATCTTCGAGATCATCTACTCTATTCAACCTTGAAGATGACGATATGTACGATGCTGATACGCTCACCCATTTCGGACAATCGCTGTCACTTGATCACGATGATTTTGATGCTGGTAACCAGGTTTCTGCAAACCACGATAATAGCGATCTGAAGAGACGGGCGCCAGTCCCTGGTTATAACGACGACGAATCTGATATCGAAGAGCCAGAAAGAAAAAAAAGCAAAAACGAGGTCATGAAGGAGATTATCGCAAAATCAAAAATGTACAAACATGAGCGACAAAAGGCAAAAGAAGAGGATTTGGAAGAAATCGAAAACTTGGATGGTGAGCTTAGTGATCTGCAATCGTTGCTTTTTCAGACTTCTGCTTCGGCTCAGCCAGGTTCGGTGCCTGCGGATGCCGAGAGAGACACTGAATACGATGCCCATGTCCGGGAAATGGTGTTTGATCGTCGTGCGAAACCGAGTGACCGAACCAAGACGGAGGAAGAAATTGCAGAGGAGAATGCCAGGAGGTTAAGGGAACTGGAAGAACAACGGCTACGTCGCATGAAAGGAGATGTCAGTGAGGAGGAAGATGATGGGCGGAAGACGCGTCTGGTACCTGAAGCTGATGATTTGAGTGACGACTTTGTCTATGACGATGCTGCAGAATTTGGTTTCGGCAAAGGTTTAGACGAGTCGGATAGTGACAATGAAGAGGAGGGCGATAAACTTGAAGGCTCAGAAATGGAAAGCCCCGACGAGGAAGAAGCTAATAGTACCTACGAAGACATCTCGTTGGCCGACGAGCAGCCATTTCCTGATACACAATCTTCAGTGGTATCGGCGACAACGTCAAAAAACAAGTTGTTGGACAGTAGGCCACAAGTCGATGCAGGACTAGCCTTCGCTTACGATTGTCCATCGTCGTATAAGGAGCTTCAATCGATTTTCGGTGAACATAATCTAGAGAATCAAGTTGTGATTATTGAGAGAATTTTGACGTTGCATCATCCAAGTCTAAGTAAGGGCAATAGTGGAAAGCTAATGGTAGGTTGGTTGTTCGCGGCTTGTGAAGTGCTATCTTATTAACATTATTAGAAATTTGGCCCAATCCTGTTGGAGCACGCTCTGAATTTGGGCGATGAGCCACTGCAACTGCACAACGAGTCGTTCAACAAACTGATTCAGAAGATTCATGACTTGGCAAAGGCCTACCCGGAGCCAATGGCGATGGCCTTCAGAGAGCAGCTGGCTAATGTTCGCGATCGCTTACAAGCTGCTATAGTCAGAGACAGGGACCAGCCAACAGATTATCCGCTGTCCTCAGATATGCTGCTCTTTGTACTGATAGGAGTCATTTTCTCCACTTCGGATCATTTCCACCTCGTCGTGACCCCGGCGATGCTGCTGATGGGCCAGCATCTTACTCAGTTTCCGGTTAAGACAGTTGGTGAGCTTGCCGCTGGTAGCCTACTTGCACGGTTATTTAGCAAGTATCAGACTCTTTCGAGGAGATATGTTCCGGAAGCCGTGAACCACATCAATTTGTTGCTACTGTCATGTATTAAACAGTCGGCCATTCCTGAAGGATTTCCGTTACCTTCGACCGTCACGAAGCTGGCCATGGAAGGCGACAACAACTCGACCTCGCTGCGAAACTTACAGCTGTCGGACATAATGTGTGATACGCTGCTGACTCAATTGTCAACTCCTGCTGAAATACAGCTCGCACTTTCAATCGTTAAGTCCGATCTTGAGAGCCTGAAATTATTTTCGTCATTGTGGAAGGGCAAGGATGCTTACAAGGAGATATTCATGCCTTCTTTAGAACTTCTTGAGATATTGGAAAGGGAATTGCAAATGTCGCCAGAACGGGCCGCTGTCCTCGGGCCCATTGCACATGCCGTCAAGGACGCCGCCAATTCGTTGAGGAATCTTATAAAAATGCAAACCGCTAATCGAAAACCATTGGCATTACAGCAGCACAAACCTATCCCTATTCCGACATATGCTCCTAAATTCGAGGTTAATTATTCGGTTGACAAGAAGTCTTACGATCCAAATATGCGGCGACAAGAGATCAGCAAGCTGAAGGCACAAGTCAAGAAAGAGCGGAAGGGTGCTCTTCGCGAACTTCGAAAGGACAACGCGTTTGTTGCCAGAGAAAAGCTCGCAGAGAAGAAGAAGAAAGACAAAGAATATCACGAGATGCTTGCTAGACTTGAGAGGACAGTAGCTTCGCAAGGCTAACATTTTGGTGTCCTTTACGGATGTATTGGTGTGGGCATGTTCGTTTGCAAATAGATGTGCACAACGTTTAGCATTATTTACAGTATACAGATAAACGTTTGTCATAGTAAAAGCTTTATTCGTTACCTAAGTTGTGGAACGACGTCCAATAAAGTAACTTCCCTGTACTCCGGCCGACCCTTACCAAACACATTCCAAAATCTCAGAGTCTCGTCACCAGCTCCCGAGACGATCGTTTGTCCATCCGGACTTATCGCCAGATATAACACCCTACATGTATGTCCAGTTAGTGCTGTGACTTGCCGCATCGATGGATATTTCCAAATAGCTATCTGATTTTGAGAATATCCGTGTGCCGAAACGACTTCGTTGGAGTTTTTAGACCAAACCAGATTACATATTTGGCTACCGGTATCTATCTCGTTGATTTGGCAACCCGTCATCGTATTCCAAAATTTTATTCGTTGATCAGCAGTTCCTCCTCCAGATGCTAGTATTCCGCGCTGGTGAGGACTCCATGCGATTGCCTTGACGGCCGCCACATGCTCCGTGAACTTAAGTAATGGAGATTCACCGCTGCTATTCCACACAAAAAGTTTGTTGTCATTGCCACCTGATGCTAGTTTATCTTCTTCGTAACTCCACTTTAGACCGCAAATTTCTTGCTTGTGGCCTGTTAACCGTCGGAAATAAGAACCCGGCGCGCGCACATCTCGTAGCAGTATGGTTTTGTCGCGACTTCCGGAGGATAGGATATGCCCATGCCATGCCAACGAGCCAGCTCTGGAAGCATGTCCGTCCATCGTTCTTAATTTTCGTTGTGCTTCCGCGTCCCATATCTGAACTATGCCACGATGCGAACCGACCGCAATATATTTCCCCTATTAGACGTCAGGCCATGTTACCGGACAGCACTACTAAAATATTAATTTACCTCTTGCAGCCAAGCCACAGATGTCACCAAGTCATGCTCTCCTAATTGGCATAGTTTGTTAACGCTGCCAGTAAAAGCATTCCACAAATACACAGCACGTGCAAGACCGACTCCCAAGACATTCGTAGACGACCAGTCAACTAAGTTTAAATAAAAATCATCTGCCAACTCGGGTGCATCCAAAACCCTGAACGGAACTTTTGAGATTGAGCGAAGCTGTTTGCGCGGCGATAGGAGCATCTTTTGGGAGTGAAATCGAACTGGGGATAGAGAGAACACTTCGTTTTCAACGTCAAGCGTGGCACCTCCAATCTGTCTTGTGGGAGTATTCCGTGCTGAAGGTGACATGAAAGTAAATAGATTTCTAGACGGTGTGGATGGAGCTGAGGTGTGTAATCTTGGTGGAGTGACGGACCCAGCGCTAACCATATCTGAATTTGAGGACGATGGCGTCCGGCTTGGTTCACTGGAAGGTACTTCATCGCCAAATAATTCTGATCGCAAAACCTCAGAAAATGTGCGATTGGCTTCATCGACTGCGACGGTGTCAGCATATTGCATTTAAAACTACGGTTAAAGTTACGCACTTCTCTGAATGTCTAGCTCATTTTCTGTAAGTCGATTCGTTGTTCGTTCAACCTTAGCAGCAGATTCCGTCTTCAGACTGAATCCGGCTTGTAAATTGACGCTTTCTCGGTTCGGGATATATCTACACCGATTCATTACCAATTAATACTTTCTCCGTAATAGTTGATGTTGTACAAACCTATCGCTGTAAGATATTCGTATTCGTTTTCGTTCAGGCGAAGTATTGCGTTGATATGGCAACTGCGTCGATGTGGAAGTTGATCTTGCTCTATCCTCTTCAGAAGACATAACTTTCGGACAGCAACCAATACAGCAATGCACAGTCTGAAACTGACAATTGCGAGCTCAGAAGATCCGAAGCGCCGAGGATAAGTGGACAAACGACAAGGACAGCGTAGCTTGATAGAATATTCAATATTTACATGGAACAAAGCCAAGATTACTTCCCAATTAACTCTGCGGTGGCTTGCCCGACATTCTCCAGCCACTCCTTTATACTGGCGTGGCTGGCAAAAGGACGAGGTACTTACCCCCTTTTGTTTGTCACCATAACCAAAGCTCGATTGTAAACGCCGCACGCAATTCCCCCATCCGGCTCAACGCTGGCGTGCATCGGTACGATTCACTCTGTCTTCTGCTAGGTTATTGCCACATGGTGTTTAAAATGTCTAGAGCTAAGGCATACGCATCTGGTAGGATATGTGGTGATGAAGTTGGTCGCGCGACGCGCGTACTAACTTGCAATTGACAGACTTTCTCGCCTTCGTCAACGCTTCTCCGACTCCATATCATGTTGTGGACAATGCGAAGAAGCTCCTATTAAACGCGGGATTTCTCGAGCTAAAGGAGCGCGACTCATGGAGTGGAAAGGTTGAGAAGGGAAAGAAGTACTTCCTCACCCGAAACGGCAGCAGTATCATAGCATTCGCGGTCGGCAATGAATGGAAGCGTGGCAATGGTATTGCTATCGTTGGTGCCCATACCGACAGTCCCAGTTTGCGGTAGGTGCATTTAGTTGACTTCGTGGAATATAATGCTAACTGATGTTGCAGGTTGAAGCCAGTCTCGAAGAAGTCGTCGGAAGGTTACCTTCAAGTTGGTGTCGAGCTCTACGGGGGCGGGCTTTGGTATGATTTCTTCATATTTATATGAAAGATGCGTTGATCATGGCTAACATAGCAGGCATACGTGGTTTGATCGCGATCTCAGTATTGCTGGCAGAGTCTATGTCTCGGAGAATGGCAAACTTGTTCCCAAGCTCATTAAGATCAACAAGCCAATCTTGAGAATCCCCACTCTGGCCATCCACTTGGACCGGGATGCCAACACCAAATTCGAGTTCAACAAGGAATCTCAGCTCTTCCCAATTGCCGGCCTTGCTGAGGATATCCTTAATAAGTCGGAGACTAGCGAAATCCCTCCTGTTGAGGAGCAGCCTTCCTTTCAACCGCTTGCCTCAATGAATGATCGTCACCACCCTAAAGTCATCGCTCTAATTGCTGAGGCTGCTGGTGTCCCTATCAGCGCTGTTCGCGATTTCGAGCTTGTCTTGTATGACACTCATACCAGCACTTTCGGCGGCATCTCGGACGAATTTATCTTCTCACAACGGCTTGACAACCAGGTATGTTCTCAGGATAATATTGATGGGTTTTATGACTTATGTCTCGGTAGATGATGTCCTACTGTGCCATTCGTGGTCTTATTGACAGCCTGGAGGCTGGGAATATGCTTGAAGGCGACTCTGCTATCCGGTTGATCTCTTGTTTCGACCACGAGGAGATTGGCTCTGAGAGTGCCCAAGGTGCCCGATCATCTTTCTTGCCTTCCATGTGAGATTTGGTGAGACATTTGGTGTGTGCCTACATATATGCTGACCCCGATATACTAGTATCAGGAGACTTTCTGGGCTGTCTGCCATCCCAGCAATCGACACCAGCGAAGACGCCGCCCTTACCAGCAGGTTTTACGACGAGACTGCCATCAAGTCTTTCTTGATTTCTGCTGATATGGCTCATGCCGTCCACCCAAACTATTCCGGCAAGTACGACTCTACGCACAGGCCCCAGCTTAATAAGGGACCTGTCATTAAGGTTAACGCCAACCAGAGATACTCTACAAATTCTCCTGGTATTCTTTTGGTCGAGGAGACTGCCAAGATCAGTAAGACTCCGTTGCAGTTGTTCGTTGTGCGCAATGATTCTTCTTGCGGTTCCACAATTGGACCTGCTCTTGCTTCTCTACTAGGTACTCGTACCTTGGATCTCGGCAATCCTCAACTCAGTATGCATTCCATCCGTGAGACGGGTGGGTCTGCAGATGTCGAGCACGCCTGTTCTTTGTTCGGGGCCTACTTCAATCACTACGCGATGATCGAGAAGACTATTTTCGTAGATTAAGTTGCTTATCGGAGGATTTTATAGAATGACAGGGTTCCATAGATTACTTAGCTAAGTTGTAACCATTGTAATGCGTTGGCGGTACGAGTTAAGTATGTCCATTGGTCATTGAGCTGTAGAGCTTTTGCTTTCATGCGTGGACTATAGTAGTGGGGTCTAGCATGTTACACTAAAATCTCATCAATACATTCATAAAGTGGCTAGATCCTTAAAGTTCTCTATTCCGAAAAATGAAGATGATGCATAAGTGCGGTTTGCATATGACCTTATATTAATGCACTAATTAAAATGGAGTCCGAGAGCCGTCGATAATAAACATTTGGTGGGATAGTTTGTCACCGCCCCCCCTCAAAATCGGAGCTTGTAAAGTGGATTGAATGCTACATTCGCAAATGGTCTGCTTGTTACAACAAATATTTTGAAAACTATTTATGCTAGATCGAGGATACAAGGTATTAAATGATTAGGGGAGGATTGTGAGCATCTCAAAATGGTGACTGGAGAAGATATATCAACTCTGCGATTCAAGGTCATAAGGCAATATAAGCAGCTACTGTTCATGGGACGCGAATATCCGTAAGCTGACTCTTTACAACATTGTAAGAGCTAATGTGCTTGCTAACAGAATTTTGACTTTTAGCCGAGGCTACGGATACTTTCGCGAAAATTTACATGCGGGGTTCAAGAAGAATGCAGGATTGACCGATGTGAAAGAAATCGAGCAGAAATTGAAATTTGCTGAGTATATAGAAAGAGGTATTGGTATATTGATGGCAACTGTGATAAGTTTATAACAAAGTGTGACAACAGAAATTGCTGCGTTGTACTACGTACGGAAATATCGCGCAATGAAACAACGATACTACGACAACGATAATTGATTTCGACCTAGCAGTTCTTTTAGAGTGCCAGTAGCTGTGGCATTAGAATGATACATTCGACTCGCATAGCCGCATTAAGGTGCTCGAAGTTCTCTTGCGATAATGATTACACTCGACAAGATTTGCGCGACTAAGTCGCTGGGTTTATTTGTATTTGTCGTTAACGATTCGGCTATTATTCCTGCATGTCTATTAAGACACTGTGACTGCGTTAGAATGATACATGTCAAATGATCATGCAGCCGGTATCCTTCGGTGAATTGACAATTCAGCTTACTCTCAACCTTGATAAACAGCCCGACAGTACATGATTATTTTGCTCAAATATCTGTATCTACAGACAACTAGATTGTATTACATCGTCGTTATCAAATGCAGCCTATTACAAGCATAGGTATGGATCTGTATGCCATGGATTTCAATAAAATACATGTTTGACATGATGAGATTTGTTAATGTGCATGAAATCATGTTCAAAATGTGTCCGGGTGTACTATAGCTGCAGAAATCAATTATATTTGAGCATCTGAGAATAACGAAAATCCGTGGTTGGAGCGTTGTATCTTCGTCGTCCTCACCCTCGTAGAAATCTTATTGAGCAGGACAGAGTTTGATGGCCCCAGTTGGCGTGGCCGCTCATGATCCACTTCGAAGACAACGGCCCAGTACCATCTATCAAACACACTTTCAATCTATAACAGATCCAGATCTGAGTCTACCTACTATCGCCTTCGAACTTGTCCGATCTTCAGTCACTTTCGTTATAAATTCCATATAACCGGTTTGTTAGGCTGTTGTTTTTTGGTTGTTGATCAAATTTACCTAACTCCCTCGGATCACCAGGTCAATGCCTCCACCGTGTGTCGGCTTATCAGTTTCGTCTAAAGCATCTGCATAAGTTTCATCGGAGTATAATTAACGACGTCAACTATATATCGTTTATTTGGTAGCATTTATGGTATCAACGAATTGGCAACACCAGATACACCTGGCACAACTTTCTCGGCAAAGTAGCTCACCGCATCACCATGCCAGGGCAGCGGCCACCATTTCAAGAGGAGGAACTCAGCCCTCGGGCCTGGCACTGCAAAGTCCATCGAGTCTGCTTAATGGGGGTCAGAATGGCCAGAGCTCGCCATTGACTGGATCATCGTCCTTAAAAGTTCTCAGCGTTCGAAAACTCGAAGGTGCAGAAGGAGAAGGACTAGAACGAGTCCAGAGTGAGAAACAGAAAGATAAGCGTCAAGACTGGGCAGCTTTGGATTTAGGTGGGCAAGGAATCCGGAATTTGAATTTGGCTCTTTTTAATTACCAGTTTTTGGACAAGTTATACATTAATCACAACCGACTCACATCACTTCCCGGTGCTATTTGCAAGCTTGGACAGTTGACGATATTGGACGTCTCCGGAAATCTTTTGATGGCGCTTCCATCAGAAATAGGACTGATGAAGAACTTAAGGATGTTTCTAATTATCGACAATAATATACAAAATCTCCCGCCTGAGATGGGAATGTTGTATAGGTTAGAGGTTCTAGGAATCGAGGGAAATCCTTTGCCAGACTCAATCAAGAACTTGATGGCTAAGGATGGAACGCGTGGGGTTATTGGGGAACTTAGGGATAATGGTCCAGGCAAGTTATTCTAGTGTATTCGGTATATTTAAAACCGCTAACAACGATTAGTTCCCGTACCACCATCACCTAGAGATTGGATTGTCTTAGAAGACAAAGAAACTGAGAAGGACAGCGCCGAAGAAGGAATATTTTCGGTAGTATCATACAACATCCTTCATGATAGATACACAAGGGTATACGGCTACACACCGGCATGGGCATTACAGTGGGAATTCCGACGAGAAAGCGTTAAACAGGAGATCATCTCGTACGACGCTGATATAATGTGCCTTCAGGAAATAGACCTTGCCACTGTCGAAGAATTTTTGTCGTTGCCTGAATTTTCGCAAAAAGAGTACACGGGATTTCACTGGCCCAAATCCAGAGCCAAGACGATGAATGAGGCTGAACGAAAAAAAGTAGACGGCTGCGCCATTTTCTATAAAGAGTCAGTGTTCAAATTGATCGACCAGCAGCCCATAGAGTTCCAGCACGTCGCGATGAACAGTGCTTTATTAGTCCCTGACAAGGATAGTCTGAAGAATTATCCCGATATTTTCAACAGAGTTGCGACAAAAGACCACATCGCGACAGTTTGCTTTCTGGAACACCAAAAGACTGGAAATCGGTTGATGGTTGTTAACGCGCATATCGAATGGGACCCAATACATAAAGATGTTAAACTGGTTCAGGCTGGGCTGCTACTGGGTGAGCTCCAGGTCATGGCTGACAAGTTTGCGAAACTTCCATTGCCGGATGACTCTCCGATGAAAGGTCAATATACGTCTGGCAAGAAGATTCCTATGTTAATATGTTGCGATTTTAACTCGACACCCGACAGTGTTGTATATCAGCTATTATCAAAAGGTTTCGTTCCTGGCGATCATTCGGATTTCCAAGGATACAAGTACGGTAAATTTACAGAAAGTGGTATTAATCATCCGTTTGGTCTCAAATCATCCTACGCAAATATCGGCGAGCTGTCGTTTACGAATTGCACGCCGACGTTCACGGATGTTGTCGATTACATCTGGTATTCGACAAATAGTTTTACAGTGACCGGGTTGCTAGGAGAACCAGATAAAGAGTATATGTCGAAGGTGATAGGTTTCCCAAATGCCCATTTCCCATCAGAGTATGTTATTTCTGCTAAATCTACTCAGTAAGGTTGCTAATACTTATTAGTCATATTTCTCTTCTTTCTCAGTTCCAGTTTAAAAAGGTGAACGCGGGTTAGGCTGTTGGATTGTTTTGTGGGTTTTGTATCCTACGATGTACTTGTTAGCGTTTTGTACTGTATCCTAAAGTTCACATGTATAATTAGACATTATTGTTGACTAGTGTACTTAATGTATCTATATATTGTTTTTAATGTCTTAAAACATGGGAATTGCTGCGAAATATATATGGAGGTGTTCCGAAGTGACTGACCATATAGCATTTTCGCGATGCGGGGCAACTCGCTCGCATAATACTGGCGATAGCGCTTTCGTGGCTGAATCGCCAAAATAGTGCTTACACCAAGTTCAGACGGTCCTTAGATAATGGTGTCCCAAATCCACCCCAGCCACTACTTTGTGTCTCCCCGTACCTTCAGAAGCAACAACGCAAAACGCAAACAGCCACAACTAGAATACTACCATTAGAAAAGACCATATGAGTTCAGCAGCCAATGTCCCAAAGATCGAGCAGGCCATTCTTCAGAAGCTAATTGCTATCCGAACTCGTTTGACGACCCTCAAGCAGGATCGTTCGACGTGAGTGATCCCCGATCTGTGATAGTTCCCCGACACGGCAAAATTGCTAAGTTAATGCACAGATATCTGAAATCCAGTGATGTCAATACGGTATACGAGCAAACTATAGATGAAGTACGGAAGATCAACCATATCCGAGAAGATCCGAGCTTGCATGACGAGCAGAATCGAGGTATGGTGCTCACGCTGATGGCATAGCGGCATTAGCGGCGTCCTATGAGTGGTAGTGATTTGGATTGCTAACGGTATGGAAGTTGATGTTGTTCTCGATGATGTATTCCAGCTTCTCTCGTTGTCGTTCCTGACTGTCGGCGTTCGATCTGCTCCAGCAACCTATGCATCTCTCACAACAGTCAAGGTTCGTTATGGGCTAGAATTTGAACCACGATGGGTCCTAACGCATTGTTATAGCGACTTTTGGATCATCTTAAGGAAAGCCGAGTGTACTCAAATAATGACTTGGCACCAATCGAAGATCGTTTGAATGAAATCAAGGGCATTGTTGACCGGGACGTGGTCTCTGAATCGCCTGAGATCATTCAACTGATTAGAGCTAAGATTTCAGTTTGCGGTATGATTTGATACTGATTTTGATTGATCTTATATACAGGACAACGCTGACAGCGAGTTGTTAGAAACCGAACTGAAGGAGCTGCAAGACTCGTTGGCAGTTGTTTCGCAAGAGTACGTAGCCTCTATGAACGTATCATGAGAAATATGCTAATCGGCGTGTAATTAGACTGTTGCCCACACTTCAGAAGCTAGTTTCTATTCGAAGACAAATTGTATCGATCGGATCGCGCGCCAAATTTTCGATCTCCGAATTGAAAACTCTCCAAGAAGAACTACGAAACATAGAGAATTCTCGAGTAGACGGTAACTTTCTGTCACCCGATGGAAATATTCCGGAGGGTCAGAATGTATTAAATGGATTGCTGGAAGACTGCCATAATGTTTTGAACGACTTTATTGCTCGAGAGGACCTTGTTGCTCCAAGTTTGCATCCGATTTACGAACAATTGACGGAGATGAAGAATCAGCTTGACAATTTGATGATAACGCACAAATGGACACTTCGGGAGACAGATCTGTACAATTATCAGCAGAAACTGGCGGCGATAGATGATATGAGAGTCAACGGTGTGTTTGTTGACGATAATGGCGACACCCCAGAAGGACAAGCGGTAAGTACCGTGCGTAACTTCGGTGACTGGCGGAGGTCTAATTGGTACAGATTTTGCTTTATTTGTTGCGACGTTGCTATGCACTTATTTACCGGCTTTTGGTGTCCAGTGAGCCTGTATCTGAAGGTTTGTCTGGGATATACCGTATTAGCCAATGGTCACGATCTAATTTCCATTATAGCTCTCATACCCATCCAGAACCAGCTCAGTACAGTAAGAAAATGTTTAATGGAGGTCAAGCGAATGGGCGGACTGTCGTCGGCTCGAGAACTATATCCGTATCAGATGAAGCTTGCTTCGATTGATAATCTTCGCATGGATGGTAAATTCATGATAGGAAATCACATTCCTGAAGGACAAGGGTTGCTGAATGCACTACTGGCAGAGGTATTACTGCAGCTCTGTAACATTTAATGAACGTGTGCTAATTGTTGCATTAGTGCTTTGATCTGTGCCACGAATTGAGAGTCGAGATGGACGAGAACGACCAGGAATAAATAAAGTACATATGTAGTCTTTGTGCACGGATTTTCGCCTCATAGGACTAGTTGGGACGTAATGTTTATTACAATTCCATCATTAGTTATATTATGTTTGTTTTCTTTTTCTATTAAGAGTTTGGCGGATATTGGGATGTCAGTGGATTTGAATGGTGTACAAATTGCTTTTTCCTGTTTAATAATAAGTGTATTTGACTGCGTTTGTATGAGAATGGTGGATTGTATTCAGATATATCATAGTACATACATGTATTGGGAAGAGAACAAGCTACTGTATCTTAGTCATTAGGCGGCCTGCGCTTTGGGAGATTAGCACCAGTGTAACTACAGTCAAACCTCGCTATAACGATACTCCCCGGGTATAGCGGTAAAATCCGGTGCCGTAATTCGTATGGTGCCCTTCAGTTTCGTCCCAAACTCCTACAAATCACGTCAACAAAATGGTATACATTTTCTAAAAACTCATCGTTGACTTATTCTAATCGTTTATCTATTTGTAGCTGAACCCTAAGACTTGAAGGACCTTTACCTCATACTACGGTCGAAACATCAGTTTAGGGTTTAAGTTACCTAAAATAGTTAGTCTGTTGCTCTTCAAGGTATTTTGTGGACTCGGCAGAGCGTGCGTTAAAGGTCGATCACAGCTCACTTTCTACATAAATTCTCTTGCACCAAACTTCACTAGTCAGTTAGAAATAACTTATAAACTATCGTTGCCAAATATCAATATCAATGGGTCCAAGATCGAAGAGCTCAGATAGTGGGGAAGCGAAGGCGAAGAAATGGGCTCGCAAGAATCCGTATGAGGAACTGGACATCTGAACGGCACCAGAGAATTTTAGAAATTGAATCAGATTGCGAGTTTGCAGAACTCGAAGTTCCAGATGAAGAATTAGCTATGATTACAAAGTCTCAACAGTAATATGGCAGACACAGCTCCTATGGATGCTCTAACTGTATTGCGGTTTTCTCTGATGAAGATAACCATCTGAAGAATACTTCCCGTAATTTCAAGAGCACCACAATGTAGAAGATTACACAGAAAGGAAACCACTGGCATCTGATAACTTAGAAGCAGTAGCCCTTCCGAGACGATTTCCAAAGGGAATGATTTCTTACATTTGGGTAAGGTGAATTGTCAAGCAGTCCAATAATGAGTATTGAGAATAGTAACTTGATGTCGATATTATCAGGCTCTAGTTTAGAATGGTAATCAACAGCAGAATGCCTCTCGTTTAATCTCAGACTATACTTTCTTCAGGGGAATATCCGGCAACAGCCGTAGCAGATTATGCTCTAACAATTGATAGATTTTACCTGAATGATCAGTTTCCAAATCATCCCCCCGAAATGGTTCTACAAAGCGGCGGATGGCAAAAGATCAGGCCATGATGTACGCTGATGACCACCTGATGGATTGACACGTGGGCTGCAGAAGGGTATGCACACGAGTCTATAGGAGCGAGGGTTTATTGAAGGATGGACTTAAATGCAGGTGCAACGCCAAGTTAGCTGAATTGAACTTTCAAGAGGATCTCAGTACGTCGTGCTGCAATCCCACGCACTGTCCCCGAAGCTGGAAGAGGTCTTGCGCAGAACGCCTCATTACTTCGCGACTCATTAAGCCCAAGTTTCATTGCGAATTTAGTCGCGCGGCGCACAACTGGATTGTGGCTATGCGTACTCCAGTCTGATGCAGAGGGTTTCAGTCATTCGGGATACAATTTCGATGGAGAATGACAGGAAGCTTGCGAGGAGATCGTGGCGATTGATTGATGCATACAGGCGAAAATCTTGCGTAGACTTACAGTCGCGCATTCGATTGCCTGTAACTATGGACTTCAGCGACTATAGCGAGACATAGCGGTACATCCCTGACGAAGACGAATAATGAATTAGAATTTCTTTCGTGAAATGTACATTGTTCTCGTAGTAACATTCTGAAAAGCGTGTAGCCCAATCAATGTATACTAAGTGGCATATGCGTATAGATTATATTTATTTATGCCGTATAGCTGGGTAATATGTGAAGTCATACAACGAAAGTTATGAAACAGTGGTTTTTTTGCGACTAAGGCGATTCAGGGAAATCGCCATATATAGCAGCGCCTTCTGACGCGCATAATACAGCGTGTAGAATCTCACAATTACCAGTGCTCGGCACCAGTCATATTCACATCCCATCTTTCCCGATTAATTGCTTTGATTTTCTGGCGCACGGCGTGATTTTTTTTGGTTGTCAGTGGCCAAATCGGTTAAGTAGCTGCACAATAAGAAGTCGGTAAAACGATCTCGAGCTATTACCACTCCACGCCATGACCGACGACGCGGCGTCCACGCGATCGTCTACAGACACTCAGGATAACGCGGATGAAATCTCGCATGTCGAGTCTACGTCGACAGAGTCCGATGCGTCGGTCGTGCCTGTTAACGGGGACATCAAACGGAACGGAGCTCGCGACTACAGGAGCATTACAGTCGAAGCGGAGGAGCTTAAGGAGAAGCTGGAACAATTGACTATTTCGTCGGAGGAGGAGGCTAAGAAATTTGAAACTGAGAAAGCCGAATTGTTGGAGAAGCTTGCAAGAGCCGAGAAGGAACGGCATGACTTTGAGAATCAGTATAAAAACTTGCTTTCGAAAGTATCGTCCATCCGGTCGACTCTTGGGGAACGATTAAAAGCGGATTCGGTGAGTATACGATTATGAATAATTTGATACTGATTGGCGATTGTGCCAATTATGGGCTGAATTTGGGTGTAAGCGTATCCTAACAACTTGGCAGCAGGAACTAGCTCGGCAGAAGACCACAATAGAGTATCTCGAGCAAAAATGCAAGAATCTGACAGAGACAGTCACGAAGCTACAACAGGAAGTCATAAGCACATCAGACGAGTCCGACAAGCTGTCAAAGGAACTAGCCATCTTGCGACAGTCCTCTATATCGTCACAGGACAGCTGGCAAAAAGAGCGAGGAGACTTAATATTCAAGCAACACGACCTACAAAAGCAACTGCAGGAAGCGCAGCGGTCGGCGGATGACTGGCAGGTCATTGCTAGTGAAGAGAAAACTATGAGAATTACTACTAGTGAGCGGGTAGCTGAACTTGAAGAACAGCTGCGTGGCCAAAAGTCGTTGTACGATGGAGTTCTGCAGGAAAACAACGAAAATGCAGCGTCTGTGGAGAGCTTACGACAAGCTATTAATGTTCTACAAGAAGAGCGAAAAACAGAGCTGCACGATATTGTCGAGAAAATGCAGGCGCAAATAGATGGTCTTACTGATGAGAAGACAGAGCTCACGGACAAAGTGCGAGAGTTGAAGGACGAGTTGAAAAGGGCAGAGACAGATTTGGAGAAAATGGGACCGTTCGAGAAGGAAGTCAAGGAAAAGACCCTGCTAATAGGGAAATTGCGGCATGAAGGTATGATCTCTTCCCCTTTGGTTATGTGGTGGTGCTAACTATATGTAGCCGTCATATTAAATGAGCATTTGACGAAAGCCCTGCGCTTACTGAAGAAGGGCACACCTGACGAGAACGTAGACAGGTACGATCGAGCCAGTATTTTAACTTACGAATGTTAATTTGTATTGTAGGCAACTGATCACCAATCTCTTACTGTCATTTTTAAGTCTTCCTCGAAGTGACACTAAACGGTTTGAAATTCTCCAATTAATAGCAGCCTGTCTCTCGTGGAATGAAGGTATGTCCATCGACTTTTGCCGACACTAATGATAAATGAGAATGATTGCTAAGCTTTGTAATCTGCAGAGCAGAAGACTACAGCGGGTCTGATAAGACCGGGCACGTCGTCGACAAACGGTACACCTCCATAGGCCGCTATCCAATAGAATTAGTTCTTTGTCATTATGGTCGTATTGGGTTATTTTAGAAATCGGCATGAGAGATGGTGTAATAGTAATGGTTTAAGAAAAGCATCATGAGCGTTTGTATTATACTTTTGGAATTTTATTGGTCGCTCTTGTGGGTAGTGTAAGGATTTCTGGTGGTACGGTTGTTTTATGAAATATATATTGCCCCCTTTAGGATTGCATATTTCCTTACAGGTATCGCTCAGTGCAAAGAGCTTTAGTCCACAATGGAATCGTCTGATCATGTTACATTGACATAAACACACATAGCAATCATATGGATTCTCAGCGTGACGTACAGTAATCCTTAAGCGGACCTATGCACTATTACAAGAAGGACTATCAAAATGTGGCGTGCGATCACAGCTTGCCAAGAGAAGAAAGACGTTCTTTCATCCAGTTGAGGTTCTAGTGCGAAACCTAGCATCAGCAAATAATACTTGATAGGGCACTATACAGAACAAAAGGTTAAACTTACCGCAGTCTTGTCGAATGTACCCTTCAAGCCGGGGGTTGCAAAGATATTCTGAGCCCAGGTGTTGAAATACTTCAGCGTGCGTTAGTATCACTACCGAAGCCTAAGTACTATTGTGTTGACTAACCTCGTACTTGGGGTCGCTGAATATCATGGTCAGTAATTTGATCTAAACTTAGCAAATACAGAGGTCAACTCACCTGATCAACGTTTCCAAAGTCTCACCACTGACGAGCCCGGACTCCAGGACCATGTAAAGCTATATTTATTAACAATTTTTCAATCGGCTTTCAAGTACAAAAATCACATACTCGGCTTAGGAAAGGAGCAATCAAAATCTCGGCTAAACCGTGTTAGACATATCAGCACAAATAAAGCCAATCCAAGATATACCCAAGGTCAGGTGGTCAGATCCGCCAAAAAATGGCTTCGCGTCTTTGAGATACGGCAAGAACTTGTCAATGGCACCGAAGACATTGGCAGCAGCGTCGACGTTGCATGCGACGTACAACTCGCGATAGACTGGAACAAGGTACTCCATGAAGCGGTCCGCCATGAGTCTACTTTGCGCACGGAGGAAAGGATCGTCGGGGATCAATTTGGCTAATAATTGTTAGTATGTCACGCTCGAATGTAGGAATTTTGATATGGAGGATATACCTTCTGGGAACAAGTCTGCAACGAACTGACTTTATTTAGCTCATCCACTTAGACGGGCAATTTCTAGTAAATTCGGGCACACACCTCAGTAGTAATGGCGCTCTCGATAATAATGTCGTCTCCATACTTCAAGGTGGGGACTTTGCCTACAAATCAATTGACATCAGTTGTTTTCTCCAGGCAATAAATGCAGTACTTGTGTACATCACGTACCACCGGGATTGACTTCCTTAAGGAACCATTCTGGCTTGTTCTTCAGGTCAATTTCGATGTACTCAAACTCGACATTGGCCTGGGTGAGCGCAATCCAGGTGCGGGCGGCCCATGGGCAGCTAAAGGTCAGTTAGGACGGAATTTGTCTCTACGAATGTCGAATACCCACATTACGCAGCTGTACAGCTTGATCGGCTTCGGAGGGACGAGAGTCTTGAGTGAGGACATTGCGGAGGATCAACAATAATTATTGAGCTGGTGTAATTACAACAGCAGTAATTTAGTGGTGTGTGTATACAAAACTTAATAGGAGAGATCTTAGAAGGAGAGTATTTGTAAGATGAGATAAGACGATGTCACTCGAGCCGACCCGTGGAAGGCGCACGAAGCACTCACCGGCCGTTGACGATGAGCGATATCGGCAATGGTCTAGTACAGAACCCTTGCCAAAGAAAGAGCCCGTTGCCCGGCCTTCGTGATCAAACGTTAAGCCGTGTTTCTATTCCGCACTGCGCTTTAATAGGACTCTCACCATCTCATCCAGATTTTGTTATGACAGCGTCAGCGACCACGATAATATAGTATCTATAGATAAACATGCGTCGCATGCCGAAATATGCCTTGCGTGAGCCAAACTGCAGTTGATATCACATTTGTGATAGACTAGCCGCTGGGACAATTCGGCCAAGGTTCCGGCAATGGTCTTCGCTACGCGGTTCCCCCTATATGTTGCTTCCTGACGCGTGCTTGCTATGCATTTCGCGTACAATGCGACTTTTTTCGAATGCTGCCGATATCGCTTTGGATGTGGTCGTTAACGCCCTACGAGGATGCGCGGTGCACATCCCGCCGATTGTTAAAGATTCACACACCGCCTATGCCAAGTATGCCACTATATCATATTCCAGCATGGCTGTGGCATCACCTAACTTCGGCCATCATCCCCTTTATGTCTCGAATCCGATCTCATATGTACTCGCGGATATAGCATCTCAATATCGTTGGTGCGGGAGCTTAATATGAACATCGTTATTGAGACCCTTGGGATTGAATCTTGCTTACGCCATTGCAGCCGCACCATGCTTCCGCCTGATGGGTCATTTGCACGTACTTTATTTCAGAAAGCTACGTCATCTGTAATTAGTTATTCGTCGCAGTTTGTAGGAGTTTGTAGCCACTAACAGTCATAACTATTAGAGAACTCTCCACCATAAACTGCCGCATGAAGTGCGGCTTTTCGTTCCTATGGCCACGAGATTTTCGGAGGCTCGTCCTTCACATCATAGTCAAAGCTCCGCAAATGCTACTATCAGGCAATTACAACTGATTTTTCTATTAACCTGGTCTAATTCGCGACGGATAACTTTCTCGATTTTCACAGTGACTACATACTGCATAGCTTACAATTTAACCGTCGTATAAAACGAGTAGCGGTAACAGCAATCGTGCAAGAATTTATTACGTAGAAGAAAGTGCATACAAAATCACAGCAACTTACAATCCCGGAGTGTCCTTAATCCTAAATATTTTCTTTGACGCGCTAACCCTTCCAGCCTTCAAATCAATCAACGCCCGTTCAACGCCCGCCAATCCCCCTTCAACAATGTCCACCCGGTGCCCAGTGAACTTTCCCTCCTGAAACCACTTCGTCAATTGCCTATAAAAAATATACGCAAAGTCACGCCTAGCAGCATTCTCATCGTGTGCATTACTAACACTCACGACACTAAAATTCGTCGTAGCCTTATCAATATCTTCGAACTTGCGAGATGGAAGAATGAGGCAAAGCTTGGCTTCGAGACCAGGTTCCAGCGCATGAATCGCATGATAATATGACCCATTCTCCGAAACGGTATCCCAAGCGTATAAAAGCTTTTGACCGGATTTTAAAAATGAACGAATCGAGCCGGAAATGTCATTGTTGTTTCTATAGTCGACAATGAAATCCGCGCCAGCTTCGAGCGCGACCTGTGAGCCGGAACCTGCAACTCCAATAATTGGCCCGATACTGGCCAATTTGGCCAGTTTAATGGCAAAAATACCAACACTAGTAGAGGCACCGTATACCAACAGCGGAATCTCTTCAGTCGGCGCAGGACGCCAGGGTGTCGGCAGGCCAAGCACTTCCCAAAGTCCGTATGCGGCAGTCAAAGAAGCGAGAGGCACGGTCGAGGCTTCCTCGAAAGTGACTGAAGCGGGGATATGAAATGTCGTGTATGCGTAGGCGATCGCGTATTCGGCAAACGATCCGTGCGGTGCACCCATCTTGTGGAATGCAGCAACACGGTCGCCTGGCTTGAACTCGACAACGGATTTGCCAACAGAGACGATTGTGCCGGCGATGTCGTCGCCCGAGTTGTGCGGGCGCTTGCTGTACAGCGGATATTTCCAGTCTTTTGGGTTCGAGCCAGAGACTTCGACTTTTATTAGGACTTCGTCATTCCCAGGAATTCTATGAAGTTAGCAAGGATACATTACAATGAGACATACAAGTGCTTACGGGACTGGAGAGTCGACAATCTCGACGTGGAGAGGGTCACCGTAGACAATGGCTTCTTTCATGGTAGAAAATGGCTGATGCTAATAGTTTCTACTATATATATACAGCTCTATCTTGCTTTGTGTCTAGAGCGGCGGTTCTGATGCAATTCGCATGTTGATCATCTAGATAGACGGATGGATGAGTGGATGAGTGGATGAGCGCGTGTCGTGGTAGGACAAGACGACCGCTATATTTAAACATCGCCTATGGTGTAATTCTGTCGATATGGTGCACAATTCAATGCAGAGCGCTTTGAAGCTGAGAATCTGCCTCAAGCTCTTGTTCTCGACAGATTGCTCTTCCGGCTTCCGGCTTCCGGCTTCCTATAGTGGGAGGAATTAAACTTTTGACTATGTACGGTTGGCCCCGGAAATTGGCACACAAAGCTTATCTCCGCTCGGCAATTGAGTGGCCGTCGGCTTTCAGGGCCTAATTGCGGACAGAGACAAATTTAGTTGATTTGCTGACGAAACCGATTAAGACTTATTGCAAACATTATCTATTCGAGCCTACACGCTTCGCACTTCTAACATCATGCTAAACTTTAAAATATGTCTTCAAAAATGTTTGTAATCGATATCAACACAGGCTGACAATAGTGCCCAATCCCAGAGCCAATACCACTCCACACATCTATCAAATCACGCGTTTCACACATCCGTCTCACGTGTCATGCATTCTAGCAACTCTTCTATAACCCGCTGCAAAATTCCGAGCTCTACGTCTCGGCGAACTTACGAATGCTCCTGACCATGCAAATTCGGCAAGGTAATGTGCGAGTTCGTGCGCCACGGCAGCGAACCAGTAATCTAGCGCCTTGGCTATGTTGAATCTACTCTGCGATATTACTTGAGTCGCTCGAATATCGTCCAAAAAACGTAAATTGAAAAACAAACTTCCGCTAAGGTTGAAAGCCACAGATTCCATGTGCGTCGTAAAACATGTGAAACGCATCATATTGTGTGCCGAAAACACCGACTGCTAGTTCTCGCAATGTCGCAGCAAAAAGCTTAGCGTGGCCTCTCAGTTCGTTTGGAATTCCTTCTGGCACGGATTTCGAGACAAAAAACCTAGGACCTGTGGATGAGACCATTCCGACGAAACGTAGATCGTGCGCCACATTTCTATCACATATCATCTCTGCCGAAACCGACGCGGAGTAACATCTTCGTCAGGGATCCACATATGGGCCTCATGGCTATCTCATTGTTGTTGTGTGGAGATACATGCAGAATACCTTCCTGCAGCAGCTTCGGGTCGCTGTATCAGTATGCGCCTGTCGATGCAGTGCGTTACCGTTCTGTGAGCTAGAATTCGTTGCTGTTCCCGAGAGGTAGAACAATCCCCATGTTCCTGGCGTCCGCGTCAAGTTACGCACCGTCGTTGCGGGCTCAACCTCTGGAGTCGTATTTTCAGGTGTCCATGCAGATGGATCTCACTTGCCCCCGAGCTTATGTCGGAAACGCTTTTGGTGTTAAAACTGCTGTCGCGGTTATACTCCCCTACCTGTGCTTTCAAGTTCGACTCTCGGAGGCAGATCGAGATTCTGTGCGCCAGAAATCGACGCTTTCTTAATTTAGCAGCTAACTCCTCCCAACTCTTTGAGCCGTTCCTGTTCACGCGCTTCTGACAGCAATTGCTGCTCGGCAGCTTGCTGCGGGACTCGGCCACATCAAACCACTCAAACATTGGCACTAGGTATATGTAAACTCACCGTCTGTACGTCGCATTATCGTTGCAGTAGTGTGAGTCGTGACTGGGTTCGAAGAGCCGGTCGCCCGGCATGCAAATAACTGTTCGCTGTACGGATATCTTCGAGACCGACGCGACAAGAAACTGCTTTTCAAAAGTGTTGACTACGACTTTAAATTTCTCGTGCGAGCTACAATCCAGATAGAGCTTCAGACCTTCCAAGATTCGTTTGTGAATTGCAACACTGTCAGATGATTTGATCACCGCTCCAGTCAAATTAGTCTCCTGCATGATATTCGACATCTTAGGTGATCCAATGGGCTAGACTAAATGTGAGCATATACCCATCTTACACAAATAATAAATACGCACCATATATAGCTTCTCCAAATTCGCTTCAAATGGCGCCGAGTAAATTAACATCATCACTCACCACAGTACCGGCTATCTTAGCCAAGACGTACGATACGTCATCCTCTACCAAGTCCTCGTAATCGTCATTGTGAGTCGATTTGTCGCCATTGACATTTGCATTCAGTGGAAGTGGATTAGCTTCCGTCTCCGGAAACGTCTTCGCGAGCAACATGATGAATTTCTCATGTTGTCACGAGACTGCTATCCGAAGAATTTCCGTCCGTGCTTCTCCAACTCGATAAGCAATTTATATGATTCACTCGGCTTCTTTAAGGGGCAAGTTCAATAATGCCCTCTAGAGTCAATCTCGTACGCCGGCATTCACAACAAAGACGAGTCCCAGTCTGACGGAAGAGGAACCACCTCTACCAAGACAATCAGTTCCAGGAATGACCTTCGCCACCTAGTAACAGAATGCAATGGCAATGAAAACCGAGTGGCTAAAAGGTGCCCAAAAGACCAGGCAGCTAGAGGTAGAAAGAGAACAGATATGATTGCGGAAAACACTTCTAGGATGAGCTTTGGCCAAAGATTGAGCCCAAGAAGCCAGACTCGAGATATTGCAATTGGAACTGCGAAGAAAGTATTGAATATATTTTCTGTCATATGTGTCTATCACCAACTTTACTTCTTATCCACTTTTTGGCTTATTACGGGGTCATTGTAAGTAAATATAGGATTCACATTCTGCTTGTTAAACGTCATAGCAAATCCTAAGGTTGAATCTGCCGCTCTCTGAGAAATACTCCTCATAACTAAATAAGATATTCATTGTAGAAAATCACATACAGAATTAGTACATGATCCAATTTTGCGGGACCTACGGGTTCAACTTCTGGATCGCAACCCCCTTCCTGTCCCGCAGCGAGAATTTCTGCGAATAATCACGGCTAGCACGTTCTGGATTTCCAATCAGTAGACGTTGTCATTCCCTTCACGCCGTTAGTCACGCGAATCTTATTGCTACAGGAGAGCGAGTCTATGATTTTGAGAGTCTTGTGGTCTGGTAATGAGGCACTGGAAGGCACCCTCACCCACCATTTCGTCCCGGGTCCGTTGGGAGTCAATTCGTGCTAATAACATGGCATTCAATGATCTGCCCTTTGAAATCAGACTTTCAACCTCATTCACCAGCAGAAAGCCATTACTACACACAGGGCGTTCGTATAACGCGAACGTGCTTTTCAATGTATGCAATGGCTGCCCGACTATTTGTTCTTTTCTCGATTTTTGCAACTTACGTGTACGCGACCGCGCTCACATACAGTGTGGCAGCAAACGAACGAGCATGCTTCTATTCACAGGTCAATGAACCGGGCGTGAAAGTTGCGTTCTACTTCGCTGTACGTATTCCACTTCATATTTTTTTATATCTGTCTTGCTCAAAGCGACGTCAACGGATTTGAAATGCTAATTTGGCTGTGCGTGTAGGTCCAAAGCGGCGGTTCGTTTGACATCGACTACTCAGTCACATCCCCTAGTCTGCGCGTGATCTTGGACGGCGAGAAGGAAAGACAGGGGGACTTTGTTTTCACAGCGAATGAAGTTGGCGAATATCGCTTCTGCTTTCTGAACGAGATGTCCACCTTTGCCGAGAAACTTGTCGACTTTGAGATTGCGGTATGGTTGCGTTGATTTGGGTCTAGCACTTGCTTTTCGAAATCATCAGTTGTTAACATATTCGAATAATAGGTAGAAAATGAGGCGCGCGCAGAGTTACCAATTAAGCAGGCTGGTGGTTCCGAGCAGGAGGCCTCTTTATTAGAAGATAGCATACACTCCCTTTCAGGCAAACTCACATCGATCTCTCGCGCGCAGAAATATTTCAGAACCCGTGAGAACCGTAATTTCAGCACAGTGAAGTCGACAGAGTCTCGTATCTTTTATTTCTCTATCGCTGAAGTGCTCGCCATCGTTGGAATGGCAGTCTTCCAAGTTCTGGTTGTTCAGTTCTTTTTCACTGGATGTAAGTTGGTTCCTTGAGGAATGTCGCTTCACGACATGGCTAATCAGTTCAATCAATTAGCTCGGAAGGGATTCGTCTAAAATATTTATTGTCGATTCCATTGATGGGTAGGATATTATACGATACAGGTTTGATTTACTTTTATACATGAAGAAAGCAATAGCAAAATGACTGGGCACATTTGTCGCAGTACGCACCTATGAAATGCGCGTTTACATATGTAATATACATAAGCATATAGTTACATAATTTATCTAGGGAGTGATAACATAGAGGTCGTGACTAGGAATTAAAGTGAAACCCGTAACTAAATCATTGAAACACATTTATCATACCAGTACACAATCAGAACGCTTACGTACTAAACATTATAACAACTTACAGTTCGCGCCTAGCAATCATTATATAAAATACGAAGGTCTAAAACACAACAATACCCCACTTAACACTACAAAATTAACGTCTATGGCTCCGACTACTAATCGACGCGCCTTGCATGCTTTCTACGTCCATTTCTAATTCTTTGATACTGCAAGCGGTTAGATCAAACTCAATAGCTATTAGATAACTGAGTCTTACCTATTGTGGATGGCCTCCAGATCCTTGTTGAGTCTGTCTCGCTCCGCAATCAGACGTTTCTCCCACTGTCTGAATCTCACCTCTTCACTCTTAACTTGCTCAGTGAACCGCTTCTTCAATGCTTCCTCTTCCTCCTTAAACTTAGGGTTGTCAAGCTTTCTCGGTCGAGCCTCACCGAACTTCCGTGTTTCCATTTGCTGAGCGCGGTATGCTTCGTAGTGTTTCTCTTCAGTAGTGCTTATCAAGTCAAGCATGCTATTTCTGATGAGCACGTTTCTCAGTTTCTTAAAATCGGAATGCTCTTCATTTTCGACCTCGGCGACTCCCCACAAATACTGGCGACCTTTGACAATACGGCCGTCTGGCGTTTCAACATCGGCCTCTGAACCAATAACTGAAAACGGCATGGAGGCCTACAACAAGTTAGCAATTCTATCAAATTTGAGAGAATGATATTCGGATTTCGCACAATAATTTCCTTCGTTTCCTCAGCGGCCGCTGGATTATCGTCTTCAATCGGCGGGCAGTAGACCTCAATTCCTTGAGCATCCATCACCGAGCGGATCTGGATTTCAAGTCAGTCGCTATCACTATCGCGATCGTGGCAGGTCAACATACTCTCTCCTTGAATTTCTGCAGTTCATGCTGGGACAGAGTATCCGCCTTGGCAATGACAGGGATCAAGTTGACACGCGTACACAGTCTCTTCATAACCTCGACGTCAAGTGGCTTCAGAGTATGGCCGGTAGGTCTGATAAAGTACAGGCAAGCATGCACTCTCATATCGATTCTGCCGTCACGGTGCGGCTGCTGCTCTTGTATCATGTAACTTTCATGTTGATCATCCAAGAATTCTATGATGGGCATCCACGAGTCTTTGTTGTTCACGTAGTCGCCAAATCCAGGCGTGTCCACCACTGTCAGACGGACCTTGAAAAACCGCTCCTCGAGCTCAGCCTTGGTTAATTCAATCTCCACGGTTCTGTCCGTCTGCTTCGCATGTCTGCGTCTATTATCTGCGTAGTTCTTGACCATAGTGGAGAAAAGGGTGTTGACAAATGTTGTCTTGCCTAACAAACGATCAGTGTAACGATCTCCGGATAATTAAAATCTTACTCCCGACACACCTAATCCCGATTCCCCACAGACCATAAGCGTGAACGACGCTCCACGTTTAGAAACGATCTTGCGTCTAGATCATGTTAGTACAAGGCGCCTGTTGAAAGAGTATATAGTAACAGGAGACGCGTCTGGCCACTGCGGTCACCCACCTCTGCTCGGGCAGATTATCAATACCGATATGCGAGGTCATATTCAATATCAAGATCTGATCCTATAACCACGAACACGAGACTGCAGTGATGTATTAAAGATAAAGTAATTCGTGAAGAGAAAGGGCGATTGACGAATGAAGGGGGTGGTGTCTGCAAGTGGGCCGCGTTCAGGAGTAACAAACAATCTATGCAGACCTCAATTCACTGACGCGTGTGACAGCACTAATGTGGGTGTCGGGACACTGGCCTGAAATCTGCAGCTACAGTAATTTTTTGCACGCCACAATAACTCAACTTGCTGGTATTGCTCACGGATACGTTTACTTGGAAGCCTATAGGGGTCCTATTCATGGATGCGCGAAATTATCTGCTTAATATCTACATTTGTACCTCATAACATTGTTACGGAACTTGCTACCCTCTAGACTCATAAGTCAGGAACAACGACGTAAAGCAACTATATATAGCTATTTTGGATCCAAACGTCCGACAAACCACCGAATAACAAACTGCTCACACGAATTTGGAGGAATCCCAAAAAATTCGTGTACGAATCCGAATCCGCGTCTCGAGAAAAACCATCCACACCTGCACAATTCGCACATACTCGGCACTTACACAACTACTCGGCATACATCAATACGATTTCCGACTAATTTAGCATGTCGGCCCCACTGTTATTCACCCGCCAAAGAATGATAAGCGCAATTGCATCGGTCAGACGACTTCCCCCGGTCAGAAACCAGTTCACGATAGTAACCGCTAACGGTACCAAAGCCACACTGCCGCTGGCAGGCGCGAATAACTCCGTCCCAGGGACCAAGCGTGAACCATCGAAGAAGCTCACAAAGTACAAACACAATATACGGAGGAAGAAGACGATTTTCGTGGAACAGACTTCGACTTTTGAGGGAGCTTTGGAGCGGCTGAAAATCAAGTCGGAAAAGCCGACAATCACAGAGGAGAAAGTTCGTAACTTGACCCAAGAGGAGCTGTTAGCTGCGAGTGTCCAAAAGAGACAGACGGGTATGAGATCTGCACCTAGTAATGCGGCGAGGAGGAAGTTGTACAGTAGACTACATCCTTCAAGTCCTTCCCGGCGTCTTGTAACACTTCTTGTGTCGAGAGTTGAGACCAAAGAGCATGCCGCGGAGCTGAAGAACCAATTAAAGCGGTTGGCAGCTAATAAGCTCTACGTTATGCCGTCATGGCAGACCACCAAGCTTGTCCGCGACTTAACTTTGAAGGGACTTTATACCGATGCGTCAGATTTGGTTTCCCACAGTGAGCTCTACGGGCTTACTTTCGACCATCCAGTGAAGACTGAGCTACTACGTGCGTTCGCGATACGATGTGAGACGTTCGGATGGCATTTGGGACATATACGCAAAGTCAGAAGTATGCTTGTCAGACTGGCAGAGTCCAAGGATTCGCGAGCGTACAGGGTTCCCCAATTCACAGCTGTCGCCATCCGCGCTCTGACGGCACTTCGAGCGAACGACGCTAATCCGCCACAGGAATTTTTGGACTCATATAAGTCTGAATTGAACCTATTTGTTTCGGCTCTCGAAGGTCGATGGCATAAGTTCCCAACAGTTCGGCCCAGCGAGCAAGACCTTTCATCTGTGGAGTATTTGTCCGAATTGCAGCGACGTATCATCGACTTTGAGCTCAGTCTGAAGGGTCTGCAAATGGCCATGGCGGATGTGTCTTCGAATCAGCAGACATTTTTGAAATCGGCGATTCTTAAGGTCCAGGAATCTCTGAATACAACGGATATCATCTTGAAGGAGCAAGCACGGAGGATGAGTAAGGAAAGCTTTTCGAGCCTCACAACCGATTCCTATAGGAAAGCGTTTTTGACGGAGAAGAGTGCAGTAACTGCTTCTGAGATTTCGGAAGCTCCTTCCGAGGAGACAAAGGGCGAGTAGATGTAGAATATAATGTATTATATATGTAAATAGCCTTTGGCTACTATCGATGGAATGTTCCATGTGGCAAGTTTTTGGGAAACTTTTATGAGTAAAGTATATAGTTACATAATCATACTAAGATCTTTGAGCTATCTGTGCCACGCATATGTACCAAATTATATAATCTACTTCTTAGCGCCATATTTCTGAACGACCTTGCCGTCTGGAATGGTAAAGAACACTGCCGGCGATCCCTCAGAGTAAGGCGTATCCAACCGGTAGTAACCCTTACGCTCGAACTGAATGATGTCACCCTCCTTCATGTCTCGGACATTAAGATCAGCCAGAGCAGGGGTCTTAAATTCCGTGTGAGGGTTAACGAAATCGGCAACATCGTCGGTTTCAGCGAGTTTTTCCTTTGTGATGAGATAGTCGAAGTCAACAAGCACTGCCGGGGTGGCCTCGTCAGTGGCAGCAAGCCATGTGACCTTCTTCTCGGTCTTTCTGAAATCACCCTCGAGATTCAGGACTGCGTCGATTCCAGTAACTGTATCACCATCCTTGTGAATAGTCTTCATGATGGCATTACCCCAGTCCATCAACGTGACCTCCTCATCTTCCTTGAAGGTCTGGGCATCGTCTTGGTCTATGTAGATCTCAGAGCTGTAGACAATCTTCTTAATACCGACATCGGGGTTCTTTTTGTGCTTGGGTTTCTCCTCGGTGTATGACTCAGCCGGACCACCTTCGATATTGATCTTGACACTGACGTTAACGTTAATAGCACGTCCGAGAAACAAAACTTTTGCGGATAGTAGCTTACACGTTCTGCTTGATCACGGCAACGTGTCGTGGAGCAACGGGATCAATGACCTTTTTGTTGGTAGCCCAGATCAAACTCCAGTCAAAGTTCAAAATATTCTTCGAAGGACCCTGTCCCAAAATGAAAGTTCTCAGGCCCTCAATGGTCATGCCACGTCTTCGCACACCTTAATGATAGTCAGTCAAACCAGTACCAATCCATTGACATAGAAGTCGAGACGAACCTCGGACAGTAGGAAATCGTGGATCGTCCCATCCAGTGACCAACTTCTGGTCAACAAACCACTGAAGCTTACGTTTGCTGAGAAGCGTCTTGACGAAGCTGATTCTGCTGAAATCCCAGATGTAAACCTTACGAAGCCCTAACGCCTTCAACATCCATTCGTACTGAGCATTTCTGTCACGATATTCGATGGTTCGAAGAGCATGAGTGACTCCTTCAACCGAGTCGACAATTGGGCAGCAGAAGTCATACGTAGGGTACACTTTCCACTTGTTACCAGTACGGTGATGAGGAGTCAGGTTGCATCGGTAAATGACCGGGTCTCTTAAAGCCTTGTTGGGAGTAGTCATTGATATCTTTGCACGAATGCAGTTTTTCAGTCCCTGAATAAGTTAGACCCCATATCACACTTCATCTGAATTAGGATCTGCTTGCCTCTTCAGTCGCATCAGTCATAGCCTGGAATACGGTCAGGTTTTCCTCAACGGTGCGTTCGCGGCGATGACTGGTAATACCTTCTGTACGTTCATATCGCATCTGCTCAACGGGAGTGTCATCCGCATAAGCCTTGCCGTCTTTGATCAGCTGAATGCAATAGTCGTACATCTGTTGGAAATAGTCCGACGAATAGGTGACAACGTCGCCCTTGATGCCCAACAGCTCGAGATCCTCGAGAATAGCATCCTGGAACTCCATCTATGCAACAATGATTAGTTACTTGCACTGATGGAGTAACACATCAAGAAACAGTGACATAGTCGCATGCCACATGATCTCGAACCCAGGAAACTGACCTTCTCTTTGCTGGGATTAGTATCATCGAAACGGATGATAAGCTTTCCATGATAAGCCTGAGCGAAGTATTGATTCAACAGAGCAGCCTTCGCGTGTCCAATGTGCAAATATCCGCTGGGCTCCGGCGGGAATCTAGTGACCACCTCGCCGTCTTTGGCATTCACTAGGTTGATGTTGTAGTTGGCACCTGCGCCCTTATTGCCCTTCGCTCCCTTCGATCCCTTTCCGCCCTTTGGCGCGTTATTAACCTTTGCTTCGGCGGGTTTAGTCCCGAGATCCAGTGCGTCACTCATTGCGAATCAAGCTACCTATTGAATATATCGAGACAAAAAAAAATTCAGACGGCGCCGCGCACTATTAGACCTGCGTTAGGGTTAAACCCAGCACCCAGCCGCAACGCGCCTATAAACCTCAAACTATTGCTTGGAACAAAGGAATAAATAGGTCATATTTAATTCAGACCGTCCGGTTCGCAAGTTGCTTTATCTCTACGACCCTTTTATCGTGTATGGATGTTACAGTCTACAGTAGTAGTTAGCGTGTCGCGAGGGGCATTGACACTCTTTAGACAGAGATGCTTAGAATATTCCCGCTGTAATCAGTTTCTAGCTACTTATAAGAACCATATTTTAATTCATCCAAGGAAATTAGCATCTTTAACCAAGATCGCCGAGATTTTCTGTAAACCTACAATGGTACACAAATCACCGTCTCAGTTCGCACTAGTCCTTAGGTAATGAGTGGGACATTCATATCTAGGACACCAGTAAAAGTCAGATACCTGAACATGAAGCAAGATACGACTGTATAATTACCCATAAGGATTCTTCACCAAATAGAGTTGATGGTAAGTCTCTGCATCCCAAAAGTTTTCGACCGGCACAATCTGCGTAATGATGGGATTCGAGGCGTAAAAGGTCTTCTGCATCTTCTCTCTAACTTCCTCAGCAATCTGCCTCTGCTCATCAGAGTGGTAGAAGATTGCAGACCGGTACTGGCTTCCTCGATCGGGACCCTGTCGATTAACGGTCGTAGGATCGTGCATTCTAAAAAAGAAGTCGATCAAAGTCTCGTAAGACACAACTTTCGGATCAAACACAATTTGAATTGCCTCGGCATCTTCCATCGCATGTCAGTCTAAGCGATCCGCCCTTTGAGTCACCAGATTACTTACGGCCAGTTGTATCAGTGCAAACTTCGCGGTAACTTGGACTACCAGTGGTTCCACCGCTATAACCTACTCGTGCGTCCAGAAGACCCTTTCCATTTCCAAAGTACTTTCTGTAGATGTGCTCAACTCCTGCTCAATAATGGTCAGGACCAATCATATTTGCATCCAGCAACCCATGGCTTACCCCAGAAACACCTGTGAGTAATTAGCAACATGCCATTAGCACACAATCAAGTAATACGCACCCAGCGGCAACAGTAGCGACCTCCGCACTGTCAGGAACAGTCATGGTAGGCGAGAGCGGACCGCCAATGGTAGACGTGGCACCGGATGTGCTTGGTGAAACGATTGCGCTTCCACGGAATGGTCGAATAAAATGTTGCAACAGCGAAGCCATCAGTACTACCAATAGAGAAATATGTAATGTGTATGGTTTTGCCAGTATAATCTGCAAATAGTTGCTTTATAGCTTCAATAGTGGAGGGATCACGTCGTAATCATGGAATCTGACATCGAATCAATTTAAGGTTTTAGCATCGCTGACTGAGCATCACGTGAAATGGGCTGTGGGGAGAACAACTGTGTTGGTACGTCAATCCTGCCATGCTTTTGATCCATCTATATTATACACATTGCTAATATGAAGTCAATATATAGTCAATGCTGCGAAATAACAATAGTCTTTAGTGATTGCAGTTTGTGTTACAAGTGCGGTGGTGGAAGTCGCGCCATTGACTTGGTGGAGGGATATGACGTCGGAGTTAATCGACGCCCCTGATTCTCATCCAACGGGTGCATAATAACAACAGGCAAA
Source organism: Lipomyces doorenjongii (assembly GCF_038497915.1). Taxonomy (NCBI): domain Eukaryota; kingdom Fungi; phylum Ascomycota; class Lipomycetes; order Lipomycetales; family Lipomycetaceae; genus Lipomyces; species Lipomyces doorenjongii. The sequence continues at coordinate 373,139 of NW_027118072.1, forward strand.
TCCTGGCAGTTCGGGCAGCCTTGCTTGCTCCACTCCAGCAGGACTTTGCAGACATAGCATTACGTTAACTGACGACCGTTTGTATCAAGGGCCGGCATTACAGGCGTAACCAGCTTACCAATTTACTGAAGAACCAGCGACTTCTGTTAGCAGCAATCGAATTCGCAGCAATGTGGAACATACCACCGTTAACGATTAGTATCACAGGCATCCTATTCCTCATCATTGCTTACCGATTAGTGCGGCAGAGATATCCAGACATACACCCTTTCGCGCTATACCACCAGTCGTCTATTTCCCCTGTGAGAAATTCAGAAGAATCAGCAGTTTATAGATCAACGTTGACTCCTTTCACCTATCCTTTGATCTCGGGTCTAAACATACGGGAGGGCCACTCTTTTCGAGATGGGGATCTAAGGGATATTTGGAATTTTGCAAAGAAGGGCAAACTCGGTTTTGTCAACAAAAAGGGTGATGCAATTTTGTATCATGACTATGGTACGTAGTTTTGCAGTACTAGTGTCTGACCAAAAGTGCGCTATTGACTATTGCTGCAGAGACCGAGTTGACGCCGTTGCTTCATACCGTCGCGTCCCGATTCAACGAGTACGTGCCTGGGATCAAAAAGATTGGTATTTATTTGCCCAATTCAATTGAGAACGTCATTACTTCTTTTGCGGCGGCTCATTATAGCATGGAGACGGTGTTGCTACCGCTTGTATCTGACATGGGCGAAATAAGTCGTTATTTGGAGATCTCCCAGCCCGAGCTCTTGATCTTCGAGGCAGGAGTACTTGACTTCACTCAGCTTAGTCTACCTGAGTCAATCCAGTGTTTAATTATTGTTGTTCCCAGTATTCAGGATCACCTTGAATGGAAGGATCAGCTTGATGAGAAGGTCGGAAGCTCGATTAGCGTTCGCACCTGGGAAGATGTTGTTTCCAGTGTGTCCCACCCTACGACAGTAATTGATGTTCCGGAGGGGGCATTGACTGGCCCAGCTATTACTGTTCCGTACACCGCCACTAATGGAAAGGTTGAATTGGCAACATTCTCTCACCGAGTATGTAGTCCGCGACAACAGACATATGGCTGACATACCGCTGATTCGTTATTATAGAATACTGTTTCGGCAGTAGCAACCCAACTGCGCATTGTGCCTCAGAGCGAGAGCTTCAAATCTACCGACATTGTAATTCCATTGGACTCTCTACAAAACATGTATATCAGAATCATGTTTCTTTCTGCTCTTACAGCGGGAGCAACCGTCGTGTTTTGTGGCACCACTAGCGAGGGATTCGATGTTGACGATCTACAGGCAATCAATCCGACGATATTGGTTGTGTAAGTTAATTGCCACTATATTATTTATCAATCTAATGCTTTCTAGGTCGTCCAAGTCGTTACATCATGTTCTCAATTATACTCCAGGACCGCTTACCAACTTGCGACTCAAGCGAGCTCAAGGTATTCTCGCGTCTGGGAACCTTCCCTGGCCAGTTTTGAGACTGTTCCCGAAGCTCCGGTTAATCTACACGCACGATGAACAACTGCCGTGGCAAAGGGAGACCAAGAGCAGCAGGGCTAACGACAAAACTGGCTCGCTTACGTCCGCCCAACTTTCACTGCTTCGAGCGCTCTTGGGTGCACGAGTTGTTTACGCTTTGACCAACCCACGTATCGCAGGACCAATCTGCCAAACTCACATATACGACTACCGCAACCTTGGTGCTGTCAGGGTTTTTGGTCCCGTTGTGCCAGCGTTAGAGGCCGTTGTTAAGGACACCGAGCACCTAAAAGGAGGTGATAGACAGGGCCATTTATTCGTGCGAGGATTACCTACTGCCGACAGAGGATGGATAACAACTAATATCGTAGGTGAATGGGGCGATGACGGCTGTTTCAGAGAGCTGTATTGACATTACGACATTCTTGTGTTAAGCTATTATTAAGGAAATTTTGTAAGCGAACTTGGGACAATGACTGACTTAACTACATTCCACACAATCTTAATCGTTCCATATGCACGGGATCAGCTCTGTATACTTTATCATCTTTATCATCTTCGATCACTTAAATTTCCGCGATGGTAACCTACTAAAATTTATACCAGATTTCTTCGGTTTCGAGAGCACCTTTATCGTCTTTTGCATTCTATTGACAAGGGGTATAACGGATAGGCGGGCAAACCACGGCGTAATTAGCAGCGAAAATGCAACTCGGAGTGGGAGAATCATCTAATGACTGCTTTAATGACTATGCAATTGAATGCGGACGAATACTAACCTTGACGATTGCAAAAGCAGTAGCTCCTTGGAGAATTAGTTTTGTTGCCGATTCTGACCCTTCCGGTAGCGAATCTTGCGGAATCTGCGTGTTCGGAAATTGGCATCTCATAATTAAAGGGAACTGTTCGATACTTACAGCCTTGGAATAAAATTCCTTGCCTGCTTCCATCAGTCCTTCAGGTAGTGGTGGCATCCAGTCCGTGACTTGGAACAACCACATCAACCCAAACAATGGCGCAACGGCGGTAACCTCGTGGATCAACAAAAACGTAAATACATAAGATCCCGGTGCATTCATTAATCTCTCAGCGTGTGGTCGCATTGACGCTGGCAATTTGTCTAATATCCGCTTCATACGTTGCCGTGATTTCTCACTAACTTCTTCTGCCGTTGGCTTGACGCGAATTGCCTTTTCGTTTGGTTCCATTGTACACCTACTTCCCGATGTACTAAAATTTCTTCGCGATAACTGCCTTAGTCTGCTGAATATGCTGCAACGCGGTATTCGTAGCTGGTCCGTTGTGGATGCTGCTCGTCCGACGGGACGTAGAAGCATATGGCCAGTGCCAGACCGCCATCCGAAACTCCAAATTTGACAGAACTGCATCTATTCCACTATTTCAATTCAAATAACAATTTTATTTAGGACAGTGTGAATTTATTTTGCACTAATAATGGTTGTCGATGTGCGCCAATAGAGCCTCACCAATCCACAATGATTGCACCCGAGCACGCCTTGGACTACAGGCATTAATTCCACGATTCACACAAATGAGCAGGATGAGCCGCACGGAGTAATTAAATGTCAACCACTAAGAGGTTATGTCTAGCTGCCGTTTGTCAACAACCGCACTTTTTCTTTGTAAAAGCAATTTAAACCAGATTTCTTACTAAGATATACAAGGAGTATCTTTGTTAACGGTTTAGAAAGAGACAGACAAGCTGGCTGTTACCGAAGAATCATCATCTCTGATATCTGCGCCATCGTTCAATCGACGGCCACTATGTCGGTTTTTTACCACGCCTGCCGGTATTCGCACAACTCTCCGGTTCTCGGGCGAGACAAATTTGAGAAAGCTTTATTTACTGACTTTTACTGTAGGATGTCGCCGTGGTGTGTCTTGCCCGTTTCGCCATATCGCGTCGCCATTGGCCGGACAGGGTCATCAACGCCTGTCGCCTCGCGAGACGGAAATTCAAGGACTTGTCCGAAAATATACAAATGCTGAAATTGAAGAGTACGTAAATACGCAGAGACTGCCATTGAGGCTGCCTGGCTGACATAATTGGGCTAACATACGAGTTTAGTGATTTGATTCGCATTTCATTGCAACCTTCAGACCCAGATTTCCCTTTTGACTTGGAGTATCTTCACTTCACTCTACTCGTACCCTCTGACTACCCATCGACCGCTCCGAAATTGACGGTGATTAATACGGATATTCCCCGTGGTTACGCGTTAAATGTCGAGCATGGCTTTGCGGACAACATCAACAAGCCCGCGTTGGGATCGATGACGCTTACGCAGATGATTGACTCCCTTGACGAGCGACTTGAGGAGTACTTGAAGGCGGAGAAAAGGGAGACGATTAAGCTTGTCAACGTGGGACGAAGAAATGGGAACAGCGAGTCGTCCCAGACAAGCACAGTTGGTCAGCAAAGCGAAATTCAAGGTTCGTATGCTGACTGGGGATTCAATCAGAATGTCATTGCAAATCTGCAAATCTCCAATTCTGCATCTGCGAGAGACCCTGTCTCGGAGTTTGCGGCCACATACACGGAGCCGGAATTACAAGCGGCTTCGACTCGCCGTGAACGTGAGATTCGACAGCTTCACGCCAGATTGCCAGGAACCAAATTGTTCAGCGCCGATGATGTAACCGGAGATGCGTCATTCACTGTCCCATTCCACCCTGCAAACCGTGACGCGATTCCAGTGAGTTTGCGAAACATCGCTACTGTACGACTCATCGTTCCGAAACTGTACAGTCTTGTCCCCGTCGGCATAGACGTCTCATCCATAGACACGCCGGAGGCGCGAGCCGTGGAAGCTAACTTTGGTGTTCATGCGCATCATCATCGCGAGTTCTCGCTATTCGCTCATATGAATTTCCTGGTTCAAAATGTCGTTGTGCTAGCTGCACAGCCGCCATCACCTCCTCATGTCGACGGAGAGAGCGAGAGGGTGATTGCTGGAGGGCTGGAAACACTTGACGAGAATTATAGGAAACCACCAGAGTGGGATATGCTTGATGATGACGAAGAGTCTGACGATGACTACGAGGATCCAACTTGGTATGTCAGTGAGGATGAAGAGCGCGGACGGTACCATGGAAATGGCCATGATGAGGAGCATTACTCTAAATCTAGTGACGAGGATTCGAGTGATATGGATACCGAGGTTGTGAATCCAGAAGACGATAGCGCGAGGAATTCGCACAGTGACTATCTTCCACCGCGTGGAACTTCGATTAATCTTCCTGGATTACGACTGAACGATATCGGTGTGGTCGAGTGTACTCTATTAAGCATCGTTGTCAAATGCTTGCGATGTAAGACCGAAGCGGAGATACGCGACATCAAGCCCGGCCTCCCATCTGGACCAAAAGGTACAGTATGCACAAAATGTAGCACGGAACTAAACGTGGCATATTTCCGGACCGAGTTTATGCAGGAGAACGCGGTTAGGCTGGGATACATTGACGCGATCGGTTGCACGCCGACAGATATCCTGCCTAGCGCCTTCATGCCGTCCTGCGAGAACTGTTCAGAGCCGTTGCCAGGTACGACCGGAATCGCCGGTCTCGGTATCGCGCAAACTATATCGACGAATTGTCGGTCATGCCACAGCAAAATGTCGATTTTCATCCCGCAAGTGAAGTTCTCACGTGTGTCAGACGAGCAAGCGCCGGTTGCAGCAACTGTAAAGAAACGCGCCGAGGGGAAACTAGGGATCGTTGCCGGTACGTCTTTGCCGCTTAATGGGACATGCAAGCATTATAAGCGATCGACCCGATGGTTCCGATTTTCGTGCTGTAATCGTGTATTCCCCTGCGATAAATGCCATAACGAGCAAAGTGACCATGCTGATGAGCATGCGAGCCGGATGGTAAGTGTGTTTCTCTGAATCGGGTAACTCTGGTATTAATGATAACAGATCTGTGGCATGTGCTCCCGAGAGCAAAATTATCAGCCAGAAGTCTGTGCGTACTGTCGCCACTCATTTTTCCGAAAGAACACAGGCTTTTGGGAAGGTGGCCGTGGTACACGAGATAAAGTGAAGATGAGCCGGAAAGATCCTCGTAAATACAAACGACGTGCCGCGCAAGCTTAAAGAAAAGCATTTTCAAAAAAGGAGTGTTGGTTGGATATGGTACATGATTTTACATTTCTTTGTATGTATCTACTGCAAATGCCAAGGAAACCTATGTACAGCCAACTCGTACCCATTCCAGTGATGCCTATATGCCCAACTTGTGGAGAACCTTGTCGGCGATAGTTTTATACGCCGTCGCATTGGCCGTATCCGGCTCTGCAACTACTACAGGCATTCCAGCATCTGACAAAGTACAAATTCTCGGATGCAAAGGGATCGATCCCAAAACCTCTGTACCAAGCCGTTCCGCCTCCCTCTGCACGCCATCGGATCCAAAGATGTGCGTTTCGTGATTGCAATTCGGACACACGAACACGCTCATATTCTGCACCATGCCGAGCACGGGAACATCTACTTTCTTGAACATGTTGATGCCCTTGACTGCATCAATAAGCGCGATGTCCTGTGGCGTTGACACGATAACCGCGCCGTCGACGACGATCTGCTGTGTAATCGTTAATTGAACGTCACCAGTGCCAGGAGGCAAGTCCAGAACAAGGACATCCAGGCCATCCCACTCTACGTCGTGGAGTAACTGCTGTAGCGCCTTCATGACCATTAACCCGCGCCAGACCACAGGCGACTCCGCATTGGGAAGGAGGAAGCCGATGGACATTGCTTTGACGCCGTAGTTCGACAGCGGAAGTAACTTGTTACTTTCGGTCACATTCGGTTCGCCGCCGGATAAGTTCAATAGCTTCGGTATTGACGGACCGAAAATGTCCGTGTCGAGTATGCCTACGCGTTTTTGCTGCATGGCGAGAGAGAGCGCGAGGTTCACTGATTTCATCAGCTATGATCGTCCTGCACAAACGTGGCGTACCTGCGACTGTAGATTTGCCCACACCGCCTTTTGCGGAAGACACGGCCACGACTTTTTCGACGCCTCTTAGCTTGATCTTCTTCGGTAGACCTCGCGCCATCCGTGGTAGCGTGGGTGCTGGACCACGGTCCTTGGAGGGGATCTATTGCATGTTAGATCTCCTCAGTTAGAAGGGACAAAAGATGGAACATACGGCCAGTAATGGTGTTACTGAAGATGAGAAGTGTGAATATATCGGGATACAAGCAGGCCGACGTATCAGCGGCCGCAATGGAGCGCAGATCATATTGACTTGATGAGCCTGGTAGAAAGGCCAGCGATGGAATTGATTGATAGTAAAAGCACGCGGCTCGACGATAACTGGATTTGTCAATTGATTAGATGATAATGTGGATATATGTCTACCTATACAAACATCCACATTTCGGTATTTTGCGGGTGGGAAACTTTTGATTAGATTTCGTTGTAGCAAATACTAGCATTAGTGAGACCCGTTAGTGGCATCTCCATGTCAAGCGGCGCGAATTCTCCTGCATAACGCCAACCTCATGACAAACGTATCTACCAACCAACAACAATTTTAGCCTTAATGGCATATATTGATGACTATCTTACAAAGTCTTAGGTGATAACTTAAGAGGAACACAAAAAATACAATACGTAACACATGTCATCATATCTGTAAATATATATACCAATTTCACCGCACATTTATCTGCAACCATCTAATAGTGCATGTTATGATATGAAACGAACAAAAAGCAACCATTTTTAAACGCCCTTTACAATTCATCGTGGTCTGGAACATCCTCATCGTCAAAACCGCCAGGATATCCACCCTCGGCACCACCGGAGTACAACTTGCTGGTAATAGGATAGGCAACGGACGACAACTTCTCGCGCTGCTCGTCAAACTCTTCCTTCGTGGCAGTCGCTGCATTCTCGTCGATCCACTCCTGCGTCTCCTTGACGGCATCGAGAATAGTTTCCTTGTCGTCATCCGAGATCTTGGATCCAAGACCAGTCTCGGTATCGTCATTCACCTGGTTGCGGAGTGAGGAAGCGTAATTCTCAAGCGAATTGCGCGCCTCGATTTTCTCGCGAAGCTCGGCATCCTGCTCAGCATACCGCTCGGCCTCCTCGACCATGCGGTCAATTTCCTCCTTAGTGAGACGGCCCTTGTCGTTGGTGATGGTAATGGACTCCGACTTCCCGGTACCCTTGTCAGTAGCGGATACCTTGAGGATACCGTTGGCGTCGAGCTCAAAGGTGACCTCGATCTGGGGAACGCCGCGGGGCGCAGGTGGAATGCCGGTGAGCTCGAACTTGCCGAGGAGGTTGTTGTCCTTGCAAAGTGTGCGCTCCCCTTCGAAAACTTGGATTAATACAGTAGGCTGATTATCGGCCGCGGTCGAGAAGATCTGGGACTTTCTAGTCGGGATAGCTGTGTTTCTGTTGATAAGCTTAGTCATAACGCCACCGGTAGTTTCGATACCGAGAGTCAATGGGTTGACGTCGAGAAGGACGATATCCTCAACACCTTCTTCGCCAGACAAGATACCGCCCTGGACCGCGGCACCGTACGCGACGGCCTCGTCGGGATTGATGCCCTTGGACGCCTTCTTGCCATCAAAGAAGTCCTCGAGAAGCTGCTGGACCTTAGGGATGCGAGTCGAACCACCGACGAGGACAATGTCATGAATATCAGACTTCTTAAGACCCGCATCCTTGAGAACCTGCTCGACAGGCTTGAGTGTCTTCTTGAACAAATCGTAGTTAAGTTCCTCAAACTTTGCCCGGGTGAGAGTCTCAGAGAAGTCTATGCCATCGTGGAAAGCCTCAATCTCGATGCGGACGGACATCTGAGCTGAAAGAGTGCGCTTGGCCTTCTCCACCTCGCGCTTTAGCTTGCCGATGGTCTTGGCATTCTTGGTAATGTCGACGGTGTGCTTCTTATTGAAAATCTTAGTGAAGTGCTTGATCACACGGTTGTCGAAATCCTCGCCACCCAAGTGCGTATCACCGGCAGTAGCAAGGACTTCGAAAACGCCAGACTCGATCGAAAGGAGAGAAACGTCGAAAGTACCACCGCCTAGATCGTAGACAATGATCTGTTTCTCTTCATCGCCCTTATCAAGGCCGTATGCGATAGCGGCGGCAGTAGGCTCGTTAACGATACGGAGAACGTTGAGACCTGAGATTGTGCCCGCATCTTTGGTAGCCTGGCGCTGGGCGTCGTTGAAGTAGGCGGGAACGGTAACGACGGCGTGGGTGACCTTCTTGCCGAGATAGGACTCCGCGATCTCCTTCATCTTGCCGAGGATCATGCCAGAGATTTCCTCGGGCGTAAAGACCTTGTCTTCCTTGCCGACCTTGACCTGGACTACGGGCTTGCTGTCTTTGCTCTTGACCGCGAAGGGGAAGTGCTTCATGTCAGCCTGGACGTCCTTGTCGTCGAATTTGCGACCGATCAGGCGCCTGGAGCAGAGTCAGTAAAATATGCCACGCGCAAACTTAGGAACGGAACTAGGCGTACTTGATGTCAAAGATAGTGTTAGTAGGGTTGGCCGCTGCTTGGTTTTTTGCGGCATCACCAACAAGGCGCTCGTCATCCGTGAACGCGACGTACGATGGAGTAATACGGTTTCCCTGGTCGTTTGCCAGAATCTCGACGCGACCGGATTTCATGACACCGACGCACGAGTACGTGGTTCCCAAATCAATGCCAATAACTATTAACAGTCGGTATGAGGTCGTGATCGAAAGTCGCTTTGCCACTGAGTATTCACTTACCAGTTCCATAGTTCTCGGCGTCATCAGCTTGGACACCTTTGAGGAGAAACGGTGCCGCAACGAGAGCGAGTGCGTAGAGAAAGATTGACCAGGAGATCAGAGCCCGAGAAGGACGACGCGCCATGGTGATTTGGTGACTAAATTGAGCGAATCAAGAGGGACGGGGGATAATTGGCGGAGTAAAAACAACGGCAAAAGCAGGTGGAAGGACAGCGAAGGGGGCTAAATTATACGCGATCCGTCGTTGGAAAGGCCACAGTGGCATCTCTGGCGGCCCTGACGCAAATGTCGCTGCTTCGTTGCGCTTCCGCCGCATTCGACACGCAATGCGGAGTGTCCAAGTGGCCACTTCCCCGCCGGGTCACGCCAGTCGGCACGTGCCGCCAACCAATCATGCATGGCCGTGGGAATAGGACGCACGTGACAGCTTTCTCGTTGGGCACCTGGACCCTGTCTGCCAGCACTCCGCCTGTGACAGCTCCGTCGTCAACCATCGCTCTATCGCCAATCGTTACCGATCGATATTTACTACTTCAAGCTCTGCAAGCTGCGCACTCGCAGTCGCACACCGGTAATGTCGCAGCAGCAGCAATCACCGCAGCCAGGCCCCATTCGGTCCGCGTCGAGTTCGGGACTGAAGAGGACCTCGTCGAAGCACTTCGTGGTTGCGTCGACGACCGGCACTAGTCGCACGCACCACCGCAATGCGTCGTACGGTCGTGGTCTGAACAAACTAGGCAAGCTTACGCCACTAACGCTCGCTCCTGATGCTGCAGCTGCGGTGCCGTCGCCACCGTTGTCGGCGATGTTGCCGCCTGATCGGCCGCATCTGCAGCCTGCGATGAAGAAGTCCAAGAGTTCGGATTCGTTGGTGCATCGTGAGGGCGTGTTGCGGAGGCGAGAGGTGTCTGCTCTGGCGCTCACGGGCCGGAAGCCTTCGAAGGCTTCGTTGGCGCAGAAACGGACGCTGTCTGGTCTAAGCACTGTTCACAACGCAGCAGGCACAGGGGGCAAGAAGGTCGTCGCGAAGAAGAAGATGGCCTCACAGCAGGCGTCGGAAGAGGATGAAGAAGAGTCGACGGACAATGAAGAGGGGTTGTCTATTGAAGTTGCCCCATTAGCTTCAAGACGATCCAGTGTGCAGCTGGAGGAGACTAAGCAAAGCGTATCCGATGGGTCCGACAAAGACCGGCAAGCCTCCGCACAGTTCATGACGGACGCCGACGCGGCTATCAATGAACACCAACAACATGTGTCCTCCTCTTCCGCACCGACGTCAGGCACCACATCACTTCTTAACTCCCCGGTGCAGCGCGAATACGAGCGGCCGCCGAATACTTCGAAACTACAGGAAAACCTACAACAGGAGCGGAAGAAACAGCAGCGCGAACGGGAACTCGCACTCAAGATCGACGTCACGGCGGCAAACACTGGCGAACCCGTTGTGACCCGGCCGCCGAGTCCATCGCGACTGCCAGCGGAGCTCAAACAGGGCATAGAAGATACCCTTCCGCTGCCAGTGCAGTCAGAATCCCCAGCGCAGCCGGGAACGTCAGGTTCGGGCTCGCTAGACTCAAATCCGGCGATTCGATCGCGGTTTATAGTCGAGAGTACGTCGGGGCGGCAAACAGCGGTGACAACGCCGCCGACAGCGTCTTCGTCCGTCACGACGTCAGCAGCGGACGTAACCGCCGCACACCAGAAAGATAGAGGCCCAAGGCAACCACTGCAATCACCGACATCCTTCACGCCCCGGCGCAACATTATCACGGACGCCGAAGCTGCTGCAGCAGCCGAAGCAGCAGCAGCAGCCGCGGTGGCAGCTGTCGCTAACGCAACGTCATTCCCGTTCTCGGGTGGGGCTTCATTGGCCGACGTGGCAGCCGCCGCAGCGGCAGCAGGGGGCAGCAGTCGTACGCAGCAGAAACTGTGGCTCCAGCGCGCGACGAGTTTCCGGGATGGAGCCTCGAGTCCGAGTATTAACGGCAGCAGTGCGAGTCCAGACGGGATGCTCCTGGATGGGGAGGTAGCCGAATCTCCTGGGCCTGGACGACGGAGGGAGAGCAGCACGCGTCGTGCGACCACGGGTGCGGTGCAGAGGGAATTAGATTCGTTGTCAAAGGAGCTCAAGAACGTGAAGCGGTATCGCGATCCGGTGACTGAAGCCCTTGAGCGGGTGAGAGTTCACGTAATTGCCACGTCGGCCGGCCTCGGCGAAACGATCGGTGGTCCGCGTTCACGGTGGATGTTCGGCGCTGGCAATGCCGAAGAGGACATGGCGGCCGCGTTAGTCAGTTCGAGGCATAGACCGCGTGCTGCAGAACTTGCGGGACCGCTGGAGAAGATGTGGAGTGGGAAATGGCGGTTAATCGACAACATGTCCGATCCTGCCTATTCGTCGCCTAGCACGACTGCAGGAGGAACAGCAGCACCTTCAACACCAGCGCGAAATTCTCAAGGAGTGCGGATTTCGAACGTTTCCGTCGCGGGTGCCGGCGCGAACCCCCTTCGTCGCGCGTGACAACGAAAGCGGATTTCCACCAATTGCATATCGTTATTTTGGGGTCTCTCCTTTGGCGTTGTTCTCGAATTTTTTTTTGCAGTGTCTTTTAATTAGTGGGTTCTAAGATTTTGTTGTGATACACGGATGGTGTAATTTGGATCGGGGTACGGTTTAGGGGTACTTGGCGTTGGATTGGATAAGTTTACTAATAGGTAGTATGTAATTTGATCATATAAGCGTGGTTCGTATTCGCGACGTTTGGGGCGCGTTGGATCAGGCAAGTAAATTGTTCGTAAAAGCAAGACGTCGCAACTGTCCATGGTTAAGAAACAGAAGGGCAAAAAAGTCGATTGTCCGGTGAGAACACAGCATCTTAACTGTGATTATCATTATACGGGCACATCGACTTGGCGACCAAATTACTAAGCAGAAGCGATCCAATTTCGAGCAATTTCACGCTTTTCGTAAAATAAGCAACTATGCAATACTGTACAAATCAATTCGACTCTTTTGTAGTGTTTTACTGAACAATTAAACCTCACCATGATAGAAAAAGTCCCAAGACAGTGATTCAAATACGTCGGAACGTTCTACACCGATGCAGAAACAAAAAACCAAACAAAAGAAAATTTATATCCCAAGTAATTATTAAATAATTCCAAGAATGGATGATTAGGCGGCAAAAAGCGGAGACCGACGCTGGGGTTGCGCATTAAAACTGTAAAAGAGTTTTAATACAGACAAAAACAGAACTAAAACGTGCACGCGCTAGGGAACTGTCTCGAGTCGAGCGGCTGCGGGATAAGTCCGTTCTGCAGCAAAAACGAGAAATCCCACTCAACAGCATTTTCCGTCTTCCAGCACCAGAAGATCCAGCCCTGGCCTTGCTCGTACGCGTCCATCTGGGCCTCGATGTATTGGCGACTGTTAGCCTTGTCCGTGTCTGACCACGTCGAGAAGTCCCACCGGGTTGCGCAGGACCCGATGAAGCTGCTGCCGCCGTTGTCGGTGTAGCTGCCGTCGTAGCGTGCGCCGCGGTAGACACCGTTTAGCCATTCCGCCTGTAATGTGTAAGTATGTGACATATTTTTAATACGACTTGCTGCGGCGTGCACTTACGCAATCGGTCAAGGCAGCGCTCCACTCGCCGACGACGGTCCACAACGTGGTACTGAGAAGGTTCTCGCCCTCGACGCAGGTTTGCGCGAGGTGTGCAGCCTGGTCGCGGGCCACTTCCCCGTTGGAGAAAACTTGGTACTGCTCCAGTTAGTGTTGGATTCTGGACGAGGTGCGACAGAAACATACAGCATGGTGATCAAGGATGACGTGAGTGTATTCGGGGTACTGCAAGAAGGAGTTCCTGTGACGCGTGAGCGATAGTAAACTTGTGTTAGATTACGTAACTTGCCATGAAGTGGTCGGGTAGAATGCATCGTGGAGAGAAAGCTAGACTGCGTCAGTAAACGCAGTCGTCAAAAATGCTAAAATATAAGGGGACATACAGCAATGTCAGAGCCCTCCACGTTGCGAAGCTGGTTGTAGGAAAAGTAATAGTACGCCTCAATCTTGGTGCGGTCAAGGACGGGGCCAAGAGGCTCGTTAACGGGCTGGATGGCAACAACGACGTCGTTCCACTCGGATGCAGCGTACTTTGCAACCATGGTCGAGAAGACGCTGAGAGTGACTTCAAGGTTCGCGTCGGTCTGCCAGGCGAAGGAATCTCTGAGACCAGAGTTGTCGAAACCATTTCTGTTGGGTGTCAGCTGAACTCAAGATCAGACGGATTCAGGCGACATACTGGGAACCTGGAACGCCGTGCAGATCAATCCAGACTTTCAGGCCGTTTTGTCGAGCCCATTGGAGGGCCTGATCGAGATAGGGAATCTGGCCCTGGACGTATGGGTCTGAGTCAAGAAGCTGGAAAGCCCAATAGCCGACGGGAATGCGGACACTGACCGACGTTAGATCTTATTCTGAGGATCAAATGTCTACATACTGGTTCAGGCCTGCGGCCTTCATCTGGGCGAAATCATCAGCGGAAAGCCAAGACGCCCAGTGAGCCTGGAGCTGGGAGAGACACTCGTCCTTTCCTAGATACTGGCAGAAGTGGTACTCATCGACGGGGATGTTATCGACGGGGAACTGTCGGAAGAGCGATAGATTGATGTATCTAGACGTGAGTTAGCAGATGCACTGTTTGCGTTGGGAGAAGAGAAGACACGTACGGTTCGAGAACGAGCCAGCCGCCGATGTTGACACCCCTTACTTTATCGCCGAGGCCGTATCCGAAGTTGAGCCATCGCCGGGCAGGGCTAGAATGATATTAGACGCGCCGTGAACAGCTCATAGAGTCGCGTACCCGGAGTTTTGAGGGGTGGGAACGGCAGTGACGGCCGAGAGGAGACTGAGGATGGTGCAAAGGAGGAATGCGAAGCGGACCATTTGAGTACCCCTTTGGTCTATAGCAGTATCGTATAAGTGTAGATCGAACACGCGCAGCGAAAGAAAGAACCGGAACGTATACGCGCGGAGACGGGGCTTAGCGAGAGACTGCTACAGCGTACAGTTAGTTTTATAGTTATATAAGATGGTGGAAGGAGGGGAGAAGGACTGACAATGGGCTGGTGGAAAAGCACCGCTAGCTTAGCTACTGCCGGTTGTCAGCCAGTTGATTGTGCATAGCTCCGAATGTGGCTGATGCCATCTATTTAAGGCCGAACGCGGTCGCCGCAGTGGCGGTGCTGAGGGGTGTTTGAGCGTTGCCGCGTGGTCTCAAAGTTAGGAACTGTTTTTGGAACTATGATACCCTAATGCCAAGCCAACCGGCAGACGGCAATGGAGTTATGAGAATATCCGCGTAAAGCCTTTGTTGTCGCGTCATCCGGCGGGTTTTGTGTCAATCAGCAGCCGTTCCGGTTTGGTGCACGTGAACGCAGGTACCCACACTGAGAAAGACGGACGCTCTTTATGCTTATGTTTGGCGATCCCAGGGGCAACCCCCGCGCACGGCCACTGCCAGCCGCAAGAATCTCGTATTATTGTCGGCATTCTCGGCTATCTCGGGTTCACACCCAAATCATTATTCGCGCCGTACGAATGCGATCCCCACTTCCTCATTGTGCCGCGTTCCGGCCTTCGCGATTATTCATCGAGCGGAATTTGCCTCCATACGGAAACATACTGAATGAATAATGACGACTTGCCACATGCTACCGCTATCGAAGGGGTAGATCGTCAAACACCCCCCACCTTGTGACTGTCAGTGCCGGGTAAGACTCAGCCGACGTGGGGCTCTCGGTATTGACCGGTCCGCTTCGCTTCATGCCCAGCCATTCCAAACACCTGGCACGTAGTTCTATCCGCATTCACCGGGAGGGACGACCTTCGTCGATCAGCAGCGAAAGTGGAGTCTCTCGTCACCCGCCAAGCAGTATATTTTCGTCTCCGCTGGGCCTTTTTCCACTTAACTATTTATATATCGTCGCTTTCTCATTTGCTACACCAAAAATAGCTAGTTCAATATATATATTTCTGCCCTTATCGTAGCGTGTTCTGTGTTCCATTTGGTGATTCCTGCAGTTTTTATGTTTGTTGCGTCCTAGATCTGATCAAATTGCTAAAATCTGGTCATCGCTGACACACTGCCGTATTCCGGCTAAATTAGGCGCGACACAACGGGGGGCAGTTAGTGGCTGGTAGGGATGATATCGAAAATGATTTCAACATCCATCTCCAAAATGCTGCAATAAAAAATAATGCACCCCACGGGGGTCTCGAACCCCCAACCTTGAGATCACATCTCAGAGTAAACCGCGACATAAGAGTCTCACGCTCTGCCAATTGAGCTAGCAGGGTCATTTGTAAAAATGAAGCAGAAAAAGTGTATTTTATCCCAAAAACCGATTAAGTGAGCTATTACTAATCCATCATAAGTGTCATGTATTCATGCGGCAGACACCGCTCCGCCATTGACTGTCGGTGAGGACTGGTACACGATATACGTCAGGTATTTACTAACCTCCGAAGCCGGGCCTCATCCATTGGTTGCCACTGACACTCATTCCCAGTCATCATGAGGTACATTTCTACTCAAAGTGCAAAACTATCAGCATAGAGGGCTGCATTCTATCGTCGGAGGTTGAATGTGGAATGCACGCTTGTGGTGGTCAATGGTCATTTGTGTGGGAAATGAACTAGTCGCTTTTAACACTACGAGATCTGCGACGGTTAGAAGGCCCACTTGGCGCGAAATTGGGCGCTGGGCGCCGAGGGGCTTGCGGACATTGGAAGGATTGAGAGTATCCGTATCGCTTCCGCTGGCGCAGCAACAAGAGAGTACGTTACTCTACCAAGAGGTGTGCAGCTGTCAACTACCATAAATCACAAACGGCTTCCAGCAAATCAAACATAGAATGTACCTCTGATACCAAAGCAGGAGGCACTTAAATCGATCTGACTATTGAAACTTTGGGGCGTTGCATGTTGAAAATTTCCCTACCTGCATTGCTCACAATCAACACCACGTAATTGGAAACGAGGCCAGGTACATTCGCGAATGTCTAAATCCATCGCGTAAAGTCTATTCGGCTCCCCTTCAAACGTCACTGGACTTCTGATATACGCTCTAATTTGTCGTGTTCATTATTATCTTCGAAGCCATATCACATCACCTCTATTACTAAATTAATACTGTGTACTAGTAGGATTTATTGTCTTGACATTAAACATCCCGTCCATAGTACATGTTTATAGTTTAAGTTGGAGGAGCAATTAGGTTTGCGTAGTGTTCAGTGCGGCGGCAGGGTCGCGCACTTTTTAAGTTCTCGTTAGCGTGCTTTTAAGCTTCAGGAGTACGGTATATCTTCGTCGCAGTTACATTCTCAGCTGACTCTCCTGCTTCACAGTTATGGTAAATTGTCAGAAATAATTCCTGAAATTAAACATAGTAATAAACAATTTTGCAAGTATGGTATCATGTTTGATTTGTACCAGCTCACTATTGGCTGAAGGAGACAGTTATTGAGCCCGTGACTGCCCTAGCGTAGCCTACATCTTCCGGCCCGTACCATTTCTGAATGTCGCATATCAGAGTAGAATTAGCGCAAGCTAGCGCAAAGACAGCCCATCGTACCACGTTTTCAACTTTTGACTTTTCCGTCAAACGCTTTGCCTGTCCATCTGCAATCTCCATTGTCATCCTCAGCTAGCATTCATCTATTATACCGGTCTCAGTGGGATTTCACCACCAACTCTTCACGCGCTATCCTCATCGAAGTCCTTGCCATCCCGGCACGCCGTCGGCAACGGCTCCGATTCCACGATGGTTCCGCCCCCAACGCTTGCGCCCGCAGTGATCCCAACAGAGGAACAGCTTCCCCAGATGGCGATCGTCTTTAAGTCGTCCGCAATATCGGTAAAGAGTCAGAGTGCTGACGAATTGAGTCGTCGTGGTGATGCCACAGGCAGGACGGACAGCGAGTGGACGGCAAAGTCTGTCGCCGTGACGAATGCCCTTCGTTCGCGCCGAAAGCGACGGCGCGTTTTAGAGCCAGACGGCTTGGCCCCGGCATTCAGTGACAGCGGTATCCCGCATGCCCCGACCGGCAAAGGCGATTCAGCGCGCAACAGTGCGTATCCGCTCCCTTCTCACTCGGATGTAGATTAGCTGACAGGGACTATACAGGACAACACGGAATAATCCTGCACCAAGACGAACTGACGGAAAAGCACAAGCAATTCGCGACACAGCACCTCGACATCCGCACCACCCGTCTCGACACCGACATCGACGCTTTGCTGGACCAAGCACTTTCCGACCCTCTCACGACACACGACGATCCTGACGCGATGTCGATACGCGGTCTGAAGCAGCTTATTGTACGGCATCGTGCGTTGTTGGCGGCTCGATTGCTTGTTGCGAAGCGCAGACGAGAATTGGACGTAGAGAGGGTCAGAAGGGTCACGATCGCCGAAAGAGAGAATATTTGGGTCAGCCATCTGTCAAAGCGTTTTGACCTGCGTGCAGATATGATATCTGAGGTCGGCAAGCGTATAGAGTTTGTTACTAACGGCATGACCTGCGCTCAAGTTCCAGACGATTGGTCCGAGGACGACTGCGAGACCGACAACGATGCTGGACCCGTGAATATAGGCGAGCAGAATCACCAGGTGCCGAGCGTCTATTGGCGAGACGAGCCAGTCACGAAGGGATTGTCGACTGATGAGATTTCGGACGATGTCGCCCTCATTAGAAATGGTAAACGTCACCAGCAGGTTATCCCGCAGAGTCCCGATCTCAAGCTTATCAATGAGGAGGATCGGATTTTGGGCGACCTTGTCACTACGCTAGTGGACATCCATCAGACGTGCACGCCAGCAGAATCAGTTGAGCGGCCCAGTACGGCAATGTTGTCGCTATACATTGCATCAATTCAAGTCGAAAATAATGAGCCAGAGAATGAGGCAAACAAGTTTCCAGCTGACCAGCCTTATCAGTGGTCGGCAAAGATCCAGGCGGAAAATGATCATCATCAGCAACATACTCCCGATGCAGACAAACTTTCTCCTCCCGAGATGGATCCTCCTCCTAAGCCAGATGTGCATGCTCCACAGCTGACTCAAAGTTCTCCGCCATATCAGCAGGAGACAGCTCCGGACTCTCCATATCCTCGGCATCCAAATACTGCTCAGGATCCAGAGGCGCCGCCGCCTCCGACACCGCATTATAACTACGGATACAGTCAATCTTTTATGCAACCACCTCCTCCAGCATACCCACCCCCTCCCCAGCAACAGCCTCCGTACTCTCCTGAGTACGACTACAGACAAGACCCTCATCCAGAGGCGAGATACGGCCCTATACATCAGAAACTGTACGTGCAAGCACAACACCAACATCCGCAACAACCAGAGTACTACCACTCCTACTCTCTGCAACAGGCGCCGTATCCTCCGTATCCACATCCGCCGCAGATGACGCCTCAAGACCAGCCGTACTATCCTCCGCAACCACAGCAACGGCAGCGACAGTATCCCCTGCCTCCTCCGCCAATGTATCAGCAGCAGCAGGGATGGCATCAACAGCCCTCTCCGCCGCAAAGATACCAATCACAGTATCCGTCCCAGCAACAACAACAGCAGCAGCAGCAGCCACCACCGCCTCCGCCTCAGCAGGCATATCCACCAAGGCAATATAGCCAAGGCATCGATCCGCGCAGTCAACAAGCATTCCAGGACTCTGCGCCTCCTCCGCCAGATTATGCACATCATTCGCGGCAGTACAATCATCCACACCAAGATTCCACCTTCGCACGGCAACAAAACTACGCTTCTCCACAGAACGGACAGTATGGCGAGCCCCACTACCAGCGCACGTATAACCCACCGGCTCCGTATAGTGCGCAGAGTGCGGAGTACCAGTATGATACTTCATATCAACCGCAGTATTCGTATCCACTACCGCCGCATCAAAGAGTACAAGGCGAGCAATATAACTATTCACACCAGCAGGACTATCAGTATCAGCAGCAGTACTCTTATGGTGGTGCAAAGCCAGAAGGATATCCACCGGCGTCCTATCAGCACGGAATTCACAACATGAAGCCTATGTATACTACTGCAGCGCAATCGACATATCGCGGTCCAGTCCATGTTAAAAACGAGCCTGTCACGGCGCCTGCGCCGATTGTGATACATAAAGGCGAACAAGGTTATATGCCAGAGAGCAGGCGTGAGATCATCGCGGGTGGTAGCCAGAGTCGCGGAGCGCTTCCAGACTACGGATATTCTCCGGATCAGCAGGCGAGGCATCATGGTCAATGGCATATATATCCATCAAGGCAATCACAACAACAGCAGCAATATGGTGGGGACACACCGAGATACGAATACTCGGCCCCCCCGGAATGGGTATATTAAACTCATTTTGAAACTGTCGTGGACTGAGCTGACGAATGAAACATTTTAGTCCGGTCCGCCTGGCTCGACGTACCAGAACTGCGGCCCTCCACCATCACGATACGGTCCTCCAGGTTCACATTATGGCGAACAATACTCCCAGGGAACACCGAACCGCCTCAGCCGCTCCTCCTGACCATGACATAGGACCACCGGCTTTCTAAACCGTGTGCCATCGCTCTCACAACCTCCACCGCCAAAACCGTGTGCCATCGCTCATCACAACCTCCACCGCCAACACTTACGCTTGTCGGAGGCGAAGTCCACGTCTTCAACACACAACATGCCGCGTCGCGCTGTTCTTAGTGTTAACATATTTTGCGGTGTTGTCACAACAATTTAAATGTATGGCCATATGGCTCTCCGTATGGCTCTCCATTCTTGTGTATCGATTTGCATATCATTGGATGAGCAATATGGCGTTATTCCGGTTTGAGAAATCTCATTATAATTTATCATAGCCACATTCATAATAAAAACTTATCTATCCAACATTCCACCTCTTATTCAATGCACATAACAAGCAGCAAACACAACAAAAAATCATCTAATTGTAGATATGCAATTTTTGGAAGCTCAGTAACGACGAATCACAGTCAAAAGCAAAATTGAAAAACAGGACATAATTATAATTACGAAAAATCCCGAGAAATAACCCGCCAAACGCCGAGACCTGGTCTATTTTGCGAAATCATTAGTTTGGTTCTGTCCCACGTGCCTAACACTAAAGCGCCATCCTCGCCATAGCCATTCTCATTTTTATTCTTGTCACCCTTATCATTAATGTCATAGTGTCGTCGTAGCCGCCGATTATAATACATGACTTCGTCATAGTCAATACCAAGGTCGTCTAAATTCATGTGCCGAGAATACGTCCATTCAAGCTTCAAATAAAATGGGAACGAAGGATCGTCCAGGAACTTATAAAGTCCCTTCGCGGCCACCGGCGCGACGAGTAACACGTCTCCATCGTCCCGGTCATGTCGTTGCCGTACTGATGTCACAAGCATTTTGAGAAGCGTACTTATGATGTCCGGGTGCGAGCCCATCATGTCCCATACTCTTAGACCAGGCTGTTTGTCCAATGCGATAAGGGATGACACATTGGAAACGTCTGAGACTGTGCCACGGTGTATGAAGCCGACTTCGTGTTCACCGAGGAGCCAGTCGGGCGGGGAATACGTCTTCCACCAGACGACGTCCGAACTCGTCGACGCATGCGGCCCGATGTAGAGAGTTTGCGCGGGGACGATCCCGCCTTGGTGATATATCCCAAAGATACCAGCCAATATGGCGTTGAAGACGCCAAAGATAGCTATGAATGTCCATTTGCGCGACGATGTCGACAGTGCGAACTTGGGGATTGACGTTGAGGCTAGGAAGAGAGGGATTGCAGGCAAGAGAAAACGTGCTTCTTGGTGCTGGAAGAGTGAGAGGACGATGGTGCCAGATATTGCCGAAAGAAATGCGATGGAGAGTTGTGGCCGAACGAGGAGTAGGTAAGGGCCGAGGAGCTGTGGGAGGTTCACGAGAATGTGAGTGTACCTGGGGTGTAAGCCGTGTTTGGCCAGATTCTCGGGCCGGAAGTTGTACATAAAGTTGTTAAGTGGGGTTAGTACTGGTGCTGAAGCTTCGTAGTACCGCGTGTCGACATAAATTGCGAGAAGGGAAGTTCCGAGGGCCGAGAGTGCAATGAAAATGATCGAGGATGGACTATAAAGTTAGTCACTTCCGAACAAGAGTAATAAACTTACTTACAATCTTATGAATTGTGGAACAAGATACCAGACCGGAAGTATCAGATAGGCTGGAAATGTGATTCTGTTGAACACGCCGATTGCGACGAGGCTTCCTAGCAAACAACACGACCAAAAGTGCGACGTGTGCTGTCTAAATTAGCATGTTTCACAGTCCCGAATTACACAACGACATACCCCAAAATTCCGCAACGAAATCCGCCGAATGAGAACAAGAGTCCAGGCGAGAATGATTGTCTCGACCGAATTGGAAAACGTGTGTGTCTGGTACGTCCAAGTTACATAGGAGCTAGCGACGAAGAGTAGATAGTGGGCGCGAATTTTTGGCGTACTTCCCAGTTCTTGAAGAGCCCAGTCCTCTGCTTTAATCAGCAGCATTCCCGAATTAGGCAACCATCTTTCTTACCAAGCGAAAAGGAAATAAGGAAAAAAAACATCCGCAGACAATAGTAGGCCAGGATGGGATTGACGGACACTGACCATTAGCAGTGAAGACCAAATTATAAATGAAAGACATACTTCCGTAGATCCATCGGAGGATTGTCATAGGAAAGCCGTAAGCGAGCCAGAGTGGCAATATACTGCGGATAGGATAATCTGTGGTGAACTCCCATGTTTTTGTTACGTTCCAGCCAAATATATCTCCTAGTACACAGTTAGATTGACGCAGGGAAACATGTAATCACGAACTTGCCGGCGAGAATCTCGGGGCCTTGGAAGTGCTCGTCCGGGTGGATGTAGGACGGGGAGAGTGTGAAGTAGAATCTGACGATGAGGAGGACGAGGTATGCCAGTCGCCAGGACATGTTTGGCAAAAGCGGAGGATCGCCCGGTAAGTGGACGGTGCTGTGGAAGGGATGTAACTGTATAGAAATATATACACGTCTACGAATAGAGCGATAGAGCAGACAGGAAAGAGAGAAGTGCGGAGCACAAAGGACGCTCAGGAGAGTATGTTGCGGAGACAGAACGACGACGATGTACGGCTGCTGGTTGCATCGGTTAGTTTGTGCGTGCGGCTGGTGAGTGCCGAATCATATATTTTTACTATTTGCCAGACACATATACTATTCATAATGCGCAGAACTCACTCTATCTGGATACTGCTCACAGATAAAAATACCAGATATCTATATAATAATATATGCATAAGTAGACAATTTATACGTTCATCTTCCAGGAAGTCGACTATAACGCGGACTCGTCATGACGCTCGGACTCGGCAAGCAATTGAGTTTCGTTTGACTAACGCCAGGGGCCATACTTCCGTAAACTGCTAGCACCAAGGCTGTATTAGACAGCTTAGTGGTTAGACAATTGATTTCCTCAATAATATACTATACCGGTGTCGATAAATGACTCTGAGAAATGCTCTTGGCTGATTCCAATCAACCACCGGATGAATACGGCAGAGATTAAGGTCTAATTATATATATATATATATATCTATCGCTCTGCTTGATGCACTAATATATATATAATTGATACCTATCAGCATATCCCAAAGACTCAGTCTACTCTCTATCAGTATGACTAAAGCATTCTGAATTGACTAGAGCTGAGCACTAATGGCATATGCCTAACTCTGCGTTGTTGGAGAGCATGCGGTGCATGCTCAATTGTGCTTCGAGGATCTGAGCACGCTTTTCAAATACGCTAAGCTGAATCTGGCTAGCACATTTGAGTCATACTCTGCATTAGCCGTATATAGTAATTTGCTTCCCAGGTTTGTATAACATTTCTGGCCTGTGCGTCCGCCTTAGTCTGCAACAGGCTAGACGCATAAGTTGCTGCAGGTCGTGCGGCTCATACCATTAACGTTGGGGCTAACCACTTGTCGAATCCGCCAACCACTTCCATCTCGAGTAAAGCATCACATGTATATAGACCACCCGCCAGTCCCCTATTCGTTGTCCATTTTGCAGACCGCTCTGCGTATAACAGGCAATGGGAATAATCTCGCACCGACACGCAAGCAGACTGCCCGTCCGCAGCCTCTTCGTAAACGCGCTTAAGCGATCTGCATCTACCACCGCGTTCCACTCAACTGCTCCTGTTGATCCCATCCCATCTGCCGACGCCTCCCTTGCCGCCCACTACTTCCCTACTGAGCCCGATCTTCCCCGTCTGCTGACATCCTTTCCCGGACCAAGGTCCGTCGAAAAGCTCAGATCGCTCGACAAGGTCTACGACACCCAGGCCGCCTACATACTCTGCGACTACCAGAACAGCGTCGGCAACTACATCTGCGACGCAGACCAAAATCTCTACCTCGACGTCTACGCCCAAATTGCGTCCATCGCACTCGGATACAACAATCCCGTTTTAACGACCGTCGCCCAATCGCCGGAAATGATCGATGCGCTTGTCAACAGGCCTGCACTCGGAAACTTCCCCAGCACATTATGGGAGCCGATCCTGCGCGACGGTATCCTCTCCGCCGCGCCAAAAGGACTCGACAAGGTCTGGACATCCATGTCCGGCAGTGATGCGAACGAATGCGCATACAAGGCCGCGTTCATGTATCATCGAGCCAAGCAGCGCGGTGACGCCAGTAATTTTTCTGACCTCGAGCGACAGACTGCGATGGAAAATACATCACCAGGCTCACCTGATCTGGCGATCTTGTCGTTCGAAAAGGCATTTCATGGACGGTTGTTCGGATCGCTGTCTACCACGCGGTCGAGTCCGATTCACAAACTTGATATCCCTGCATTCCATTGGCCGAAGGCACCGTTTCCCGCTCTCAAGTATCCGCTCGATCAACACGAGACAGAGAACAGATCTGAAGAAGACAGGTGCCTAACAGCGATTGAGACCATCCTTCACGAATGGAAATCCCGCATTTCCGCAGTTGTGGTAGAGCCGATTCAGGCCGAAGGCGGAGATAACCACGCGACCCCGTATTTCTTCCAGCAACTCCGGAAACTCACGAAACAGCACAGCGTCTTGCTCATCGTCGACGAAGTCCAGACGGGTGTTGCCGCGACGGGCACATTTTGGGCGCACGAGCAGTGGAACTTGGATACCCCGCCAGACATGGTTACGTTCTCGAAGAAATTCCAGGCAGCTGGCTATTTCTATGGCAACGACGAGCTCCGTCCGAGTTTGCCATTCAGACAGTTTAATACATGGTGTGGTGACCCCTCCAAGGCGATTATTGCACGGGAAATAGTAAAGGAGGTTCGTGCTCATAACCTCGTTGCCCGGACTAGCCAGGTCGGCAGGTACCTTTACAAACAACTTGAAGAGCTGCAGAAAACATTCCCACAATTGATGCAGAACCTGCGGGGTAAAGACCGAGGCACATTCATTGCCTGGGACGCGACGGATTTGCAGACCCGGAATAAGATTTTGAAGGACATGAAGGGTGCGGGCGTAAATATCGGCGGATGCGGGGCGTATTCAGTTCGATTGCGTCCAGGTATGACTTTTCTTCTATTGGATTGGTGACGACCATGGAGTACTAACATGACATAGCGTTGGTATTTGAGAAGAAACATGCGGATGTTTTCCTTGATGCGCTTGAGTACGTCTTGAAGCAGTCGTGATCGTTTAATATGTAAATATGCAGAGAAATAGTAAATACGTATTTTGGCTATTGGGAGAGCCGCTCAGCGGTTCGCGGGCCTAATCAGAACGGCCCTGGCAATGCCGTACCACAGCACGGTAATTGTCGCTTCGTTATTCAGTAATCTACTGGTCTCCAACGGATTAGATATTTGTTCGATCTTGTAAGCTAAGTAAACTAGCATACGAGGATCGTGACGTAGTCGTCACGTAGTGGAAGAGCCGGGTAATTTCAATTATCCCGGGCGCGAGTATCTTACAACAGTGCTCTGTGGCCATCTGCCTTATAAACGTTCATCTTCGTTTACTCAACTTTTTGCCCAAATCCCTCGCTCTGCTTTGGTTTGCATTGCTATTCAAAGAAACATGGTTAAGCTAACTTCGTCCGACGGGGAGAGCTTCGATGTTGGTAAGACTACGTCTAGTTAGGAGACGAGCAGCCTCACACGAGCGACACCGCGGGCGGCGAATGCATATAGTGATTGCTGCTTGCGGCTTGTCTTTGTTATGGTTTCATATTGGTAATTGAATACGAAACCACCAAATGGACAATTGCTTGCGACGATGCGTGGTCGGGAACTATTTGAAATATATGGTGCTGATGATTGATACAGAGAAGGATGTGGCCGAGCGATCCGTCTTGATCAAGAATATGATTGAAGGTAAGTTTTGCGTTAGATTCTGATATAAATGACGGTGGAATGTCTGGACCTACAAGGTTTATATTGGGAAAACGAGTTACTTGGATTGTGTGCAGTTATAGACCATATCAATTCCGACACTAACTATCAAAGACGTCGGTGACGCTAGCACAGAAATCCCGATTCCCAATGTACGTTTCGTATCCTATTACGGCCCCTATCCATTTTTCTTTAAAATATATGTTGACAGGACCAAGGTTACCGCGAACGTGTTGAAGAAGGTGCTCGAATGGTGCGAACACCACAAGAGTGATCCGATTGCCGCGAACGAAGACGACACCGACGCCCGTAAGAAATCGACCGATATCGATGAGTGGGACCAGAAATTCATGCAGGTCGACCAGGAAATGCTTTTTGAGATTATTTTGGTACGTATTTCCGTTCTAGAGCGCTTCTATTTGTCAATAGAAAACGCGGGGCCTCAACCGGAGCAGCTTGACTAATGACTGCATAGGCCGCGAACTACCTCGATATCAAAGCACTTCTCGAAGTCGGATGCAAAACTGTTGCAAATATGATTAAAGGCAAGACGCCAGAGGAGATTCGCCGGACGTTTAACATCCAGAACGATTTCACTCCGGAAGAGGAGGCTCAGATCCGTCGAGGTATGTCTTCTTGCTCTCATCATTTCCATCTTCTTTCGTTTCAGAGATTTTATAGTGGCTGACGGCATGATAGAAAATGAATGGGCTGAGGATAGGTAATTCAGGTCAGTTCGTCACACAAATTTCACCTCAAATTACAGTCCTCTTACATATTTCGTAAAATACTCAAAATTTGTTGTTACATATAATATAATTATGTTGTATTGATCTCGTTGTTATCGAGTTAAAGCCCTTTTTCGCGGAGTGATTAAATCAGGTACAGGAAGTCGATGTTTTATTATCGATGAAGTTAGGCGTGATCTATGTCTTAAACAGGCAAATTAAAGTACAGTACATCATTATATAACATCCACATTTCAATATCGCGACGTGTCAATCATAAGCGATTCTATATTTTAAACATGGCTATAGGATCTCTATAATACAAGTAGCTGTATGAACGCAATATGACGGACGAATTCTATACAGAACAAAACCGCAACAACTGTAAGGCCAGTATCATCCTACGCGAATATTTGCAGTTGCGAACAAGAAAAGAGTCCCATAGTTTATTTTACTTTGGACCTGGCTTTCGGCTTGTCCGGCCATGATCGATACCAGTTGCTCTTTGGATCACCCAGACATTCGCCGACTGTAACCACTATTTTCTGTTAGCGATTCACTCAGTTTGGGCGTAGAAGAAAGAAATAGAGTAGGTACACTTGTATCCCTTCTGCTGCATAATCTGCAGACTATACTCGGTCAAGTTATACACTGTCTGGTAGTGAATATCGTGCTGAATACTCAACGTATCGGACAACTTCGAGTCTCTTCCGTCAAAATATGCCTTCACAATATCTTTGCTCTGTTGGATTGTATCTGGTGTACTGTGCAAGTAGTCCTCGGTATCGAAATCAAAGTAGATAACATGGTATCCCAACTGCTCCAAAGTCGCCAAGCAGATATCTCCGCACGCGGAATACGGCGGCCGGAAGTACGCTGGAAACTTGCCTATTATATTCACAAGCGCCATTTCGTTCTTGTAGAGCTCGCGTTTTTGTTCCCAGGGAGTTAGTTCGTCAAAGTTGGCGTGCGACCACGAGTGTGAGGCGATTTGGTGGCCAGCTGCGTACGCTTTGGTGATGTACTGTCGCCACGGTTTATCAAGGGAATCGATTTCGCCTTTGCCGAGATTGTTTCCAGTGACGCTGTTGGCTTTGAGTAATGAATGATGATACAGTACAAAATGTGAGACTTACAAGAAAGTAGCCTTCGCGCCATGCTCGGCCAAGATGTTGAGCAAGTCGTTAGTGTAAAGGTAAGGACCGTCATCGACTACAATCTGTCAGAAGGATATTGAACACCACAATTATGCAACATACAAGTCATCGCGACGTGACTAGGATCCTTGCAGCCATAGATAGCCTCTCCGTATGGAACCTTTCCTAATTTGTATCGTCTAATTGCAGAGGTATTCAATCCGCGAGGCGTGGCGTCAGCATCACATGTGCCGTATCCAGTCTGGCAATCCGGAGACGCACAGTATGCGGTGGTGATACCGCACCAGCCGGACGGAGAACAGCATTGTCCACTCGGGCAAATGCCCACACCTGGTCCGCATTGGCCATCTATGCTGGTCGGAAGTGGACCGCCAGTGCTCGCGGCTGGGGTCGGCATCCATTTGGAACCACAATTCTGCTCTCGTTAGCACCAAAAAAAGATCATAATGTCATAGTTAGCATACACCGAAGTCGGGTTGGCAGCCGTCAAGACAGTAGTTTTCACTACTTCCGCACCAGCCGTGCACAGAGCAGCAAAGCTGATCCGGGCAAGTGTAACTGCTAGCCGAACCGCATGACATATCAGGACTCACTCCACGCCGCCGTAATACTGGAAATCCGTCACGCTCAGCATGGTAGAGATCCATAGCCTGCGTGAAGAGGGCGAAGGACGCCGCCGAGACCAGACAGATTCTACTGACTCGTAATTTTGCCAACATCGGGAAATGCGACGTGATCGGAGAAGCAGGTGGCGGGGTAAGATACAGTCATCAACGGGACCCCGGTATCTATATATGCGCCGGATGGCTCATGGTATTCCAGAAAGCGTATTCATTATCCGTCGCACTTGCAGCGCCCGAGGGGCATAGGGCAGAAATTGCGGCGACCTGGGTTTCCAAAAGAAGAACCTGCCAACCCTGCAATATGTCATTTTTGGAAGTAAGCGCAGGATAATTGCAGCGGCGTCCGAGAAACGGGCAAGGGGTATGTGGCATCCGGTCGTTAGCTTCTGTTAGCCTTCAACCGTGGGCAGCCGTGCAGAGTGATGCAGACAGACCAGGAAAAAGGGGATCAGAATAGCCGAAGAGAAAACCGAACTGTCTAACAACAAAGCGAGCGTTTCTCAAATGTGATCGCCACTATTAGTTGCTAACTGCGACGTGGTTCTCCGTGCCCGTCTCCTGCAGGCACAAATTGAACAGGCCCCCTGAGAATCTCCCCTTGTCCAACGTTGACAGATGCCGGCCACAAAATTTCCGACTATGTCCGATTCAGATATGATACATGACACTTAATAATGCAGCTTGGTGCAGTGTAATCGGCATGCGCAAATCGAGTCATCAGTCCGCGTGCAGCCCAGCCTCAAGAAATGCCGCCGATCAAGTCGAGATCGAGGTACACCACATTATCCATTTCTCGGCTCATCAAAGATAATGCGACATGTTGCGATACATCTCCTCAGCTCTTCACGTTCAGTTAATTCGTCCTGCTATGCATTTCTTTTTCAGATCTCAATGTCATTATAAATGCCAGTGTCCTCCAGCGAAGTTCCTTAATTGCAGATGTAAATCCGCCAATCATGCAATTCCTGGCTTAATGCACACAACGTAGTCTAAACTTCTTTAACTTTCCCCATATATCTTGACACGACTATGGAATCCGCGAATGTATAGGCTCAATACTTTCCTCAGACAAATTCCTCGCATCCGTATATCTCTCATGAGATCGCAATTACGTACAAAAATTTTTATGAGGGGTTCGTAAATTCACTGTCATAATTGTAACTGCTACAATTATTAGCCTATTGCGTTATTCCAAGCTACATATGGTTTAATAGACTAATTTGATACTAATTTGATCGACGTGTCTGTCTGCAAAATCCATGGCCGAACCTGCCGGGAGTTTGGCCCTAACCCTGCAAAACGCGTCACGCGGTTTTTTGTTAGCTGTGTAAACCGCGTTGAGCACGCGACGCGTTCGAGCAGAAATCATATCGGCGCCTACGAATCTGAAGAACGAGCTTATATTAGACTGTATTCAAGATCTGATTTCACGGCAGTCAATTCAATGGACATCGATTCCAGCAGCGGGAGATCGCAAGGGGGGCCCCATCAAGAACTGCGAACCGGCGAGTGTGATCCTCAAAGTAGCTTGAATCTGGTCATACAGCACGGTGACGATGGGCATGGCATGCAAGATCAAGTTGAGAACGCAGTTGATGACGGGCTGATAGAGCCGGCAATGATTGATGATAATTTGGAGGTGCACTGCGAAATCACGCAGGAAAGTGCGGACGAGTATGAATATGACTCCGAATTTGGATCAGAGTACAGCGAGCGAAATGATCAGGCGGAAGAAATCGCGTGCGCCAGTGTGAATGAGATTATTTTCGACTCTACTATCTCGACCGAGGTAGATACTGTAACTGTCGAGCGCACGTCATCAGCGCAGCAGGACATGGAGCAGCGGCCTTCTACGCCGTCCCCACAGGACGCCAGCCACCAAACGGCATTCGACTTCGCTAATGGTAGCGTGGACGTCTCTACCATTGACAGTACATATGTCGATTCACCCACGCCTAATGACGAAGCTCACGTAGCAGCTATTCAAGGTCGGAACTTTGCTATCACAAATGATACTTTTGATTCGAATTTGTCACACTTGAAGGAAAATCACGGTGTGCTTGATGCGACTGGTCGTGCTTGTGTTCAGCGTGACGGCGGTCCTGTTGGATATGACGCCGAAGTCGAGACTGTGGAGACGTGTCAGTATACCGAAAATAACTGCTCAGAGCCAAACCAGACGTCTCCCAGGGACTGGGAAGTAGCCCGTAATAGTAATTCTGTCATGCCATCTTACCCACTTGGTCCACAATCATTGACGAAATTGCAGTTACGGCAGAGGGTAATGAATACAGTGCCTCCAGTGGCCCGCTTCCGCCGGAGTCGATGGACCAGCCGCGCGTTTCGTCCGATTGTGAGCCTGTAGCGCAGCCACCGAGCAATACTATCCGACAAGATACCCCAATTGATGCGCCGCCAACTAAGTCACCCTTGGATTTTATCACGGCAAAGGAAACGAAGGTAGAGCATACTTCCATATGGCCTCGATGAGGTTATTGACACAAGGCACATAGGAAGCCTCGATTAAAGCTCGCATTCAAGAAAAGCAGGCTCGATTGGCAGACTTGCAGAAAGAATATGACGATTACATAAAGAAACTGAAGTAATTCTGTTTGGCTACCATATATCTCGGGCGGCAGTTATTTATGATAATGATCAAACAGGTCCCCTGATCCCGCACAGACAATCAAGCGGCACATAAAACTTCTGAAGGAATACAACGAAATCCGTGATGTGGGTCTCGGACTAATTGGAATGGCATGAAATCACTCTAGTATTTGTGACCACGTGCTAACGTTGGAGCAATAGATCGCAGATACGAGGGGAGTCCGGGTTGCGGATGTGATGCCTGAATATGGCGTGTCGGTGGGCGATTAAATTTACCTGATTGAAGATAGGACAGGACTTGCTGCTTGCTCTGCTTTGTATGTAGTACACCGTATGTTGATGTCGGAGTTGCTGTCTCATTCCTGGTTTTATGGAACGAATAAGAGTTTGCCATACCCTCTAGATGGTTCCGGTCAGCTGCAGTCTTGCGATCAAAATGGGCAATACTTCGCCATCGAGGACAATCTTCAGCTTGAGCCGAGGCAATATTCAAGTATTAAATTAACATCCCATCTACTAGCGAGATGACGCAGACCCGCTTATCGGCGGCAATAACTCCATGAATATCAATGGGCAGCGGTGGGCATCGCCGGGTGCCCGGTTATCGAAGGCTCAGTCAAACGTACTATCCCTATTAGCAATCCCATCAGCGTTGACACAAGATTTGTCTCAGCTCGATCCGGTGGAGAACGACGGGTTCGGAATTTTTTTTTTCAGGGGCTGTAAAGCTGGTGCCGACGAAAGAGTTGGGTAATGACTCAACAACCCAAGCCGTAATTGCATCAGGGTTGACGCCGAATTTGGTGGACTATAATTCTAATTATAGAAATCGGACTGAGAAATTTCAAAGGAAAATTTCTGGCTCTAACTTTGATAATAGTTGAAAAGGTAACCAAATATTGGTACAGCGCGAGTCTCATGAGCTAGATCACGGCAGTAGTTAGGAAACTCTGTCCACTGAGGGATTCAGGAATTCACCACCGGGCAGAAATGACTTTCATTGGGACTCGTGCTAAATGGCATGGAAAAGAGAAGAAATATGCCGCAGCCAGATACAGTTGTCGGTGGAGGATAAGAACAGAGTGTTGGGGCATTACTGATTGCAACCCAGTTGGGACTTTGTCGAGGAGACTGTTGGTCTCTCTCGAGCCGGTACGTTCCCAATTCCCACCGGAGCAGCAAGGTACACTCGATTCCGGCTTTATGATCAGCCGACTGAGCAAATTAAAATGCTCTGCAATCTGACTGGTTGCTAAGTACTGCCTCCGCAGATGCCGATCGGTTAGTTCGACGAAGTGGTCTAGAGTCCAATTATCTGCTCGCCAATCAATCAACTAGACTGGCGGGGATGCTATGTTGTGTGCAGAGCTAGACATTTGGTCAAAGATTATTATTATTCGCATGCATCGCGATTTTCGGCAAAATCAAACTCATAGACCAGGGTTCAATGGGCGGCACGAGGCTGTATCATATAAAATAGGCGCGTTACTGTGTGAATCAGTACCACCAGATTTCCAGGGGGTCTGGTAGCCGTGTGTGAATCAGACTATAATTTTAAGGTTAAGCTCGTTCATGAAGTAAACTCAATTACGTCACCCGGAACTTTTTTTCGCCCCATCTGTTCCTACCTTCAAAAGCTCAATCTCGCTTATTCCACTTCGGCAGCCTCGCGCCTCGACGGTTCTCCACCCTCTCACAGAATCCTAATTCTTGCCGATTACGAGAGTCATTTTACGACCTCGCGGTCTCTCATACTAGGGTGAGTATATAGTGGGACCCTGTTCCCCATTGTACGTGGGCAAGAACTTCATAGCTTTTGGCCAAACTGTCGTACATGGAGCTCAGCGACAGCGACAGAGAGAAGAGCCTTCAACTCACTCATATCCGAGGTGAGCCTGAGAATATTGCATTCGCTGGTCATGAGGATATGGTGTTGGATGACATAACCCAACCGGATCCAGCGCGGCTCTCCAAGATTTACAGGTATATATGCTTGGTGGGCAGAGAACGAAAAGATGTGCTCACGCCTCTGTTCACAGAAAACTCGATTTTCGTATCATTCCTGGTAAGCTACCATTACATATTTGTCCAACAGGCAAGTCTGACGTTATCAGCGCTATGGTGTTTGTACTTCTTGACCTCAGGCATTCGATCCAACGTCGGTCTGGCCCTGACAATGAACGCTTCCGAACATGACACTTTGATCGAGTATCTCGGTCTTACGTCTCACGACACTTCTCTTGGTCTGGCACTTTACTACGTCGGTTACGTTGTGTTCGATGTGCCTTTCAACTTAATCATGACTCGAATTGCTCCTCACGCTTGGATCTCTCGTGTTGTAACAACTATTGGAATTGTAGGCGCCTGTATGGCTGCCATGAGGGCCGCGTGGAGTTTCATGTATGTGATCTGTTGTACTACTTTCAGCGATTTTCAGCGAAGCTACTAACAGTTCTCAGTTTCCTGCGTCTTCTCCTTGGTATCATGACCGCTGGTCTGTGGCCCGGTATGGCTTACTACCTCACTCTCTGGTACCCTCCCCACAGATGTGCACAGCGTATTGGTTTCTACTTCACAGCAGCCCAGATCTCAGCTGCGGTTGTCGGTCTTGTGTCTGCTGGTTTTCAGTACATGAATATGGATAAGGGTCTTACTGGCTTCGCATGGATGTTCCTCATCTACGGCCTGGCCACTATTGTCGTCGGTATTGCGCTTCTGTGGTGGCTTCCCGACCGTCCAAATCTCGGACATGGTCCCCGCGTTGGGTTGCGCCGACTCATTCCTGAACAGCGACCTGTCTTGGACGAGGAGGATTTCAAGCTCCACTTTGCAGACATGAAGGCTACTTACGTCGCACACGCATGGACGCGCAAGGATCTTGTCAAAGTTCTTCTCGACGTCAGGCTCTATCCTCTCGTACTGATGTATTTCGGCGTCGTCGGTACCGGTATTGGTCTCCAGAATTTCGCGACCGTGATCATCAAGTCCATCAACTCCAGTTGGAGTTCCGTCGACTTGTCGCTCTTGACTGCGCCTATCTGGATTTGCGACCTGATCGGTATTCTCATCATCACACCGCTCTCCGACAGATTCCACAACCACCGAGCGATCTTCTTCTCCGGCCCCTCGCTTATCATCATCGCCGGCCTCATCGTCACTACATACGCGCCTACGCACTGGTCCAGATACGCAGGGCTGCTCATCACTGGTCTCGGCCTCGGTCCTACAGTACCCATCTGTATGACCTGGACGGCCGAAATTTTCCAGCCACGGCACGGCGAAGTCGGTA
This sequence comes from Lipomyces doorenjongii, assembly GCF_038497915.1. Lineage (NCBI taxonomy): Eukaryota > Fungi > Ascomycota > Lipomycetes > Lipomycetales > Lipomycetaceae > Lipomyces > Lipomyces doorenjongii. Next base: position 407,289 of record NW_027118072.1, read on the forward strand.
CGGCTGTCGCTACAGCCGTGGTGTCTGGTCTTGGAAACTTAGGATCTGTGGCTACGACCTACGCACTTTATAGCGGGTGGCCCGCAGATGTGAAGCGCGGGTATAGAAACAGTAATATGGTTATGCTTGCCATGGTCGGGAATAGTATTTTGTTTGCGGCCGTGTGCTCGTTGTTGAGACGCGCGCTTGGTGATCCGATGACGAGGGAACAGCAATGGGCACAGCAACACAGCGTGCAACACAACAGGGAGCAGGAAGAGGAGAATGCTGCACAGCAAGCTGAGGAGATGTACTTCTAATGGTGATACAAATAGTATAATATACAGTAGAGGATTTATAATGGGAACATTGGAAATAGCTGTAATTTAAATGTTGTTTAATAAGTTTAATTGATGAGTATTACGGAGTTTAATGCTAATGACTACAATTAATGTATTTTATTTCGTTATACATACATTCGAAACAACACAGCCACAGCCAGTTTCAATATGATTAGTATATACTCTGTCGAATATTATATCTTCACCAGACGTGCTCAACAATCTAATCGCGCATACGAGAACAATCATGATCCAGTCGGAGCTTCTGAACACCTTCTCCTTGAAAACTACTTTTCCTGCGCTTTCGCTTACGAGGTGAGTCCAGGCACGCCAACTGCGTGTCCATGAACAATGGGCACTCAGATGGTGGCGGCAATGCAGTCATGATGCTGCCATATTGAAGAGGAAATTGCTTCAGGTATTGAAGCTGGAACTCCGGATACTGCTGATAGTGACTGTGCGGCAGGGGCTGCACGACGGGATGCGCATGCTGCCGCATTGACTTAGCGGCTGCGAATTGACAGTCAGCATCGAACTGCACCGATCCAACTTGCCACTGAGATGGCACTGCTACGGTCGAGATCACCGGAGCCGGATCGACATCCTTCGACAACTCAGCGAAACGATCAGCGCGCCACATCTCCGCATTATCGTCCAAGAGGATAACCCCATCGCCGATGCCATGATCGTCGTAATCGTCGTTATCGTCATACCCGTAATTGATCCCGTTCTCATCAACTTGAGCCATAAGCGTATCCATTGACCCGTCACAACCCTGGCCCGTCGCGTCGCCGTCGCAAGTAGTATATATGCCCGAATAACGGTGTTTGTGTGCGTCCATGTCGAAATCGTCTGAACAGTCGACAACGCCAAAAGACTCGCCAACACCTCTATCACGCAACATTTTCTCTTCCACAGGCGTAATTTCCTTTATGACCGGGTGCATTCGCTCAGAAAAGATAGCTCAAAACCACTTTTTTTGTCTTTCTATTTAACAACCGAACGTCCTTCCACCTTGTATATAATATTCTGTCTTTCGTTCTATAATTTCAACACCGCGGAGACAGAAATTGCCTCCACATCTTGCCTATTGCCGCTTCCGATACCATAGTGATTAACGCATTGGGGCTATATATCGTCTCGTATTGTGTATTCCACAGTATTTAAAAAATTGAAGATCGACTGCTGATGAGCGATCCTCGGTTGGTGTTGAGCAGAAGAGCAGCTTTGTCTCGACGAAAGAGCGTCGTGACCTGTGTGTGACCCGCGTGTGACCCGCGTGTGATTAACGTGGATATGACTAAAACAGAAACATCTAAAACTTAATTTGAGTCGGAGTAGCAAGCCCCTGATGTCGGTATCTCCTCGCTCATCAGCCCAACTGTGACCGGACCACCAGCCGAAGGGTGCGGAAAATCAGCTGAGATCTGATGTAGAGGACGTATGTTGTTTGTGTAGTATGAGCTTAGAATGCTCAGGTTCGTAAATTATCATAAGATGAAATGAAGGATGTTATGATAAGGACAGGCTGACATTAAGTTGACCTTAACTCCGCGATGACGATACTGTCGTCAGACAGGAGGCTATTACTCACTAATCTCTCTCACAACAATCGACTTTGAGCATTACAACACTCCTTGAGCCTACAGCACTCCTTGAGCCTACATTGTATCTATTGTTTAACGACCATGGGGGTTATTACGATCGAGAACGACCATTTGCAATGCGGGGATACTTTGCTGCTGCCACTGGAATCTGTACTAGCGGTGACCTCGTCGTCTCTGCTGTCGTTCACTTTGGATAATCTTATCCCGTCGCTAGTTGTCACGCCACATGAAGATACTCCAACAGGAAAAGAGATTCAGAAATATTTATTACCGGGTCTTCCTTCTCACCTCGACGCCAGTCGCTCCCAGATAACGGTGGTGAATTCGTCGACTGCAGGGGCCCACAGAGGCCGGCAAGTGTACGACAAACTATTACAGCCTTTGCTCCAGACGTTAGACATCACACACGAATACATTCTGACATCGTCGGCGTCGACCATCTCAGAGTTCGCCGCGTCGTTGTCAGTAAGGAAATCAGGTCTCCCACACAGTGTAATCCTGTTATCCGGCGACACCTCGATCCATGAACTTGTCAACTCGCTTACACCGATCTCGTCGACACAATCAATCATACTCATGCTGATTCCAACTGGCTCAGGAAATGCGCTGATGACATCTCTTTCTCGAGGTAGCATAACATCCGCTCTGTTCGAGCTGCTGCACGGAAAACCCATTCCATTAAATCCATTTTACGTCGCATTCCCAGGGGACAGCAAGGAAGTTATCCCACCGACGACCGACGATCCGAACGGAAAGACCGTCGCGCTAGAGACACCAGACTCATTATCCGGAGCGCGCAAGATTTTCGCACTGGTAGTCGCATCATGGGGTATCCACGCCGCACTAGTAGGCGACAGCGATTCCCCAGAATACCGTAAACTGGGTAATGATCGTTTCAAGAAAGCCGCGGAAGAAAATCTTGCACGGAACGTGGCCTGGCATGGACAAGTCCGATATTCATCTGTTCTGTCCGGCGTGGAGGAGATTGTCGAGGGCCCACATTCGTATTTGCTAATGACTTCGATTTCGAGTTTGGAGGAAGGTTTTAAGATTGCACCGACTGCTGAGCCGTTGTCGGGTAAGTTAGAGATGGTGCAGATGCCGTTTCTGAAGGGGGAGGAGATTATGAGGGTACTCATGCTTGCATACCAAAATGGCAAGCATATACACGAGGAGGAAGTTCTGTATAAAGAAGTGGAAGAAGTGCGCGTTACAGTACTTGAAGAGGAGGAGAAGATGAGACGGTGGTGTGTTGATGGGCGGATTATTATCGTGCCAAACGGAGCTACGGTGTCGATACATAAAGGTGTAGAGAATATTAGAGGCTGGAATGTTGAGATTGTTGTTTGAGGGTATTGGATATTACGCGGCATTGGATATACATTGTGTGGACTATTCCGTTGACATTAGCATTTTTGAAAGAGGAAATATAACCAGCATATATACACCGCACGTGACTCCAAACCTGGTAAATAACGCCAAATAACTAAATCTCATGAATTAATGCCTATCAGATCAACGGGTCTCAATGGGTCTTGATGGCCGCAAGTCGTGTCCTCGCTAGGATATATCGTCAACTTGTGGAAATACATATCATAATCGAGCGAGGCAGCCTGAGGAATCGTTAGATTCAATCTAATACTATTAAGCTTGAGTAATCATACCATGAGCTTCACATGCGCAGTGATGGTCGAGGCCTTAAAAGTCCCGAAGTATGTGCCGTTCGTAATCTGTATGACGTTTGAGGTGAAGGTATCCTCTCTATATATGATACTGCGGAAGTTCTCGTCTTCTGCGACAACGAGGGCAACGTAATATTGCTACGCAGCATTTAATTAAATAGGGCAATAATCAATAAAGTACGAGACACACCTTTGAATTAAATTTTCTTGGTCTTAATTGCGCAGATAGTGAAATGTTGTACTCGAGACCCGGTGCCAACGTAATCTTTTGAATTAATGACGGATAATGACTATCTGAGTATTTTGATTGAGGTATATAATACATATAGGCTCCAGCAGGTGAGCCGTCAGTTAACCAATATGTAGTATTATATCCGTAATAGAGTGGAGCCTTGTCCCAATGCACGAAGTCGACAAACATGGGATTAGCGACAACATTACTCTCAGGAATGCAGTACGATTTGGTAATAGCGGTGTCCACGTCTCGTCGTGCTGGTTGGCGCAATTCCACCTTCAGGTCCACCAGCTTAGTAGGCTGAGCATCCCTGTTCACCAGAAGATAATACGTGGACGTCCGCGCAACAAGAACGATGAACAGGAAGACTAGTGCGATCCGGGCACGGAAACTAAAGCGGCGTCTTTTTGGCCTGACAGCCACGTCGGCGGCGCGCAGCGCGATTTGAGCCATGATCTCGTCGTCGAAAAGCCGCCTGCGGGGACTTTTGTGGGAGATTAATGGAGCCGCCATGGCTGCTGGTATCGTCATTCAAGAGCAATAAGATATTTGAACGAGGGGACAGCACTTGCAGATATTTAACAGTTTGTGAGCAGCAGAAGCAGTGGCACTTGCTGGTCGCAGCAGGGTATTGCTCTTCCAGTAACCAGCCAGTCGGAAAGACTCAGGGTCCAAGTGTGCAGCACCCTAGTGCCAGAGAGATGAGGTTGTGGTCTAAGGTGCTGCACGAAGCGATAGAGCTGTAGCGCGTGGCTTTAAGTCAAATTAAGCTCCAATAACTTGCATACATATTGTCATGCCATATCTACATGTCGCCATATTGCTCGGGCTGACAAAATATCACGGTTTTTTGGCTCCATGCAGCTCATTGTTGTTGATGGTCGGGAGGCTGCTGCGACCGACCTGGGCGGCTTGCAGCATATAACTTGAAGTGCTTCGCTTTAGCTGTCTATAAGTGCAGCTCTAGATATTGTGATGAGTGAGCCGAAAGCAGATCGCTTTGCGATAATGTGGACGTTGGGCTTGGATAGCAACAAACAGCAGGTGATAAACCTTGTGCCAGCGACTTCCCAGTTAGCTGGGCCAAACCAACCAGAGGGAGGTTTAATTTCGTCACTTTTCCAATGTAACCACTAAGGCCGCTTGAGGAGACGCCTTCCGCTGATGGTGGCATAAAGCCACTGTTTTTTGTCCGCTGCTAAAGTTATTGCTTTACCGCGACACTGGATCTCGTCGATGCTGCACTTAGAAACTCAAGTGGCCAGTTCGATAAGCACCGCGACTCCAGTCCAATCGAGTATAATTCTTTTCGTGGACGTCAACCTCACAGAATGACCAGCCTGAAATCCCGCTGAGATGTCAGCGAGAAAATTTCGAGAGCGGGCATGCTAGAATCCATTCACGAAGAGTCGCCGCAGTTTGGTATAGGAGCTGTTTCAAAAGCAGAGTAGCTTGAATTGCGATGCGATGGATTTGCCAGCGTGCGAATCAAGAGTGTAGCCAATGTCAGCTCCGATGGCACGTCCGGTCGTGTAAACAACGGCCATCGAGTATCACGTAATTGAGTGTGGCTCCATTTATCTTGTTATTAGCGACGGTTTTACTTTACATCTGTTTGTAGCGTCACCGATAGCAAATCCACCGAACTCGCTTCGACCAGACGTAATTCATCTACAGATACCCAACCTTTCCTCGCTAAGATTATTGAGGGAATTATTGCCTATCTGTAAGGCAATCTGTGATGCTGCGCGATGCATTCATCAGACTTTCACAAATTTAACGAACATTCTTCGTTGCCATTCATTGTAGATCGTTGTAAATTGATATTCCTTGTAAAGGCCACTAAATGCATCATATGACAACCTCGATCCTTCATACATTTCGTTGCTGTCGATTTCTGTTCCTGTTAACGAGTTGGCCGTTATCATAAAGTAGGAATAGGCGAAAACCGGGTAATGACGAAAGTTGTCTTATCAGATCCGACGATCACAATTCCTGACGAAACCACGCATCTAATCAAGAGTCCCAGCTAAACTACACTACAGCATTTACATTGATCTTGAGAAAGACAAAAATCACGATGGCAGAATCTGTCGAGTCCCCAGCTCACTTGTCCCACCTGTCTGAGACCGAGCTCATGTCGTTTAACGATCTCATATCCGCATTACCGGCGTTGCTAAAGGAGGCTGAGTATAGTGAATTGTACGGCCACGATCTTTCCGAACCGTCTACGACTACCGATATTCTTGTGCTAAAGTTTCTGGTTGCAAATAAATACGTTGTGCCGGACGCGCACCAGCAGCTCCTCGAAACTCTCAAATGGCGCTTGACTTTCAACCCCCTCTCAGCAGCATTCGAGGAGACCCATCCATCAAAATTTGACGGACTCGGCTACATCACAGAAGACAAGGTGAATCCGGAGGGCGAGGTCATTACGTGGAACTTGTACGGCCAGGTGTCGGGTAAGCATGACGTTGTTTTCGGGGACACAGACGAGTTTTTGCGATGGCGTGTCGGGCTTATGGAGAAGGGACTGCAGTTGCTTGACTTCTCTAGCAAGCGGACACAAATCAGCCAGGTGCATGATTACTCGAATGTAAGTTTCTTGCGAATGGATCCCAATGCGAAGAAGGCGTCAAAGGCGGCGATGGCGGTATTCCAGAGGTATTATCCTGAACTGCTGGGAAAGAAATATTTTGTTAATGTGCCGCTTATCATGGGATGGATGTTCACAGCCATGAAGCTCATCGCTTCTCGCGAGACGATCGAAAAATTTGTTGTGCTTAGCCATGGAGGCTATCTTGCGGAATACGCGGGTAACTGGGTTCCCGAGGCATATGGCGGAAAGGGGCTATCATTGGCGGAGCAGGATGTGTCGCTTGGTATTAAACTAGTTGGCGGAGTCATAATCCCGGTGGCGGTTGACAAGGAGAGTTGAAATGGCCAGACGGCGACGGAATGGATGTAAACGTGTCCACGACGTAGAATTGAGGGACTCGGTAACTCATCGTATAATAAATAGTAGTGGGTATTAATTGCGGACATTCATAGCAGTAGTAATATGACGTTAATATGCACGTTGTAATAGCACCTGAATTTAAATATTCCTAGGTCACGTATCTCAATATTCCAATATGCCTATATGTTCAAACCATAACCGAACTCCAACTATTATATATACTGCTGTCCACGATTAGTTTTCCAATATCTCGGCACCTTTGCTCAATTGCACGCTAAATTATCTCTCCCTAGTAATAGCTTTAGGCCGTCATTTCATTAGCCATTGCGTTCATATTCCCAAGGTTTCGTATATTCTCCACGACCGATTGAACTTGCATTCCAATCTCTTGCATATTTCCGGGCTTTGTAGCGCCACCTGTTGAGACGTCCTTCAACGCCTCAGCTACAGGATATGCATATTCGTGTCCATAGTGCTCCCACGACCATCGAACAGCTACACTATCCGTATCAATAACTTTTCCGGCCGTTATCCGTGCTTTGCACCCGCACTTTATACTCTTCTTATTCGATTTCCGCCTTCGCTTATTCGGATCGCACCGATCTCGCTTCGCACCTGCATGCGCGCAAACGTAAACCTGCGTCCAGTCGTATTTCTTTCGACGTTTGGTAGAAGTATGTACCGACAATGTCTCGGAAATGTCGCTTGATTCACCACCAATATCACCAACCATTGCCTTTCTCCGCCATATCTGTAGAGTGGACGGACGGGAGAGGAACTCCTGCCATTCAGCGACAGAGATTGTCGTGGTATACGGATTTGTATCAAAAGGCGCAGTTAGAACCGGACTTAGAGGTACTGTAGGCGCGGAAAGTGGAGGTGGAATAGATGCGGCAGATGCAGTTTCTGCCGGCGGGGTTAGAGTAATTGCATTAGGCGCAGCAACTGATATCAGATTATGTGTCGGGTTGTTCACAGGAAGAAGGCCAATATTGATCGTACTGTCCATAACATGCTGACCCTCCTCAGTCCGCCCTCTATATTCCTCTAACGGCGATACAATTGTCCCGATCTGAAACTGCCTTGATTTCTTTTCGCACACCTGATCAACAATCGCGCGCAACCTGTCGATTCGGCATTCAAACTCCCGGAATGGGTGCGAATTGTACCCAGGATGTAAAAAAGAGTGGATGTTGATGACATCCAACTGATCGTTGCTAGGTATAGAGGTCATGGTGACTTGTCCACAACGCTCAGCACGTACAAGCTAAGCCTTTCGGGTGCGGAGCGTTTTGATCTTTATAGTCAGATCACGAGCTGAGCCGAAAATGTATGGAGTTAAGCGTCCTGGTATCCAAGATATGGATGGGCAGTTTAGTACTGCAGCGCGGCTGATTAATTTTGGGAGGTTCTGAAATGCTCGCTCTGACGTGGTCGTTGGCTTTGGGCGGCTTGGGAGCAACTAAATGCTGCTGGTTTTCGCTGCTATGTCATTATCACCATCTTAAACCTGAATTGGAAATTGGACGCTCATACCGAGGCAAACCTATGCAAGAAGAATTACTTCATCGATCTTTATTGCCAGGCAACTTCGCACCAATCATTAGCAAACATTCGCTGACAACTTTGTGTAGGATTAAATCCCAGATAACCTCAAATGCCGGGAAACTTTTACTAAACCTCAGCGACAGGATCGTACTTGCTTACAGCATGCAACTAAGATAGCTAACAACGAAAGTCAACCAAGCTTCACAACACACGCGCATGTCTGTATATCTGTACACGGCCACGCTGCTCTGAAGCGCGTACGCCAAGTAATAGCATACGACGTGGTCGATAGGCGCAAAGGCCGTACTGGTACATAGAAGGCAGCTCGAGTTTCAGAACATTAAATTGCAAATATCTTATCGGCAAAATAATACAGTACTAATACAGTACTTGCGACGAGCATGCAGCGGTTTAGAATACACTCGCGGCTTGTACTTGCGCTAGTAACCTAGTAACCGGAAAACACCAATTGAATTGTTGATTGTCTTTCGCACAACTACAGCTTTAGCACGAGATCAACTGCTGATCCTTACACAGCCGCTAATACTTAGCGTCGGCTGCATCCGAATTGCAAATAATTCACTCGGATAAGCGGCAACATGTCATATTACACGACATTACTACGACTGCGAACCCTGCAGGTGTGCTGCCAGACAGCGCATCCTACCTAGAACTTCAAACTGTTTTGCGTCCGGCCCCATAGACTTAATTACCCCGGTAAATACTACTTGAATAAAGACAGTGCTAATAAAGTAAATACATAACAGGCACAAGAGTATACCACAGTTTGAAGATTACTGTCGTTGTGCCAATCCTCCCCAATAGCAGGATTTGCAATAAGATGATAGCTGTGCTACAGACTACTATACCAAGTTGTGAAGTTTCATATGGGGTGCTAAACGTGGCTGCTAGTATGCGGGAATGCTGCCCCTGAATCCTAATTTTGTGCACAGCTCGAATAGTATTTTGGACAGTTTGGACAGCCGTACCGATCTAAGTTGCACAATCGTACAGCCAAACGATTAGCACATCAACTTATTCCATATCGCAGTTAGCATAGTAGACTGATACAGGCTTTCTATAGTTCAACACTCAAGCCCGTCATGCTTCCCCAATTCTCCGGTGCGCAACTGCGGCAATCTCTCACGCAGGCCCTGAACTTCTGCCTTGTTTTAACCACGGCGTTCATGTTCTGGAAAGGATTGAGTGTGGTCACTGATTCGCCTTCGCCTATTGTCGTCGTTTTATCCGGATCAATGGAACCAGCTTTTCAGCGAGGTGACATTTTGTTTCTATGGAATCGGGAAGCACGGGTTAAAGTTGGTGATATTGTCGTGTATAATGTTAAGGGAAGGGATATCCCAATAGTGCACCGGGTTGTGCGGAATCACGTCTCGTAAGTCGTTTTCTTAATGATATAAAGACAAAATAATCAAGTTGTTAACGCAAATTCAAGGTCGAAAAATCAACTTCTTTTGACAAAGGGCGATAACAACGCGATGGATGACGTCGATCTCTATGCACACAAACAATACTATCTTGACAGACAAAGCGAAGTGATTGGCGCCGTGAAGGGGTATGTGCCATGGGTTGGCTACGCGACTATTCTATTAAGTGAGAATTTATGGGCAAAGTATGCGTTGTTGGCGGGGATGGGTTTCTTGGCAATGGTCCAACGGGAATGAATTAAAACTGCTACGGTGGAGTGTACGATAAATTGGATGGTTGTTGATGGTCGTTAAATAAAGCCGGGTAGGGTGTAGTGGTGGTCATGAGCGTAAATCTGATTGAATATTTACAGATCGAATATTTATGAACATGAATGGATTTTGTCACTTCGTGGACGAACCTCTGGCAGCCTATCTTGTTGAAATAGCGCGGTAGGAATTTTTCCCGGAATTATTATGTAAATCAAGTAAGATTTCATCATAGAATCGTTATAAATCATGTCTTGTGCGCACACCGATATATATTAGCGATAATATAAACAAGGTGACAGTGTGAAAGAAATCGCTCCCAGATCTATTACAAATTACATGAATAAACCTGGAAATACACCGTAGGCATTGGATAACAGCCGATATCAGTCGACTGAAGTGGATTTCGTCGGGGTGTACTTGTGACGTGAATCAGCGACAGGTGCATACTAACAAGCGCTGTGTATGTGATCTCGGTGACATCGCTAACGTCGACATCGTCGCACACACGAATCAGAGCGTCGCCAAAGGTTCTCACCAATTACTTTTAGTCGTCGCATTCGCGCATTTGTCAATTTGGATTTACGCAATTTGCGATCCCGTCACTTAATGTCAATAGTAGTCAACGAATTACAGTGATTCATTCATTGACTCAGTAATTGTTCGAAGCGAATCCGGCCTGATTGACATCACATCCCTCTTATACATTGCACGTTTATTACCTCGATGGTGACACCTCAAGCATTGCGGCGGATAGGAAGAGTATGCGCCCTCGTAATTCTTTAACTTAGAAATCTGACGTTCGTGCCTCTATAGGAACTGGCCGATATCAATGCGCAGCCATCACCCCTCTACACAGCCGGTCCCAAATCCGATTCAGACATACTAAATTGGGACGTCAGTATTCTCGGTCCCGGAGGAACACCTTACGAGGTATATTCTTTCCCCCAGCACGTAACTTTACATTCAGTAGAGGCATTTGATTGCTAACACGTCCGCATAGGGTGGTACATTCAAGCTCGCGCTGACATTACCGCCATCATATCCGTTCCATCCACCAACGCTCTCATTTATCACAAAGATCTACCATCCAAACGTGCTTCCCGACGGCATGGTGTGCATACCGCTATTGAAAACGGATCAGTGGAAGCCAGCGTGCAAGCTCGTCACTGTAATCGACATCGCGGTCGGGTTACTTAAGGAGCCGGACGAGGACCAGGCTATTGAAGGAGATGCTGCGGAAGTATATAAGGCCGATCGGAAAAAGTACGAGAAGACGGCTAGAGAGTGGACGAAGAAGTATGCAAAGTAGGAATGAGGGAATCAATCGACATTAGGCACATTGTATTTAAGTTTTACTAATACGATATTACGACCTTCTCCATGCTATTCGCGAAATCACAATGTGGATAATATTCTATTATTGTTGCCCTCTCACACTGGCTTGCCATAATCCACAGCATCAAGATTGACAACTGGTATCCTCCGGATATGTGCCCTAACCCAATGGACTTAAAGAGCGCGGCCGAATGGAGCGGAATTGAAGATAGTCTGATACATGTTGAGACATTTCGATAGCTCATAAGCGACGAATGGGTTGTATTCCGTGTGCTCAAAGCTAATGTCATCAAGGTTGACTCCGTAGGGGACTGGTGGCATTCTTACTTCAGCTGACGTAACCCACACGATTCTAACATTTAATAGTAGTCAAATCTTGCGAGAGCTGATTCTGCAAAGTCAAGGATCGCTGGTTTTGTTTCCCTTCGTAATCTTCGTGGTTGCCTCTTCGGCCTTGAGTGTGCTTCGAAAATCCAAGCATTTGATGAATAGTATGTGGGAACGTCATAGCCAACTCCAGTGTATCCACCAGTGACTGCTGACTACAAAAAAGTTTCCCACTTAGTTTTTGCTATTCAGTGCATGTTGGCTCTAATGGAGAATAGTTGTGCATTGCCTCTTGTTCAAGTTCACGCTGCGGGACGGTAGTAGTTTTAGCTTGAATGCCAATGGCATGGTTTACTACTGGACTGAATTGCGGCATATGGGCAATTTATCCTAGAATTATGGAATCCAACCAGGCAAAGGCCGACGTTAAGGAAATGCTACATATAACCAACAGACAATCCATAATTGTGAGTGAGTACAGGAGAACATTTACGACCAAATAATCTCTGGTGTCAAATGAAAGTAGTGCTCAGATTTAAAGTGTTCATTCGCGCGCGAACACAACAGCAGCCAGTCAGTCTACTAAAGCCGGGATCTGCGGGGCGCATTCCCGTATAGAATACCAATCTAAGAATTCTCCGTTGCCAGCTCGAGAATTAAACTCTCGTGAGTGACGACGAAATACCGCGTCATCGTGCATTCTTACCCGGAACTGTTGATGCAGCTCAATTTCCTTTCATTTAAACCATTTTGCGGTGTTAAAGTTGTATGGAATTGATACTGACGGCAGAAATGTTCTAGTTTCTGATCATTTGCAACGTTATGTATGCGGACTTTGGATAATAGCTATGAGGTATACACGAGTTTGAGGAGTATAGCAAGATGTCTTCGTAAATAAGATACACTGTCGGAGAAGCTGATGCTATTTTTAATACGTTGCGCGGGGTAGAATGGTGTCGCGTGTGCTAGCTACAATTCTATATGATCTTCCACCGGGAATTTGTGCGTCTTATATCGCAACTTTAGATTGGGCAGCAAGGGGCTATTTTGCGCGTTCCAGGACTACTTTCGACAGGTGAAGACTATGCGCGGCAATCGCGGGACGGGCTTGATTAGATCGCGTCGCGTTCGTGCGGCAAGGGACGCGCACTAAACGCGTGGCGACGAGGACGCGACGTGTTGTTGTCTCGTGCTTAGAAGTCCCTGCTTGGGCCCCTGCATCTCGGCTCACAACTCACAGTCTATACCGTGGCGGAGCTGTGATATGTGATCCACAAATAGTGGCACATTACCCTCCGCTTGTGCCATATCCTTCGCTACAGCTTTCTCGCTGTGCACAAACTAAACGGAGTATCAATCATATCGTAGCAATCTCGAAAAAGCGAGCTATAAAAACACCGCGTCCAAAATTGGCTGGAGTCTGGTGCCGCAGCTGGCCATGACGCCCGCACGCGCGCTGTCGCCAGTTGTGGATGCGGAAGATTGTCGCTGCTGCTGGTTTGCTCCCTGGCGGATCGCCGGAAAGTGCGCGACAGAACTTGTTCCTGGTGCCTGAGATTGCGACGAGCGACGAACCGCGAACCGCGAACCCAAGAATGGGCAACCCCAAACGGCGCGTTAATCTTCCGCGGCTCACTTTGCCCAATGCGCCTATTGCTGCCTGTCTGCTGGCTTCTTTCGGAGAGATCTTCTGCTGAATTGCGGGCTCGAACTGCTTTAATTTTAATAGAATGCAGCTAGACTAAATTAGGAACGGGGCAGGGGGTAGTCCATTATTTCCCGGCGCGTCTCTGGCTGAGCTCCACACACTTAAGTGACCCGGCCCAGTATAACCCAAAGTGGCCCCGTTGGGTAAGATGGCCACTCCGTGTTCGACACATATTTGCAAGAGCCGGCTGTCTCTCCCCTACTTATTCCTCCGTGGCTCCCTTCTCTCTACTCTTTCTCCCGCCCTTCTTACCCACACACCACAGCAATGCGATTCTTCGCGACTGCCTCAGCCTTTGCGGCCATTGCGGCCACCACCCTCCTCTTTGCGTCGGTATCCACCGCTGCTACTACTCTGAATACTCTCGAAGTCAAAGGCAAATACTTCGTGGACTCTGTCACTGGTGACACCGTGAGTTACTCCTTTGTGCTATGACAGTCGACGTGTTTGTTGATCGCGATTCATGACTGACATTTGGGTTGATGACAGTTCTGGATCAAAGGTGTCGACTACCAGCCGGGCGGTGCTGCCAATTTCCAAGACGGCTCGGACCCGCTGTCTGACCCTGACACTTGTGCTCGTGATATTTTCCTTTTCGAGCAACTGGGTCTTAATGTAGGTTTTGTTTGCTCCTAATTTATTCATGCGAGTCTCGGGGCACTGCCATTGGCGCCTATGTTGGATCGATAATACAGAGTTTTGCAGTATAAATCACTCGTCAGCTTGCATTTTTCGTCATAATTAACCATCAATCATTGCGTCTACGATATTCCGGCGTCCATCAGTTTTCTGGGAAGCGACAAGAGGGAGATAAGCGTGAGACCTGGCACATTTGTGTGGGTTCGTGTTTGTGTTTGTGTTTGTGTGCCGGCTCCGACACTGCCGGACTGCTGTGAGAACGCGCGGCGTGCGCCGACTCTATTTTTGGACGTGGTGGGATAGGGTTTCACCATACATCAAAACAACGTCCCGAGGCTCGCTAACTTGGACCTGTTCGCTAACTGTTAAAAGACCATCCGTATCTACTCAGTTGACCCTACTCTCGATCACGATGAGTGCATGTCCCTTCTTGCTAGTGCCGGTATTTATCTCATACTTGATGTCAACACTGGTATCTATGGACAGAACTTGAACAGATATGAGCCATGGACCACCTACACCGAGGAATATATGACCCATGTCTTCGAGGTCATTGAGGCTTTCGCTGGCTACAACAACACCCTGGGTTTCTTCGCTGGTAATGAGGTTATCAACGACAACAACTCTGCCGAAGCGTCACCTAATTATGTGAAAGCTGTCGTGCGTGACATGAAGAATTATATTACCAACAACATCAAGCGACAGATCCCCGTCGGCTACTCTGCTGCTGATGTCTTGGACTTCCGTGTCCCGCTCGCTGCCTACTTCGAGTGCGGTCCGGAAGAAGAGGCAGTTGACTTCTATGGTGTAAACTCCTATCAATGGTGTGGGGACCAGACTTTCAACTCCTCCGGCTACAACACTCTGGTTCAGGATTATGCCAATTACTCACTTCCATTGTTTCTGTCTGAGTTCGGCTGTATCCAGGTTCTTCCTCGTACCTTCCAGGAAGTTGGCACCATCTTCTCAGACCAATTTAGTGTCGTTTTCTCTGGCGGTCTCGTCTACGAATATTCTCAGGAATCTTCGGACTACGGTCTTGTCAACCTCTCGTCATCTGACAATTCTGCTCAGCAACGCCACGATTTTGTTGCTCTATCCTCGGAATATGCGACCGTTACCACAACCGGCCTCGCTACTGGTTCTGCTACACCTCGTCCTACTACCTGCGCCACGTCGTATGAATTCATCAACGGTAACACTACTCTTCCCGACACTCCCGCCGCAACGTTGATTGCGAATGGACTCAACTCGACTTACAACCGCGGCAAGTTCGTTGACATTACCGTTCAATCTACCAATTACACGATCTACGATTATAATGGTAACGCGATCTCCGACAAGACTGTTAATGAGAAGTACAGTATCACGGTCTCTAGCGCCTCGGCTATCGACCAGACCGACAAGAGCAATAGCTCTGCCGCGTCCAGTGGTTCTCCTTCAAGCGGAGGTTCTGGCGGTGCTACGACGACCGGTTCTTCGCCGTCTTCGACTTCCAAAAGCGCGGCCATCTCAAATCTCGTCCGCGGCAGTGAGAAGATCGGTGCGACCGCCGTCTTTGCCGTCATTCTTGGTTTGGTTTTTGCTTAAACGGTGAATTTCAATCATCTTTGTGTTCATAGAATTGTGGTGTCGTATATAGGAGTGGCACGACTCTCTTGGTTTGAATTTTTCTGTGTGGCTAGGTTTTTTTGGTATATATTTCCATTTTGGTATATCGTGCTATTGGTTGGCATTTTTATCGTTGTTCGTATGTGTTATTATTATTATTTAACGTACGTGCTAATGGTACTTCTTTATATCGGTTTTGATATGATTGGTGTGTTTTATAGTACTATGTAAATTGATTATGGTAGGTAATTTCAAAAGTAGAGTTATGAATGAATTATTGTAACGTATTTAGTGCTCTTGTATTAGACCCAAACCGCGGATTTTGAACTTACGAACAAAATGCCGACATCTGGTGGTTCCTTGCATGGCATCTGGCCTTGTAGATGACAAGGAGGCAAGCCTCAACGCAACAGCTAGTCTCTTCTGGGAAAAGGGCGAGTGACTGTGCTCGCACGTAATTTTAGAAACCTAAACGGGAATATATCTAAAGGAACAGCCATTTGGACAAAGGTGTGCGAAAATTCCTCCGGGCAAACACAAACCCAGTGGGAAAACAAATATTCCCAGAGGTAAAAACCTAGCACTATTTCTTGGGAGCCTGACGGCTCCACCGTGCCCACAGTCGAGAACGCGTCGTCGGAACTGGTAGTAGACCAATGGCTTGGTCCTCGCCATCTAAGGCTTACCCAGTTCCAAGGCGACTCTGCGAACTCGCATTAAAGAGAACCTCTGCAAGCCATGGCTCCCCTCTTCATTGCGGGAACCGGTAGTGGACCAAGAGGCCGGGGGTTCCTTGGACTCAACCGGTTCCAGCCTGTCCTCTTGCCCACACTCGAGTACGCGTCGCCGGACCTCAAAATATCAAGAGTGCTCGGACGGGTGTTGGTCTGATTGCATATAACTCTCAAAAGTGGTCCGACATCTTCCTGAACCGCCTCTAGCTACACCCAAAGTTCCGCAGACATCCCAGAATCAAGTAGCCTTGCTGTTGAAGAAATTTCATGGGCTATGCGTTAGGAACAGGTAGTTCAATATTAATAAATCAACCCATTTGATAGAGCCAGTAACGGATGTTCAGATTTTGAGGCCTGCACTCAGTAAATTCATTGGGACACTATATATAGATAAAACTACAGATTTTGTGTCGAAGCCACAATGCCGTTGATAACCAGAAAATGCAAAGCACATAGTCCCAGCAAATTGCCAAAGCCCAGACATATGCAATTATGATAGCCCACTAATGCAATACCCATAATTAACCCAATTTCATTTTTTATCACGCTCTGAACCCTTCTGAGAAAGATTGATCGCGTGAATTTAGAATGTGCGCTTAGACCGTGCGCGCAGAGCCGGTCCGTATTTGTAAAACAAATACGGGATAGGCGCCATAGCAAGGGAAATGAAACCTAACAGCGTGCACGCCCAGCGCGGGGTAAGTTTGATATACATCCGGCTCGCAAAGAGTGGGAAGAATGCGCCAAATAAAGATCGCAAAAGCGTGTTGGCCGCTAATGAGCTGGCGGCGTAGAGAAGGTATGAATCGACTAGATAGCTGAACATGCAAAGGAACAGGGTGACCATGCCGAACCCGAACGGAATACCTGCAAGCACAGAGCAGATCCAATGAACTTGTGGAAGCGTCGCCCAGCCAAACCAGAAGATAGCGACTGGCAGACAGAAGGCGCCTATAATGGAAAATGGTAGCCTACCTTCTGGGTAGATCTTGCCATTACCCCGCTCGGCTGTGAGCTTGAGATAGAGCT
The DNA here is from genome assembly GCF_038497915.1 of Lipomyces doorenjongii. Lineage (NCBI taxonomy): Eukaryota > Fungi > Ascomycota > Lipomycetes > Lipomycetales > Lipomycetaceae > Lipomyces > Lipomyces doorenjongii. Next base: position 424,723 of record NW_027118072.1, read on the forward strand.
TGGTCTGCCATGGAGACGTGGCGATGGCGCAGACCATACCAAATCCTATGGCAAGAAATGGGAGACCACCAATACCCATACCCCATCCCCGCTCCTCCTGATACACGATTGGGTAAGCGACGAAATTCATGTACAGAATAGCGTACACTAATGCGCAATATAGCGCGATAAGGAAGACAATCGGTTCAGTGAAAAGCATCACAACCGGGCGAACAATGCTCTGGCGGAGCCTTTGCATGTGCGACACACCACCACGCTCATGGGCCGCGTGCAATTTCTCATTACCGGTTTCCTTGCGCAGACGAGCTGCTTTCCTTTCCAGCAAAGTTTTACCGTACGTCTCCGGCATGCAAAACAGGAGGAAGATAAACATGACACCAGAAATAATCAGGACAAGCCAGAATGTCCATCTCCAGCTCACGTACTCCGAGAGGAAGCCTCCAATAATCGGACCGAAAACCGGGCCCATGAAAGGCGCAAGAGTGAAGAACGACATGGCATCTCCACGCTCAGCAGGTGTCCAGATATCGCCCAGTGTACCGCCAGCATTACTCAGTGGTGACGACCCAGCGATACCGCAGATCAGTCGAGATATTAGCAAAGTTGCAGCATTCTTTGAGAGCGCACAACCAATCTGGAACAGCATGAACGGTATCCAAGTGCCAATATACACGATATTGCGACCATATACCTCAGACATTGGTGCAAATACAAGCGGACCTGTAGCAAAACCGACAACATAGAGAGTGAGGCCCAGAGTTGCGACCGTGGTGCTAACATGGAAGTCTGCAGCGATCGAAGATATACCGGCCGTAAACACTGAGGACGCAAACGCGACGCAGAATGTCACCAAAGCTGCAATCAGAGTAATTCTCCATTCTGAGATATATATTAGTATGTCTTATGTGAACATAGAACGCAACAACTCATACTCTTTCTCTTTGGCCAGTTAAATGGATTTTCAGGATCTTCAGGGCCGTCCCAACCTACGACATCCGGATTCTTGCTGTCGACGCGGCTCAAACCACGTTGAAGCTCCTCCTCTTGTTCATCAAGGTCCATGTCGGCGGCGCCAGACCGTATCCGCGAGAGCTCGAGGCGCTCGCGTGCGGACCCGGCGTCGGAGCGCTCGACATCTTGCAGGACATCCTCCGTCGTGTCAACCTTCTCCAACGCTGAAGTACCGGAAGTGTTACTTGTGGATGTGGAGCAGTACGAGTCCTTCGTGCCAGTTGGAGGGACAGAGGGCGTCATATTTATGGCTGGTCGAGAACTTCAGGCTTCCGGTGCATAGATTCAATTCACAGTAAAAACCAATACAGCGAAACAACAAAACAGCGAAAACAGTCAACAGCGCGTACAGTTGGATTATATTTAAAAGTCCGCGACCGAGGTACCTTGCAAAGCGCCGCGGTGGGTGCTCGCGGGCCACAGGATGAATGGAAGTTGAACCCACCGGTCGGCGTTTCGGGATTAACTGTACCCCCGCGGAAATCGATTATGTCAGTACTGTTCGTATTTGTCCACGAATGCCCATTGTTCAATTATAGTTTGAACTATGTGCCTATGGTAGGCTAAAACCTTCCCACGTTGAATGCGCACTAACTTCAAGGGCCAATGTATGGATGAATACCAATCTCGGGGACTTCTTGGTGCAGCGGAAGGCTTGTAAAGTTTAGTGACGATGCTCCGCGCCACTCTGAATGCAGTTCGGGCTGACGCTGTTCAATTTACCTTCTATTAATCTGGAAGCCAATGCCTCCCTCACTGCCTAATCTTCCATGCATCTCCACAACATAGAGATCCATTCTGGATAGCAAAATCAGTTTCAGAATTTACACCGACTCAGCTTTATAGTAATTGTCGGCGGTTGAGCTCGTGGCTGCCTAAAATTAATTTTCTCTGGCTGGTCATGAGCGCCGATAAAGGATTATGTAAACGCAATATCCCCCTTGCTATCGGTGGGTACTTCCGAAAACTCAACTTTGTGCGGAAATTGAGTGCGCGGAGCCCTAAGCGGCCGTCAATAGCCGAGCGCCGATTCAGCGGTGCCGATTTCCGTGAGGCAGGTACATCATTAGTAATATCTCATGTCAGTATTTTTCGCTTTCCTATCAGGCCAGCACACAGCTTTACTAGTAATTGTCTCGTGTCATATCTACATCTGCAACGCGCGAAAACAGCAGCACTGGCATTGTGCATGATACCGGGAACAATTCGCACAATGAACTTCTGATTTCGTGTACGTCTTCATATTCGAAGCTCCTCTGGACGATTCCCTAGCGAGATTCAACAGGGTTGATTTGTTTCTTGATCAACGGAGATAACGGGCTACCGTTTACTCGGAGATAACTTAAGTCTATTATGTGTTGCCGGCTAGCTTTTACTGTACATGTACAGAACCGTCAAGTCTGACAAACATTTATTATTTTGTTCATTATTCCTACTTTGAATTTTCATTATTCCAAATTTAATACGGGCCCCACCCTTGCATTACCTCGTTTTCCTCCGACGTCCCGTCATAAAATACAAGAAGACCCTGGAAGTTCAGCCGACACAGCGGCAGAGCAGACGCGCGCGCAATATATCTTTCGAATGGCGGTCTCGTAACAACCGCAAGGGCCGCAGGCTCCTCATCTTGCATCTTCCTCGGCAAGAAGCTGAGGACGAAGATTTCCGTTTTGTCGTTCCTCAATCCACTGCTTCCCTGCGTCATTTTCTTATAAACGCCCGTCTCATGTTCACATTCTTCTCGTACTGCGATATCTCATAGCTCGCCGCTTTCCTCTTCACGTTTGCTTCCGTGGTCTGAGCACATTTCGTCAGCACAAGGAATTTGTCTTGTGTCAATCTTAGCATTGCTTTTCCGTCCGTACTTGTTTAAACTTGTTTAAAATTGTTGAAATGTCTGTTTAAACCGCAATCGTAGACTCAGAGAGATCCTCCATCTTTCTCGGCCGCATCAGCACCTTGCTTAGCCCATGTCTCTCTTTTGGCATCAATTACAGCTTTCACTACTTGGCGTTAGCTAGTCCACTAATTACTGACAAAAAATTTCTTGATTAGCCATGTACCGACATGAGTATTTTGTTGATGGGGTGGTAGTCGGCCGTAAGGCGAAGATCTTACTGGAGGAGGAGAGGGGCGCGGGGAGGCGAGACGAGAGGAGCAAAGAGGAGGGGCGGGCAGGCAGCGGATAGCAGAGCGGGGAGTGGGAGAGATTCTGGTGAAGTGGAATGGGCGGCACATTAGACATTCAATGAATGTCTGCGCGCCATAAAGGATCATAAGGATGAGGGGCCCCGGTAAGGCGAAGAAGGAGTTGAGAGCGAGGCCGATTAAAAGAGGCATAGCGTAGCTCAAAATGACCTGGCTCGAGTAGACACTTCACGATATGCGGGAACCCTGTAATGGATGGCCTCCCGAAAGCTTTTGCGTCGGGAGCACTTACGTACAAGACGGACAAGAAGCATTTGAGGATCCGACACCGCTCGCTCCGAAACTGCTTTCAGGAGAGAATTGTCATCCACAGCAAGCATTGCAAGCGGCGCAGAGGGAAGTACGCCTTGCCGAAAGACTTCCCGATATGCTGCTCCATGGCATTAGGCTGGTGATGGAAAAGCTCAAGCGAGGCAGACCCATGGACGATAGTTTGAAGCTTAATAATCGGAACGGCATAGGCGTCATCGCCACGCGTATTCGGCCCGAAGGCTTTTGGCGCGCTTGCCTGTGCTTGAAAGAGGGTCTCAGTCCGTGACAGACTCGCCTCTTGCAATCTTGGTGCAGTACCTCACCAAAATGTTCCTCGCCCCATTGATATCGCGGTCGCACTCAAACCCGCAGTGTAAGCATCTGAAGACTTTGCGACAGCCAATGCCGTTCAGACGTCCACACTGCCCACACGTCTTGCTTGTGTGCGCCTCGCCGACCAGCACAACACGGCACCAGGGTACTCCCTTGCCTTGTTTAGGAGGCGTCGCTGGAAACGGTAATGAGCCCAGGTCGCCATGGCTCTTGCCGTCTTGGACTGATGACGCCCGCTGCTTGTCACCATCTGCCGCGTTTCGAACTTTGGCAGAAGAACTACTTTGTAGGAACTGCACAAGTATTTGACAGTCCGGCAATGCAGGTCATCCACCAGGTTCATAATCCGTCGCCGGATCATTGCAGCTGCCCTCTTGAGCCGCCACTTCTTCTTGTGCGCGAGATCCTTCTCGGACCACCGGCTCTGAAGGGCATCCAATCGGTGGCACAACCTGTAGATGTGGCCAATATCCCCCTTTCCGACTTCAATGACCACACCATCCGGTGTGTACCCAGTCATGAACGTCCGCAAGCCCGGATCCAGGGCAACGACGGGACGAACCCCTGCAGGGCCTGGCGTGTCAACCACCTCCAGTGACCCGGGCACGCACAAGTAAAAGCGGTCTGTCAGCCTTACTCTCACGAGCCTGCTGTCGTGAGGCAGCGTATCGGGAAGTCTTTCGCCAATCTCACTGTTCATCTGCCGAAGAAAGGCGTACTTCCCACTGCGCCGCTGCCAGTGCTTGCGGTGAATGACGATGCCCTCCTGAACGCAATTTTTGAGAGAGCGGTACCTGATCTCAAACACTTTCTTATCCTCCTTGTACGTAGCTACTCCCGACGCAAACTCTTTGAGCAGGTCATCCATTGCAGCGTCCCGTATATCATAAGGTGTCTCTTCGAGCCAGGGCTTTTGCAACGATGCTATTGCCTCTTTGTTGATCGCTCTAGCTCTCAACTCCTCCTTCGATATACTTGACCACTCATCTTTATGGTCCTTTACGGCGCGCAGACATGCATTGAATGTCCAACGTGCCGCCCCCATCCACTTCACGAGAATCTCTTTCTCCGCCGCGGTGGGGTACAATCTGTACTTCGTGGCCTTTAGGGCAGGCAGTCCCTGGTCTACCGGCCCTGCTAGTCCCTCTTCGCCATTAACCAGCGGCAATTGGAACTCGCGGTGGACCTCAGCTCCAGAAGACCAGATCCGGAAAGTGCCCCAACCGCTGCCAATCGCTTTCCATTCGTCGGCCGGAATGGAGGACGGCGGCAGCCACAACTGCCGGTTGATGTGTGCCGAATTGGCATCCCAGAATGGCTGGGAACGGTGCTCATTGCCGGTCGTGTTCGCCATAATAAAATTCCGAAGCTGTAGATTGAGACAAGAGAATATTCAAGTTGCAGGTCAAGACGAGGGAATATTATAGAACATCAGGCGGCAAGAGTAGCAGCGGAGACGAACGGATATATATATGATCTGGGGAGAGGCAAAGACACAGAGGGCACCAAAAGGGCGAGAGTCTGGCTGGTGCGCGTGTTTAGTTCATGTGTCCGATCTGTGCTACGCATGTCAGCAGCTTAGCTCCTGTCCGATCTGTGCTACTCCGCTGCAGCTACTCTGACACACGGCAATGGGCGGAAATTGGCA